>NW_026848139.1:684719-1178708 GCF_030411735.1 Phialemonium atrogriseum
TGACATTTGGTCCGGTTCCAAAGATGGGGGGGCGTTGGGTGGGGGTGGGGGGGGGGTACGTGGCGGTTCCCTTGCAACGCCGTTGGGTGGGTTTCGTCGTCTTCCCCCCCCCCCCCCCCCCCCAAACTCCTCTCGCTGTTCAGGCACAGATACAGACTTGGGCAGGGCAGGCCGGTATCAACGTTATCATCACAAGATTGAGCATAACAGCACGGGGGGTTTTTCTTTTTTGCTTGAATTGCCTATTGGATTTGACCTTACCGTTTTTCTCTGTCCATGGCTACATCATTCTCCCTCCAAGTATCTGGCCCGTTTGACAGTGCTGTTTGTTTCAACGTAGATGAGCGTGGCCAAGATCACTCGAGCAAGCCACAACAAGCACACCGACTGAGGCAGGGCAAAGTTCTGGACCCTTCCATGAAAAAAAAGGGCAACACAAACAGAGCGGCCAAACCGGACCATGGTGGGATTCAATCTGCTGCGGTTTCGGGCAGATTCCGTTTCGGATCGCAGCATCAGGACAATGAGAGTTGGTCTGCTTCGCTTCGTGGCTTTGTCGCCCCCCTCTGTCCCTTCCGAATGCGTCAATGTTCCCAAGGTGGAGACTTCTCTATGCAGGGCCCCGATGTCGTGCGCGTACTTTCTGGATTGGTGCTAAATTTGGTGTTGCCAATGGGGGCGTTTTCCGAGAAGACTCCTCAAAGAAACGGGGAGCATGACCCCGACGAAGGCGGTGGGACAAAGAGAGAGAGAGAGAGACAGAGAGGCAGACACACACACACACAGAGAGAGAGAGAGAGAGATTTGCCAGGCTTGACGCGGCATAAAGTCAGCGATGGTCTGCTCAATTCCCCAAGTTGCTCAAAACAATTTCTGATTCCTCTCTCACATCACATCATACCAGCTTCAATCTTCTAGTCTCCCATCATGTTTCCCACGTATGTAACACCGGACAAATTGTTGCCAATGCCAACAGTTGAGGGACCCAAACTCCAGCCCTTTGACTTTGGTGGGAAGGAAGACATCGACTTCCTAGACCCTATCATGATCGATGAGGAGGGTGCCTTGACCTCGTTTGTGGTACAAGCCTCTATTGGCGGGCGCGTATATGCGCTAAAACTGGTGAGCTGCCTTGTACCCCATCAACACTGCCAGCCTAGTTGACTGTTATTAGTTCAAGTTTCACCCTTTTTATCATTGGGGCCAATGGCCCTACGGTAGACCAATTCCAGATGGGGAGGAGCTTTACGACCATTGGGAATTCTTCATCAACGAATGCCGTGCTTATGGCCGCCTGAAAGAGGCTGGTCGCGAGGACCTGGCTGCCAAGTGCCACGGCTACTTCTTCCTCAAGGAAGAGGACGAGAAGGTTCTTGAGGACAAGTACGGCCTTGACCCATCTGCCTGGGACATTGACGACGCGCGCAAGGATGCCTCCAGCAAGGATGGCCAGTACCGACCCATCCGCGTCCTTGTCAAGGACTTTGTCCCCGGCGACATAGACTTCCACCCTCGGCAGATACCCCGAATGCTCCAAGACCTCATCAGCATCCAAAACCTCGGCCTTGTTGTCGGAGACATGAAGAGAGACGCATATGTCAACGGAGTCCTTGTGGACTTCAGCCACTCCATGACCACCCCGCACCCGGCTATCACGCCTGGGATGGCGCCGGGCATATGCGACCGTTTGGTGGCTGAGCAGGCCTTTCACAATAGTCGTGGCGACTTCCAGGAGTTTGATTGGATAATCGATTATTGGAACAATAACGACGGCCTGAAGAGAGGCTTTATCTGGCACCGTGCCCTTGCTAACTACCGGTATGTAGGGAAGATCAGGAGCAAGGATCCAGCCAAGAAAATACCGAGAGCTCACAAGCTGGACGGCCTGGTTAGCCGGTGTAACCCCAGAGTGTATGATTGGAAGGCGTCGGGGTCGGTTGGGGGGGTGCGAAAACCAAGACGCTGCACCCGATGGGTATTCTGGAGCGAGCAATTCAGCGACCTGGTGGTATCTCCGCCGCCGCCGCCGCCCAATCCCTGATCATCATAGACAGAGCTCTTTTTCTTATTATTTTTCTCTCTTCCTCTTGTTTTGTTTCGTCTCCCTTTTTTTTTTTTTTTTTTTTTTTTTTTGTCCTTTTTTCCGTCTTTTTTTCACCTCAGTTTAAGGATTCGTGCAGTGCATTGCCCAAGGCTGTTAAAACCGACGATGGACCTTCCCCCAGCACCGAAGGCATGGAAGGCATGCGGGGGGTGGCTAGAATGATGGTCACGTTTGGAACAAGAATCTTAGGTATTATCTATGTACTGTACACATGATTTTTCTTGCACAGCACAGTACATTATCGCTTCGTTCTCATTGTTTGTCGATTTTCCAGTGCTCCACTGCCCCCTGGACAGCCAGATTGAGCTTCATTCGGCCTGTGCCAATTAATTGCCGGCGATGAATATGTGTGATCTGAGGCTGTTGGTTCGAGCCCAGCCACTGAAACACTTCCGATTTAGCCCACACCAGGAATGTAAATCAAGGAGATAAACGTCCTAGCTCCCCAACTTCAAAATGCCCACTGGTATTTCCCTTCTTAAGCCTCTTCGATTGGCATCTGATTCTGGCAACCAGGCAATGCCAGATCCCTTCACCTCGTTGGGCCTGAGCTGCCCGAGCGGCGGAAGCTTTTACATCTGCCAGGAGAGCGATACCCAGTTCCTCGGATGCTGTACAACAAATCCTTGCGCCGACGGGTCTGGATTGTGCCCTCGGGGCAACTTGCGCAATGCTTCGTTCTCGGCCGACAAGTATGAAGACATCGCCCCGCAGGAGTGCAGCGATGATAGGGCTCTTTGGTACACATGCCAGAACATGAACCCTCCTTTCTTGGGGTGCTGCGCAACTAACCCTTGTGCAACCCGGATGTGCCCAAGCGCGTCACTGTTCCCGGCAGAGTTGAGCGCCGATAACGACACCAGGAGCGTGTTCTTGACGACAGCATCAAGTACGCCGAGTTCCACGAGTACCATAAGTGCGCCGAGCAGTACTGCCCCAAGTAGCGCGACGGGGGTCACTGCGGCAGCTAGGTTGTCGTCCGGGGCCATTGCGGGGATTGTCATTGGAGCCGTCATACTGGTCCTCGCGCTCGTCGCAGGCGCTGCCTACATGTTTAAGTGCGGATGGCACGCCAGGAGGAAGAAAGAGAGGGAGACCTACACCAAGTCGTTTATGGGCTCTTCTTCGGCGGCCGATACGGCCGAGCCAAGTCAGGAGTTTGCTCCTTATCGAGGTATGGCCGCCCCGATCTCCAGAATTCGAGTCAAGCTATGCTAACCCGAGCCCGAACAGACACGTACAACAGCAACATATCAATGGCAGCTCCCGGCTACGCACCAATCTCGCCGACGCTCCCACACTCACGGCCGACATCATTTGATTACATGCACAAGACGTCGTACCGTGGAAGCGCCATCAGTGAATCTGCTTCCCAGGGATACCACAGCCGTGTCCCGTCACAGCTCTCCGAGATGAATCCCAACCTTTTGCGGGTCTCGGTTCTGAACCCCAACCTCGAGACCGTCTCGGAACTAGGCGGGTCGGAAATCGCCGACCCAGCCAGACACGAGCTCTCGGCGGCCCAAGAGATCCGCGTCTTTCGAGGGACAGATCAGGCCATGGGTCCGCCGCAGACAGGAACCGAGACCCAGGACCAGCCCGGGTCCAGGTTGTCCGCAATATCCCCGCCCCGCGAACAGAACGAGCTGCATCTTTGGGACGGCACGGCCGGACAAGGGGCTGCGCCGAGGCACTCGGGTGAAGGTTGAGAAACGGCCATATTTTGGAGGCAGGATCGCCTCCGAGGCGTAATGGGGCGGAGCAGGGGAAGGCCGGCGTTTAGTGTTGGACCACACACGAGTGGATGAAAATGGGAAGCATGAATGTTTCAGGAGTTTGGCGCAGAGATTTCCCTCTCTGCACGGTATCCAGGGGCCCAATAAATGTATTCTATCCAATCTCATCAACCAACAAATAAGCAACTCCTTTGTGCTGGAACCTAAAGCTCTGTGACTATTGTGCACGGGCCACCCCCTTTACCAATTATTCAGGGGGGAAATTAGTGCTGGGGCTTGTCGGACGCGGATAAATATTGATTTCTCACGTTTCTCAACCCTATCTTGTATAACCAAAGGATACGTTATTTATGATTCTAGTCATCTTAGCACTCTGAGAACAATAGATTCAGAGCAACGAAGGGTGGTTACGATAGGGCGCTGTGCAATGGGAGGTTTCACATTCGGGACATATGAGCACAGGCTATGCTCATTTCTGGCCCATTCTCTCGAGTTCGCCATTCACAAAAGTAGAAATTGTCAAAATTGGGATTTGGGGCAAACCAGGCGTTGTATTCTTTGCAGACGATAACAGAATCCGGAAACCCCTTGTTTTCTAAAAGCCCCCACATCTCCGGGTTGAACAGCAAGCAGGGGCTGAAATGCAGAATAACTAAGTACCAATTGCGCCTTCAAAACGCCCTCTGGACAAACCCCCACGAATCAACCGCTTGCCACTTGCAGACCGTCGGGATGCCGCTCAACCAAGCGATCCATGGGAATTGCCAATTCGCCGTCCCGGTGCTGGGCCTCGTCCGCCCCGTCGGACTCGTGGTCGATCGCCTTGAGATCCCGGCCGGACCACTCGCAGTCCCAGAAGGTCAGCAGCGCCCAGAGGCGCAGGAACGAGTGCAAGTACGCGAAGGGGAAGTAGAAGAAGGGCAGGAACCTGACGTCGGCCGGGTTTCGCTTGAGATAGGGCACCAGCTTGGCGATCTTGCCCAGCAAGATAAATCCGGCAAGACACCCCAGGAGGAGACCCGGGAACCTGGACGTCTGGTACTGGCTGGTCTGGGTGACGGTGAAAAGCATCGTGGCGTCGGCGAAGAGGGAGAACTGCACGAAGCTGTGGAGGTAGATGGCGAAGAGCCCGTAGGGGAACCGCCACGCCGTGCGGTCGGTGAAGACGGAGCAGCTGTTGGATCGCCAGGTGGTGCGCGTCCACCGCAGATTCTGCTTGATGAACCGTTCCGGGTCTACACCGAGGACGGTATCGATAGTCGCCTCCTCTGTTGCCTGCCACTTGATCTTCCATCGAGGGAAGCGGCGAGACTTCAGTACGTATCGAGCTATTATGGGGTTCTCCAGTTTAGCCACTTACCCTTGATCTAAGAAGGGGGGAAATGGAAGGGATGAGGGAGGTGAAAGGGGTTGTTTGGGGTTACTTACTGATTGCGTTGTCATCATCGGGATTGAGAGGCCCAAGGAGACCGAAAAAGAACCGTTCGTTCTCAAAATAGGTCAAGAAGTCGCTCGTGTTGACAATCTCGGTGCGGATGGCCGAAGTACGACCAGAGATGACGAAGACTGAGCCGTCCATGGCGTTAGTAGCCCGCACCCTAAAGGTTACAATGGTTAACTGCTTGCTTCTATATAGATAGGGGAGGGGGGGGAGTGTGGAATAAATACGTACTCAAAATTGTGGCGCTCGAGATAGATGGATCCCAGGAACTGCCAGCCCATTGACCAGAAACGAGCAAGTCCCGTCTTTGAATCCTCGACCCGGACCACCCTTTTCTTTGTCCCGACAAAGGCGGTATCCGGGTCCTCAAATGCAGCGAGCATTGAGGGCAGAAATTCGCTGCCCCAGGTCACACTGTCGTCCAGCAAAACGGTGATCTCTGTGTGGATCTTTCGCATGGCGTGTGCTACCTGATGTCTCTTATTAGGGTGCTCAATGAGACTGACCACCACCCTCGCCCTGCTGGATAGTTCTCTCTGGAGCTCACCAGTGACCTTCTTGATCCCATTCAGCCGCTCGTGGCCATGGCGCCCTAGGCCGGCGGTCACCACATGGACGGTATCGGGGTTGTTGCTCAGGACACTGCGAATGCAGTCGCGGAATCTCGGGTTCCCGGGATCGATGGTTGGAACGATGACAGAGCAATCCCCGGGAGTATACCTGGGATTGACACGACGGGGGGAAGGCTTGTAGAGAAAGTTGTAGGAGATGATGTTGACGGCCAGACGAGTGTATCGCCAGATGAAGACCGTCAGGAAGATAGCTTTGGAAGCCGTGTCGGAGAGTATTCCGGGCGTCATTCCGGGGAAGAGCATGTGCTCTGTGTGTCTCTGGAAGTGAAGATATCAAGGTCTGTCTGAACTTGAGGGGATTTATAGAGTCCAGACGGCCATGCTAGAGAAAGACCTTGTGGTCGAACAATTCAATACTTTGTCACACATGAACCTGCATGTGCGATAAACTCAATTTGTCCATAAGAGGTACTCTTCAAAGGATATGAACTGCGTCGGTTCGGATACAATATCATTGTTCCCTTGTTACGCCAAACATATTTTTTCTTTCACCAGATTGGTTTGGGTATTCCAGTAGAGCTGTCACATTCACTTCACAGACTATCTAATCATGATATACGATAAGAACTTCCTGGTTATCATATCCCATGATTAGGTAGTCTGCCAAAAGTAAAGAGTGGCAGAGCCTTTGCAGATGTTGGCAAGCCTCAGAAAACTCGAAGCTGCTTAGGCAAAGTCTGTCCACAATGGCATACGACATCTAATTTGATTCGTTTTAAAACTCGGGTGGCATCGGACCAATTTCGGGCGACGCCATGATAATTATCCCTAGCCACATTGCAGCAAAGGTTACAGCTACGTCCTCGGGAACCTTGGGCCAATGCCCCTGCCTGTTCAGCCCCTGAATACTCCTTCCACTCTACCTAACGTCACAGTCTTCACAGTCTTCAGAGGCGCTAGATGTTGACAACTGACTGGTTGATATCAGACGCGTCGTCGTATCTGCCGAGGCCGACTGCGGCAGCCCGGGGGGAAGATGTGCCGTGTATCGAGGCTTGCAATTCCAAACTCTCTAACCCAGGGCGCATAGTGCTTGTCATTGGACGCGATGGCTCTCTTCTCTTGATACCTCCAAGTCAACAGAGACGAAGACAATGTCCGTCCGCTGACAACGGGGCATGCGCGTTTGGCACCCGGAGTAGCCGCTCCAAGTGTCTAAGTCCCCCGTGGCGAGCAATTTTCATGTCGACTTTTCCCGTATAGCTCTGCTAGACAAGATAAGGACGGTCGGGGTGTTTGGGAAGGAACAGAAAGCACCATGTGAATGGGGAGTCGGCGATTATATTCACAGCCAAATCTTACCTGGCATACAACCCTAACCCTGGTGCACCCAACTTAACCTCCATCGGGCAACACCTTTTGACTTTTGATGGTGACCCCTGGGTCGAGAATCGTGAGGGTTTTATGAGCACGAGGGCCTCCACTGCGAGCACGACTTCGAGCACGATCTATAGAGCTGGTAATTTTAGACTGTGCGTCACGGCCAGGGTGATTGCAAGTTGGATCGTTTTAGCTGATCCCAAATCCTCCCCGTGTGAAACCTGCCCTGATATGCTGCCCAGCCCAACAGATGCCAGTTTGTGAGACAAAATCCAAGTTGTCGAGAACCCCGGCCACCCGTTTCGCCACCCTAAAACTAGGAAACCAGAACCGGCAGTCGCATCGCCGGCCCATAATTAATTAATTAAATATGGCCGACATCCTGATTTCTACCCTGATCTTCCGTCATTGTCGATATTAGTACAACTCTCATTACGCATTCAGCTCGCCAGGGTCTCCAAGCCGTTCCCCTTGCATGCACTGCCCCGGCCCTCTGCCCAACAACGTTATTTTTGCCCGAGTGCCGGCATGCCAGGGCGGCGGTGATAACTGCACCAATAACCCCTGAGAAGAGCTGCATGTCATATATCTAGGGCTGGCTTCAGCTTTTCAGTCGTGCGGTGTTTACGAGGACCACCCTCGGCTGCGAACTCACTACTTGGGAGACTTGAAGAGATGGCAACCGCGCGAAACAGAAACATTTGCGTCAACGTTCGGATCATTCATGACAAGCCCTCCCAGGCTTCCCATTTGACCGTTGGAGAATTACCACAACCCCTGGTTGTAATTTCCCTTCCTTTACGTTTTAGTCGGGGATTGATTGCTATTTTGGACATTGTGCCCCACACCGTTGCTTCGTGAGCAAACCGGGCCAAAATCGCCACACAGCAGGCCCAGCCCAGGCTTTGCGCCGGAGACTGAGGGGGCGTGGTACCGCCGTGAATGACGCGTTTGGCTACTCTAACGGTCAGGGATGAGGCTGATATAACCCTCTCTATAGGCCGTATAACCTCCCGTCAATTCTACGATGATGTCGGTTCCCGGTTCTTGGTCCCTGCATCGTGACGATACTAACTAATCCAGCGACGACACTGGCTGACCCGAGAGATGATCATAATAATTCAAGCCTCGTATTGTATGTGCATGGTCAGTCTAATGGGGCTCTCAGGAGTGACGTCTAAAGGCTCTGGCTTTAGAGTAGGTTGATACGGGTTTTGCTGAGGCGTCCATTCTGGCTGTGCTCTCCTTGGTAGAATTAGATAAATACTCTCCTTGCGTCCCTCTGTTGTCAATTTAGTTCCCCAAGCAATCACTCACTCTTACTCCCAACCAACCCAACCAGCCTTTCGACACTCCCCCACTCGTACAATAACACCGACATCAGTCCCACACATACAATACTCCCAACACCCAACATGAGGGGATTCACTACCGTTGCTGCCATTGCCGCCACCTGCGCCGGCCTCGCCCTCGCCGCCCCCGGACCGGTCGGGCAGAGACAGGTGCCCTACGTACCTTGCGCCGGTCTGTACAACGGCGCCCAGTGCTGCGCCACCGACGTCCTTGGCGTTGTCGACCTCGACTGCGGAGAACGTAAGTGCCTTGGACACGATCTTGCCCGAGAACTCGAGGTTTCATCGGCCAAGCTAACAACCGACCAGCCTCCAAGCTACCCACGTCCGCCGACGACTTCTCGGCCGTCTGCGCCGAAATTGGCCAGCGTGCTCGCTGCTGTGTCCTGCCCATCCTGGATCAGGGTGTCCTTTGCCAAACCCCTTCCGGCGTGGTCGACTGATCGATTCTCTTCTCGCATAAGACATGGGTCGAATGATGACAGCCTCGACATTTTGGGTCTAAATCGGAGCGGATTGTTATTAGGAAACGAGCTGCTAACGTTGTTGATGGAGTATGGGATGGGGTGAAGCTTCGTTGGACTGTAATTATAGACTTACATGTAAACAATATAAGCATGAGGAATCGTGACAATCTCCAAACTTACTGTGAAGATAGTAAAGTGAAGGACTTCTACCTCGTGAACTTTCTTGTCTTCTCGTAACGTGTGAACCAAGCAGTGAATAAAGCGGTATGTTTCAACTGAAACGTGTAAGTGTAGGGCACCAACCACTAATTAGTCGGAATAGATATCTGAGGTATCCTAGTACACCGCATCTTGCCGCTACATTAATTGATCCTTGAATTAGCTAGGTTGGTAACTTGGTCAAGAGAAACTGTAGTTCCGGCGATGAGATGGGCAATGGGAACAGAAATTTATGAGTATGTATTCTACCAGGCTGTTGCCTCGTTTCAAGCGTAGGCAGCCTTAAATCAACTGTGAGGAGAGACTACGCGTAATCGTCCCATATGCCGCTATGAACAACCTCCCATACCTAGCTTGCTGTTGCTTCAACTATTGCCATCGGCGAAACGCCAGGCCTCGACGGGATCATGGGAAAACAAAAATAGACCCCCTGGCACTGGGATTCTCTGGGGTTGGAGGCACACGAGTCTCACAAATTCAATTCAAAACATTGATAATTGCTTCATTCGTTGAACATAAAGTACAACTACCGCCTCCTCCGGCGAGCTTGAATGACCCATGTATGACCCCATCCAAACTTGAGAAATAGACCCAGGACACTACTACCTACCTCTTGGCAGATCTCTTCTTCACAACATCAACCAAGCGATCAAGCTCTCCGTGCTGATCTTTTGCCTTCTTCCTGTCTCTCGGTCCCGCATCATCATCATCATCAAGTCCATGAGGACCCGCCTTACGCTTCCGTCCCTCCTCCAACAGCTTCTTCATCCCGCCGGTGGCCTTGAACTTCGGGTTCGAGGGGTCGATGGCGAACTCGTGGCTCTCGAAGACGGCCTTGAAACGAGAATCCGCCACGTCCATGTCGAAGTCCTCCTGCAGGCCACCCCTCTCCTCCTTATCATTCTTCCCCTTCTTCTTCTTCTTCTTCGACTTCTGTTTCTCGCCCCGGACGATCTCGTTCATGTCGAAATGGTCCAGATGGGCAGCCTGCTCGTTCGTGTTGTCGGCCATGAGGAGCTCCAGCTGCGCTTTCTGGGCGGCATTTTCTGCCTCCTCGGCCTGCTTGGCCTCGCGTTTCTTGGCCCGTTCTTCTTTCCGCAAGGACGCCTTGGAAACCTTTGCTGGCTCCTCGGAGGTGAAGAAGGGGTCGTCGAAGCCGAGGTCCTCGCCGGCTGGCTCTTCCGCAACGACATCAGCGTCATCCTCGTCGACACCCTCCCTCTTCGACAATGTCTTCTCTTTCCTCTTCGCTTTTCTCTCCCTCTCCTTCCGCTTGTACTTCTCGATCGTAGTCTCCTCGACCTCCGGGCCGTCTTTGTTAGACCTCTTATCCGTCAAGGCAGATGAGAACGTAATCTGCATATCACCGACGGCGGCATTCTTGGACGCCTTTGGCGCGGGCTCGTCGGACAGACCAAGGGCAGCACGCATCTTTCGCCGCGCCAGCTCCTTTTTGGTGAGCTGTGGTTCTCCGTCCGCCGCCTCAGCCTCGACAGCCTCTTCATCCACTTCATCGTCCTCCTCATCCTCGCTATCGCTTGCCAAATAGGCCCGTAGGTCATTCTCCGCAATCTCGGCACGACTCCCGCTGAACGCCTTCTTGATGGACTCTTTCCGCGAGAGCTCCTCCGGATGCATATCCCAGGTGAGCTTCACCTTGGAATGCTGCAGGGCGTTTGTGACGAAGTCCATGGGCTTGTAGCCAGTGGGGACGCTGTCGCACTCGTCCCTCGGCTCGTCGTCGAAGGTGACATCGTCAGGGACAAACCGCAGATCCAGGAAATTTGACGAAGCCATGTATTCGCTTCCATCGGTTGCTTCGTAGATTTTCTGGGCGGTGGACGCATTTGAGCAGACCATGACTGCATAGTAATACCTCAACCGGTCCAGCTGGTACGATCTCAGCGCATCGCTGTCAAAGTCTTGATCATTGCCCTCCTTGATGAGGTCGTTCTTGGCCTCCTCGTCGGAGTCAATCTCGTCCTCCTCATCCCCGTCAGCGCTCTCATCTTCCTCGTCTTCCGAGTCGACCTCGTCTACCGAGTCTTCTTCTTCATCGTCTTCATCCATGGCCTTCTTCTTGAAGATCTCTTTCGGAGGGCCCTCCAACTCCTCCCTCTGCATCCGCTCCTTGCCAAATTCGCTTGGGTAGATGGAGATCTTCTCGATCCGACCGCCGGCGGCCGGTACAAAGCTCGAAAACAGCGCCATGAGGTCCGGCGCCTTGATGTGGTCCCAGTCGAGATTGACAATTGCTATCCTGTTCGTGACCTCGCCCGTCTCGACGCCTGCCTGCTCTTCGCGAAACCTGTCCAGGGCGGGGCCAGCCTCGAGCTCTGCGCCGCCTTCCTCGTCCTCGGCGTCGTCCTCGTCAGAATCGGACTCGGATTCCGAGGCCGAGAATCCGCCGCCCCGCGCGGGGTCGTATTTCACGTTGGCGGCCCGGAGTTCGCGCTGGATGACCTCGTCATCGTCGACCTTAGCGTCCTTTTCCTCCCCCTCGTCCTTTCCCTCCTCCTCGTCCTCCTCTTGGTATAGTCTCTGCAATGCCTTCTTCCTCACGTCGCTCTTCAGCTTGCGCCCGTAGCGGTCGACCTTGGCGGTGGAGGTGAACTCGTCATCCTCCAGCATGCGCGAGAAGCGCTTGTCGATGGTGGTCTTGGTCTTCTTCTTGGACGGCAGGCGGAAGCGGGGATCGGTTTCGAAATTGGAGAAACGGGGGTCGGTGATGTTGCTCGTCGCCGAGCCATCTCGCTTCCCTGACTTGTCCTTTGCCATTTTCGTTGGCGTTGAGCAATTGCGCCTGAGTGATGAGGGCAGGCAGGCTTTGACAGTCTTGATCGAAATGCGCTTTCGAATGATAAAAAAAAAGTTTTAGTGGGGCAGATATTCTGCCCACTTATCCAAGGCGGTCAGGATATTCTCTTGGCATGCATAAGCCCGTTATATACATGTATACCGAGGTATGTGTAGCACGGATACTGTACATTGTATTTGCCTAGCCGGTTTATTCATTGACGTGGCCTTCCTTTCCTGTCCGTTTCTTCTCATCACACCCGACCTATCAACCAGCTTGTATCCAGCCTCGGCCACCCCGGAATCCCGAAGATCAGGCACTTGTTCTGCTGGGTGAATATGATGTCGAGATTTGTTGAAGGCATAGCTCTTGAGAGAACAGCTAAAGGAACCGGAGAACCCAACCGTTTTGAATATCAGAGAACTCTCCTGCTTGATCAAAACGACCAAATTGCATTCTCTTCGCTATCCTGTCAGAGCCAGAATGAAAGCAAACAAACACGCCCATGAGAGGAGAGTCCTCCCAGCCAAAGGCCACCCCTAGAAACCACCCGTCCCCTGCACCCTCTTCACCGCGCCCACAAGCCCCTTCGCCCAACTGAACCTCCCCGGGTCGACGCCCATCGCCCCCTCGGCCTCGCCGCCGCCCTCAGCCTCGGGCCTCCTCCACACGCCGTCGCGCGCGCCGAGCGCCCCGTACAGGTGCGTGTTCTGGTTGCGGCGCAGGGCGTCGGCCCAGGCGCGGCAGGCCGCCGGCGAGTCCAGCATGGCGTTGATCTCCTGGCTGTGGAACCAGCTCTGCGTGTCCTGGTTGCCGTTGCCCGCGATGCCGACCTGCTCGTCCACCACCATCAGCTTGATGTGGCAGGACCGCTCCTTGCGCTGCTGCACCAGCGGCTCCGTCTGGTCCTTGGCCACGTACCAGTAGTAGTGCAGGTGGGCCCGGCCGGCGTCCGAGAGGGCCTTGTGCAGGTTGTGCGCTACCATCTCGTTGTGGCCGCCCTGCATTGGGAGGAGTTCGCCCTGTTGGGGAGGGGGATGAGGTCAGTACTTGTAAAACGGTGGGTTTGGGGTTTTGGGGGTTGAGGGTTGGGTGAAGCACGTACTGCGTCGTTGTAGCCAAGGCAGACATAGCAGTAGACATCCACTCCGCGCTCGCACGCTTCGATGATGGCCGGAATGAGTGGTTCGGCGTTTAGAGTCGGAGTCTGGATAAAGACACTCTTCTGGGCGTGCCGCAAGGCCGACAGCCAGGCCGCGTTTTGAGGATTCGAGACGGCACTGTGGTTCGGGGGACCGTATGGCGATCGGCAGACCAGGGCGATTGGGAAGGGCTCGTCGACCGAGTGGGGAATGTACGGCGTCATCTCCTCTCCGGGTCCACACTCGGGGGCGGCGCCCTTGAAGCCCTTGTTTGTAGTGTGATTAAGGTGCCGTGTGACGGCTTCCATGCGGCTCTCACCGAGCGACGGCGATACCGAGGTCTGCACCCGCGCCACCTCGCCTGCGATGTCGTCGTCGTAATGCGGGTCTTCGGTTGAATGCTCCGGTAAGGGCCGTGAATTTAACGACGGCTCCTGGATCTGAGCTTGAGGGATTATCTGCTCCCCATGGTGAAGATATTGTTCCGCCTGTGTGTTTGCAACACCGGCTTGCAGCCGTCCATCGCGGCCACTTTCGGGCTCGGCATGAGGTATGCCAGGAGCGCCTGGATGAGCATCTGGGTGAGGATGGATGACGCTCTCGGTAGTTGTCGGTCCGGTAAGTGTGTCCGCGCGATGTAGATCGCCACTCTGCTGCTGCGCGGACGGATCAACAACCCCTGGCTCGCGGACCTCACCCTGCTTGTGTCCATATGCCTTGCTGGGGGAGACCATGTCCGGGCCGACAACGGAACTGAACCCTCTAAGCGTCCCATCGGGGGTGAACAGGGAATAATGGCTGGTTCCAAAGATTCCGAGTCCACCCTGAGCCGCCGGGGCATTGTGGCTCGGCAACGGAGGGTCGAATGCCTTGTGCCACGAAATCAATGCCATGTCATACAGGGAGTCGACGATGGGACCCTCCAGATGGATCATCATCTCCAAGTTGTCATTATCTTGGATATTATTGCTCTGGAGAATGCCTATCTTCCTATCGACGACCATGTACTTGGCGTGAAATGTCCCGAGCATCGGCTGGTGGTAGTTCATCACTTGCAGGTCAATGTTGGGTATCTCATCGGGGTGGGGAATCCCGACAGCAGTGCCAGTGTACGTTTTCTCGTTCACAAAGTAGTGAGGTTCGAAGATCTGCCTCGGACTCCCTCGGTCGTAGATGATTTTCATTACGACCTTAGTGCCAGACTGGCCAGCGCGACGGGAGAGCTCCTTCATGGCATCGGTGAGGAATTTCGAGGCCACCGAGTTTTGCCAGTAGTTGGTCGCCAGGATAACCTCCCTCTCGGCTCTGACGATAATGTTTGACATGTGCCGGGCGATATCAGGAATACTGTCGCGAGTTAACGACCGTGGCAGGAGGGGTGGAAGGGGTTCACCATCCACCACCAGCACCGACTTACACCGAGATAATGGTCAGGGGCAAAACGCCACAGCTTCCCATAAGCGGCGGACTGACCATCGCCCGATCCACGCCTTCCTCCAGCGTACACAGGGCATCATTGTAGATCTGGCACGGTTAGTCGAATGATTCAAATAAGGCTTTCAATGAGTGTGGTAGAAGGTCTAACCCTGAGGAAGAGCTCGCTCGGCTGTGTTGGCCCCCATTTCCCACACTTTGCGGCTTTCTCTAATGCCTCTTCAACTGTGCGACGTTCTCCCGAGGCGCCCGCCGAGTGGGAGCCGGAATCCTTGCCCACGTGGTGACCATAGAGCTTCTTCCAAGCATCGCCAGGTGCCATGGTCGGGTCCTTTGCCAACATGGTCGAGACGCTTTCGGTGGAGTTACATAGCTCGTAGATCCGGTCGCTAACGACCGGGATCTTCTCATCCTTTCCAATCGGCATGTCTGGCGTCCTAGGAGGTTGCGTATTGGGTTGAAGCTGTCTCTGGCGCGGGATTGTGAGGGCGCTGACAGGGAACTCGACGCAGGTCTGATACACGAACTCGCCTAGGTTTGTGGAGTATTGCGAAATGGACATGGTATGCCGGAATGAGTGGCCGTATTTCAGAGAAAAGAATGGGTACTGGCTCCTGGAAAGGTAAAAAGTGATGAGGTCAACACACACACACGCTACCTTAATATATACCTACGTTGTACGAAAGTGCCCCGAGGTCTAGACCAGAGAATACAGCCCTAAATGATGATCGATTCCGGCCAAATAACCGGGTTTCTGGAGTCGATCGATTAGATTTCTAGCTTTATTATTCCCAGCACAGTATAACAGTAAACCCGGGTGTGCCGTATTGCCATATCCAAGACCTGGAGAGCGATCAAGCCAAAGCTTCCTGATTCCCATGCGTGTCTGTTCTGAGCGGGTATGACGTCAGCTGGCCTACGCCGAAGCCCACGCGTTTTGTGGGGAAGCCCAGGCCACTCACTATACTATTGGGTAGAATCATGAATGTGAGCTGTTGTCGCCATCTCCTGTACGATGGAACTTGCAAGCTCGGCCTAGGACGGAGCTTTGCCCCGCTGGGCAAGATATGGTACCTAGGTAGCCGTCGATATCATGGCACTCACGGTTACGAGCCGAAACCGGGGCTAATCCATCATCAAGTCTGTCTATTGCGACTGTACAATTGTTGCTATGATTGTTCAACCCTTCTTCTACTGCTATCACCCGTTCCCAACCCCCCCAACGAACGCCCAAAGGTAAATAATAAAATCCTAAAAGATACTCTTGATATTGCGCGTCAATCGTCATCCGCGCCAAGCATGCCCAGTTCCAAGCCCCCCCCGGGCCAAGGTTAGGGGCGATTTGCATCCCTTAGAGGTCTTCCATCTCGTTCGAAGCCTCACTTTCCAACTTGGCAAAATTGGCAAAGGCCAACTCGTAGGCAAAGGCCAGGGTCATGCGCGCATGCTGGAGCATGTGGTCGAAGGACAGGTATGAGATGAGGTCGTCGACGCTGTGGATGTGGTTGTCGCTATACTCGAATGCCGACTCGATGACAAAGGCAGAGGGGTAGCCGGCTTTCGAAGCCGAGGCATGGTCAGAGCAGGCGTAGCCGCACTTTGTCTCGATGAAGGGAATGTCGCAGTACTGGCCACCGGCGTTAGATTCAAACAGAGGACAGAACAATGCCAGACATAGCAGGAGCTTGGGCTTCTCTTGACATACCTCGACAATCACCTTCTTGATGAATTCGGTCAAATTCGGATCGACAAAGTCTACGACGACGCCGACACTCTCGGGCTGGCCCGCCTGGAGAGTGCGTTCCACGAACCCGGTCATGTCTTGCTGGAGCATCGCCTTGACGTCCCGGTTGGCCTTCGCATATGCCGAGAAGATGGCCTGGCTGCCGAGCAAACCGCCTTCCTCGGCACTATACCATTGGAACTCGATCGTGTTCTCATGCTTGCCCTTGACGATATCCTCCGACGTCAGCAGCACGCGGAAAGCCTCGAGAATGGTGACAGTGCCGCTGCCATCGTCATCCGCACCCGGCGCAGCAAGTATGCTCGGAAGCCAGAGGTTGATCGAGTCTTGGTGAGCGCCGATGACGATTGTGGAGTTGGTCTTGCCGGGAATCGTTGCAATGATGCTGTTCTGGCCCCACGAGTGCTCGAAGTGCTTTGCTGAGACGTAATCCTCCGCACCAGCCTCCTTGATAGTGTCACGGACCACACCGAGCAGCCATTCGCTCGACTGCCGACCATAGTCGGACTTGTAGTACCGGGTGTGAAAGCTGGTAAACGTCTCCAAATGGTCTTTCATCTCCGTCTTGGATAGGTTCGCCAGGAGAGGCTCGATCTCGGTTTGGAAAGCCGGCGACTTGGGGAAGACGCTCTTGACGGCCGACCGAGCGCGGAGCGAGCCGAGATCGGGGTGGTCGGTGATGTCGAAGAAGCGCTTGCCATTCTGGAAAGACGAGCTGAGAGTCAGATGACGGCAACCAAGAGAGCAAAGCTCCGGTTAAGATGTCGAGCAGTGTAAGTGCAGACTTACCCTGCGCAGCTCCCATTTCTCATCTTCCGTCACCCATCTAGTCTCGCCGGGAGACAACTCGATGTGATACTTGGGAGCACCGTCGTCAATCTGCTTTGCCCAGTCGGTATAGAGGCCGACGTGCTCCGCCTGTTCGCTCTCTTCAACAAAGCGAGCGCTTATTGCCGGCAGAAGAAGCGCGAGAACTGAAGCCTTGGAAACCTTCATCGTTGCTGATTTCTTACTGCCTTTGAATTCTTGTTTATTGGATGAGGAGAGTAGAGAGGAACAGCGGCAGCTCGGTCTTTGGGAACGAAGGTATCTGTGGGGGGCGGGAACTGACGCATAACCCCCCGTCGTTGCCTGGGGTTCCTGGGCATGCAGGGGTCCGGCCAGCCGCTAACCACATTGGCTTGCTTGGCGTCAGCCACCTGCCTACGATGCGGTAGCACCTGCATATTCCCGACTACATAATCCGTATGTATGTTCTGTGTAAGTGTCTCCCGTGTATATGCCCAGGGAAAGGTATTTCGGGAATCAGTTCTCAGTTCTGTTTCTCCCGTTAACATTATAACACGATGATAGCAGCTTGTATATAGAGACCAATATCAGTTCACATAGGTACCTAATTATTGTCCCTTTCCCAATCAGTTGATTCATCTGATTACTAAGCAGCCATGGAATCATACGTCATGGTGGTCTGGTCCATGCCTCCTCTCTCCTCTTCTCCTTCCCCAGCGTCTCTTGAAGAGCGTCCAGAATCCCAAAAGTCCGTCGAGCCGGCGATAGAGACATAGCCATTCAAGCAATCGTTTCGACCAACGAAAACAAGCAAAAAACACACAAACCATCCGCACCACCACAAGCCGCCTTTCGACCATGTCGTCAGAACCGTCCGGCGGGCCCTCCGCAAAGGGCACCGACGACAACAAATCCCGACCAAGAGACCTGATCAAGCGCGGCGTGTACAAGTCCAACCCTCTAGGCACGGCGACCTTCGTCGGCCTCCGCGCCCTCGACCCGTTCCTGCAGTACCAGATCCTCGCCCGCGGTCTGGGCACTGGCCTGCTCTCCAAACTCGGCCTGGCCACCATCCCAGTGACGGCGACGGCCTTCATCCCCACGGGCAACGCCCTCCTCGACGGGCTCGGCCTGCCCCTGCCGCGGCTCATCCTGCTCGCCATGGCCGCCGGCTCAGCCGCCAAGCACATCTTCTGGCTCACCTATACCTGCAGGGAGGAGTTCCCCCCCGGCGCCGCCGTCGCCGTGAGCGGCTACAACACCTTCGTCAACAGCGCCAATTCGCTCCTTCTCATCACCGCCGCCACCACCTCCGCCCTGGCCGCGGGGCCCGACGTCCCCGTCCCCTTCACCGGCTGCGCCGTCAGCCTGCCCGTCGCCATCGGCACAGTCCTGTACGTCGCCGGCATCGCCGTCGAGACCGTCTCGGAGCTGCAGCGCAAGCGCTTCAAGGAGCAGCCCGGGAACGAGGGCCGCGTCTGCAGCGACGGCCTGTGGGGCTTCTCCAGGCACGTCAACTACGCCGCCTATGCTGTGTGGCGCACCGGTTACACCCTCGCCGCCGGGGGCTGGCCCGCCGCCCTGGTCATGGGGGCCTTCCAGGTGTGGGATTTCTCTTCCAGGAGTGTGGCCGTTATGGATGAGTACATGGGTTCCAAATACGGGGAGCAGTGGAAGAAGTACAAGGCCGATGTTCCGTGGGTGATGTTCCCGGGTCTCTACTAAGAGTCGGATGATGGCTGGCATTTGAAAAAAGAAAGAAAGAGAAGAAGAAAAAGAATAAAGGGAAGGAGAAGGCATTTTCCGAACCAGCCAGGTGTCGCGCAGAAGAAATTGGTCGTATAATTATGCTGGAGCCTCTATAAATGTATCATAACCTCTCTATGCACTCCCGCTGCTCCATAGGGCGCAAGACGCAATGCTGAAACACAATCAAAAACAAAGCTGCACGCGTTGTTTCCAACTGAAGCCCATCCGTCTGGAGCGCCCTCGCAGAACGCTCATCATGATGCTGAGTACTCAAAAAAAGGGGGGTATCGGCGACAACACTCACATGCTATCCTCCATCTGCCTACTCCTCGTCTTGGCCCAGTCATCCCTCTCCTTCTTCCCGCCGTCCTTCTCCAAGCCCATGCCCCTCTCAACCCACTCCCTGCTCCCCATCTGGCTCAACCTCGACTGCGCCCGCGCGAAGGCGAAGGCCTCCTCGTCGCCCGTAAACAGGTTCGAGCCCTTGAGCTGCTCCAGGTTGTTCTCCATGGACTCGAACAGGTGGCTCATTGCCTCATCGACGCGTTCGCCATTGCCGTCGCCATCGCCGTCGCCGGCATTGGCCATGGACTCGCGCATCTCCTCGCGCGAGACGAACAGCTCGGCCAGCGGCGCCGCCGTGGTGAGGACCAGCTTGGCCTGCGCCTCGTAGACGGCGTCGATGAAGGTGATGAAGCGCCTGGCTAGGTCGCGCTGGCGGAAGGTCATGCCGGGGACGTCGGTGACGACGAAGGCGTCGTACGACCGCACCAGCTCGAGGAAGTCGGCCGCCGACGTCGGCCGCCCGATCAGCTCGTCAAAGGTGAACCAGGCGCACCGGCCGCTGACGCGCGGCACGTGGATCTCGCGGCCCCAGACGCGCTGCGTCTCCGGGTGCGGCTCGGGCGTGTCCGGGTCGCCGAGGAAGCGGAACCACTTCTCGGCGTGCGAGGCCGCGTGGCTGTCGAGCGGCGTGTGGTAGACGCCCGAGGGCGGGCGGGGGATCTTGCGGTAGTCGGTCGTCGAGTCGAGGTTGATGACGTGCAGGCGCCGCTTGAGCAGGTGGATCGCCGGCACGAACGACTCGCGCTGGATGCCGTTCTTGTACAGCTCGTCCGGGTGCCGGTTGGACGTCGTTACTAGCACCACGCCGTGCGACATGAGCGACTCCAGCAGCCGCCGGAGGATCATGGCGTCGGCTACGTCGGTGCATTGGAACTCGTCGAAGCACAGCACGTTGCCCTGTTCGGCGATGTCCGCTGCCACGAACGGCACCGCATCCACGTCGTTGCCGTACTCCATTTTTAAGCGATGCAGCCGCCTGTGCACGTCCTGCATGAAGTTGTGGAAGTGTATCCTAGTCTTGGACTTGACGCTGCTCGGCAGAGTGTCGTAGAACAGATCCATCAGCATCGTCTTCCCGCTCCCCACGTCACCGTAGAGGTAGAGGCCTTGTGGTAGGTCCTGGGGTATCTCTTCTATTGCCGCAGTCTTCCCTTTGCTGCCAAACAAGGACCCGAATAAGGACTTGGCAGGCTTGAGAGACTCGAGGGTTGGTCGCACAACCGGTCGAGGGTGGTAGTGCCGCAGCTCGTCGTGTAGGTGCTGCAGGCTCTGGATAATACCTAGAAGCTGTTGTTTAACATGGATTCTTGCGCAGAAGTTGCACTGGATATGGGCATCTCCCGACCTCTCTGATGTTCGTCATTTTTCAGACTCCCTCGCTGGACGCGCAAATCGTACTCCTGGATCGGTCCAATGTCGTCGTTACTGGCGGCTATGACTTGTCAAACACTTCCCCTTATGTATTGCGAGAGCTAGAGATCATACCATTGTTTTCTGTAGCGGCAGCCACTGCCGAAGCGCGCCTCCTCTGGCCGACAGTGACGCCGCCTGCAGGGAACACTGCGGGGAAGCAACATAGATGGGTTGAGGGACGGTTCTGAAGTCCCGAGTTGGACACAGCAGCCCCAGATCTACATCGAGGCACAGTTCGGGGGCCGGATGTGCATATGTTGCATGAAAACGCATGCCTAGTGAGGCTCCGACGTGCCCTCGAGGGCTGGCGAAGAAGATGCGCCGAGAGGATGGGTCGTGAGGCCATTTTCATGGCACGTGCACTTCGATTCTGTTGCTGCGGTAGAGCTAGAAATAAAGACTAGCATGGCATATAAAATGACTGCACAATCCAGAAAGGAGCGACGGACAATAGAGAATGTCCTTCCATCAGAGAACGGAGAAGCGGCCAAAAACAAGGTGCAAGTTTGTCAGAGTTGAAAGAGCATGTGGTTTCTCGAATCTCAGATTGATGCAATCCGCGCCAGTGGGGACTTACTCGGGGCACTCGGGCCAATCATAACGGTACAATTCGCCGGGATTCCGAGAGTCTACCGAATCTTCGGGGGCGAATGTGGGGTCTCGGCATTCTCCTAACATCCTCAAGCTCGGCAGTAGTCTAAAAGATAAATAAAGAGACAACCCCTCGCTTCAGACATCAACGTTTGCTGTCAGTTTTCGCACCTTATCAAATTGGACACTCGCGATCCGGTAGAAGCCCAAGCTGGTCGAGTGGCTCACAGGACAGGACTTATCCCACAATCCGTGACGATGGCTTTCAAGCCATGACAGGCAAGGCAGTACCAGTTGGAAAGATCTGATAAGCCGGGGCTGCAATGTAGAGTTACATCACGTCTCTCGCGGCCGGCGCGGACATTTCCTTCCACGATGGCCAGGCTTTCGGAGGCACCGTCCCTGTCGAGCATGACTCTTAAAACGGTCAGTGAGCAGAACAGCTCCAGACGGGACGGGGCGAAGGTCAAATACGCTCGGGCTTGGGGGGATCAGCTCTGGTTATCAAGAAATCATATGGTGTAAAACATCATAGCCATGGAAGTAGAGATAAAGTGTCATCATTTCAAGCGGAAGTGTGTCATGGAAGGGGAGTGAATACACCCACAAGAATCTCGTCATCGTCGCCCCTCATCACCAGCGTTGGCTCGAGGTGTGAGGCTATGTTCCTTAGGCATATCTAGCTCAAGAATGATATATCAAGTCTCCTTAAAGTTATTTCATGGCGGTAATAGAGCGTAGTAGGGAAGATGTGGGAGGATTCTGGGATGGAGGTGTGGAAATATTCTTGAGGAAGTAAAGTTAGTATTGACTTCTCCAAACCAACAGAGTTGTTTGCAAGCCCCCAACACTTATGGTTAAGTGAGTATGGAAGATAAAGGTACCGAATGATTGTGATGTACGTACCCTCGTCCGTGTTTGTGCGTTGTGCCGTTATCCGTACTGAATACAAACCTACCTGCCGAGACGATTAGGTTCTAGAAGGGGAAGTGCTTGGGTACACACGTATCGTACTCCTTTGCCAGCAGTTTGCGCCAATTGGTGTTCCCGATACATATCGCTCTGCAGCCAAGTTTCCACGGTGTTTCACTCACATCTTACCAACGCCATATCAGATTACGACACAGAAGCTTGCTATTCAAGTCGAGTCATGCAAATCTAGTACAACCGGCCATAGAAAAATAATTTCGTGGACATGGTTAAGGCTAGTATCTCACCTTTGGCAGTACACAATATAAGCTCTGTCAATATCAGAGTCCCTAAGTATCAGCATGGCGGGGTGAGGCAATCACCAATTCAGTCCCTTGGGTGCAAGTCCTCTATGGCAGAAGCGCAGGAGTCAAATTGACATCACCATGAGATACATATGCATACACAAGCAGGCCGGGATGAAACTATCTTCAAAAAGACACTACGGGTGATGAGATTGACCAGCAAGTCTCTCCTATGGGGGCCTGCAATCAGTCCCCCGGGAATCAATCGCGACGTCAAACGAGGGCATGATGCCGGGCAAGCAGCAGGGCGGGAGGTCGAGACCTTGCAGTCGAGATAATTGTCACGGCAGCCGAACTTGAGGCCCATCATTCTGCGGCTAACCACCTGAGGCGGTGGCCAAACAAAAACGCAAGTACCTACAGCATCGTCAAAAGTCGTTAAACCGCCCTTCTCCTGACAGCTCGAAAGCAATGTATCGGCTCTTCATGCGTATTAAGGGGGCATGTCCGGTGGTCAACTTCTTGAACTTGTCATATCGTTGCCACGGATCATGACGGATGACCCAGGTGGGCAGCCCCTGGGAGATTTATCGAACTGCCTGCCTTTTGCCAAGCCCGTGTATATGGTATTCTAAACATGCATCATAGCTGGGCGCATAATGAAGAACCTCGAGATCTGGCTGTAGTATTTAATCATCTGCGTCGCGATGAATCATTTGCCTTCTCCATGAGAGAAATCGTGAGATGGAAGCGGGTGGAAGTGGGCCTTCGGAGTGAGGGGCCACTAATACGGCATGGAAAAACGCGAGGTTCCGCGAAAAAGTTCCTGCGCGGGGCCTGTGCGTGTTGGACCGTGAAGCTCGAGATTGCCTAGCTGCGGTTCGATGTCAATAAAACCCGAAAATACAGATCCCCGACCTTCGATCCACGACGTAGTCCCACGAGACTCCTAAGCCGCCAAAATGGGTTCTATGTTTGAGCAGTCGCAGAACGGTACCTTGTTTTTAGGTGGGCAGAAGATCTCCGGGCCTGATATCCGTGATCAAAATGGTAAGCTCTAAAGGTGGGCGCACTCTTGAAGCCCAGACAGCTCACCAGCCTTCCAGTCTTGGCCGCACAAGCGATCGCAAATGTTGTCAAAAGCTCGTTCGGCCCGAGCGGTCTTGACAAGATGATGGTGGACGATATTGGAGTAAGACCATGACCCCTGCGGAGATCACCTCGATGGTCAGTTTTGCAGACATTAACTCTCGGCAGGATGTCACAGTCACGAACGATGGAGCAACGATCCTCAGCTTGTTAGATGTCGACCACCCTGCCGGAAAGATCCTTGTGGATCTTGCGCAGCAGCAAGACAAGGAAGTCGGTGACGGCACGACCTCGGTGGTCCTGATCGCAGCCGAACTACTTCGGAGAGGCAACGACCTGATGAAGAACCGGATACACCCGACGACGATCATCACTGGCTATCGCCTGGCAATGAGGGAGGCCATAAAATACATGAATGAGAACATCAGCACCAAGGTCGACAACCTCGGGCGAGACTCGCTCCTCAGCATCGCCAAGACGTCCATGTCGAGCAAGATCATCGGCTCCGACTCCGACTTCTTCGCAAATATGGTGGTGGATGCGATCAAAGCAGTAAAGTCAACGAATAACCGGAGCGAGGTGAAGTACCCGGTGAAGGCGGTCAACATTCTCAAGGCGCACGGCAAGTCGGCGCTGGAGTCGGTACTCGTCAACGGCTATGCCTTGAATTGCACCGTTGCTTCCCAGGCCATGACGACACACGTATCAGACGCCAAGATCGCAGTTTTGGACATGAATCTGCAAAAGGAGAGGATGAAGCTGGGCGTACAGATCACGATCGACGACCCGCAGCAGCTGGAGCAGATCAGGGCGAGGGAATCAGGCATGGTCATCGAGCGAGTCGAGCTCATCCTGAAGGCCGGTGCAAACGTCATCCTTACCACCAAGGGCATCGACGACATGGTGATGAAGCTGTTCATCGAGAGAGGTGCCATGGCAGTGAGGCGATGCAAGAAGGAGGACCTCCGCCGCATCGCCAGGGCTACGGGCGCGACCCTCCTCAGCACGCTCTCAGACCTCAATGGTGACGAGAAGTTCGAGCCATCCTACCTCGGACACGCCGACGAAGTGCTTCAAGAACGTATTTCCGACGACGAGTGCATCCTGATCAAGGGAACCAAGGTGCACTCCTCCGCGTCCATCATCCTCCGTGGACCCAACGACTTCCAGCTGGATGAGATGGAGCGGTCAGTACACGACAGCCTATGCGCCGTGAAGCGGACCCTGGAGAGCGGCAGCATCGTCCCCGGCGGCGGCGCCGTCGAGACCGCCCTGCACATCTACCTCGAGGAGTTCGCCGGCACTGTCGGCTCGCGAGAGCAGCTGGCCATCGGCGAGTTCGCGCAGTCGCTCCTGGTGATCCCCAAGACGCTGGCGATCAACGCCGCCAAGGACTCGTCGGAGCTCGTGGCGCAGCTGCGCTCGAGACACGCCCTGTCCCAGCGGATCCAGGAGGGAGACGCGAACGAGGATGAGAAGACGGTGGCGCGGCACAAGAGCTACAAGAACTACGGCCTAGACCTAATGAAGGGCAAGGTCGTCGACGAGATCAAGGCTGGCGTGTTGGAGCCGAGTGTGAGCAAGATCCGGCAGCTGAAGAGCGCGGTGGAGGCCTGCATCAGCATCATGCGTATCGACACGCTGATCAAGTTGGATCCGGAGCAGGCGCCCGAGGGTGACGATGGGCATGATCATTGAGATAGTAATAATGGCTGACACGGGGTTTGGAATTTGGTCTCAGGGATGTAAAATTACTCTAGACAGGAATCGCTTCTAGACGGCCAGTTGGTTCCCAATTTGATGAGGATAGCCCTTTGTGCATTGGCTACGTGCTCCATTGCAAGTCATGGCTGGCAACCAAGGAATGGCATCAGCTTAGTCAGGTAGGTAGCTGCTGATAGTGCTCTCTCGAGGTGCTTGCGCGTCAATTTCTGTCCCTATGATAAAACCAACCAGAAAAATGAGCCACATGTAGTTGTACCTTTCCAAAATGTATCACAGCCGGTGGCAGGCAGTCAGCACCAAGCAAACTTCTCATTGATGACCCAGTCAAGCTCGCAAGTGGGCTCCTCGCCGTACCACATCAGGCTCGCGATGCTATCACTATCCCGATCCACAAACTCAAAAGGCAGGCCGGACTTCTCGATGAGCCCCCTGAGCCTCGGTGTCGGGTTCCACATCTGCACGTCCTGGGACCTCCACTCGGCGGCCTCGGCCTGCGCGATCCGCACAATCGACCGGATGCCATCGACGAGGTACTCCTCCTCCGGGTCGCTCTCGTCCTCGACGACGAAGCGCAGGACGTGCAGCGTGTTCCCCTCCATCTTCTCCAGCCCGCCGTAGTACCCGCGCGTCCACACGGCCCACACGCGCCGCCCGGGCTTGCCGTACACGGCGCCCCGGACGACGGGCGTGCGCCCGAAGATGTGCTTGGTCATGAAGTCCTCGCGCATCAGGTGCCACAGGATGGCGTCCAGGTTCGGCAACAGCGCCACGCAGGTCCGCCCCCGCCCGCCGCCCTCGCCCTTGCCCGCTCGCCGCCGCAGCGCCGCCCGCAGGAGCTTCTCGTCCACGGCGCACAGCTCCGCCAGCTCGTGGTAGCCGATGGTGCTGGCGCTGGCACACTTGCCGGTTCCCCCGCCGCCGTTTGTATGCCCGTTCTGCCGGCTCGGCTGCGCCTGCGCCTGCGAAGGGGCCTCCGTCGCGGGCGGGAAGGACACGTGGGCGCTCGCAAAGGGCGCCCAGCCGTTGCGGGCGTAGAACTTCTTGCCGATGTCGGAATATAGCACTGAGAAGAGCGGGACCCGCCGCCCCGCCGCCGGGATACCGTCGTGTGCTGTTGTTGCTGCGGCGTCGATGGCCTGGTGTCTCCGCAACCGGGCACCCACCTCCCGCATCATGCGACTGGCGTATCCCATGCCTCTGAACTGGGGCGCCGTGAAGACCGAGCCGAGCCCGTGGGCGATGCCGTCTACGACGACGGGTTCGCCTCCGTCGGGGCCGGCCGGCGCGCAGGAGAGGGCGGGCTTGCGTAGCGTCTCGCACGAGGATAGGATGGGCCGCTGGTCTGGGGGGAGGGACGAGTCTGTGAGGATCCAGTGTGTGATGCCGCCATCTTTGGCGAGGGGCACGGTGGTCAGGTAGGCTTCTCGGTCGAGGTAGTCGTGGAGAGATAGGGCGGGACCCCACTTGGGATGAGTCTGGGACCAGGTTCGGATGCGTTCCTGGTCGGTGGGATGGGTAAGGATGAGGGACGGAGAGGAAGCCGCTGGGAGATCGGCCATGGCGCCCATGGTTTTAATCGTTCAAGGTTGGTTTGACAACCGGGGGATGGATATGTAAGAGTGGTATAGGTCAAGAGTCTGCTATCCTATGTGATATGGCCTGACTGAAGTGATATGTGGGAAGGAGCATGTGCTTGAAGGGAGGTTGAATAGACTCTGAAGGTGGAAAGTTAAAGAACAGAGCATGTCTACCATCTCCTCTCCTCCGTCTTACAAGCGGCCCGGCGAATTCGATGTGCCCCACCCCGCCGTGGAATCCTTCCGAGACCACTGAACTCTGGGAAGCTTCATGGTATGGCGATGCAGAAGGTCAGGAGGCATAGGTTTGAAACGTAATTTTACGTCACCGACCACATCTAACAGGGTTGCCCATTGTTCGTCTCCTCCCGAACAACACTCGGATGAGCCGCTAGTCCATGGCACCGGACGCCAATAAGCCGATAATATGCGGCCCCGGAATTCTAGCGCAGGACGGTCCAGGCCAGAGTGCCCAGGTACTTAGCGAATGGGGCAGGAGAACGATGGCGGGGATGCATCAAGCAAGGTATCTTTTAGTATGTCTACTGCGTGGTATGTTCAGGGCCAGTACCCTCAAGTGTTGGCAGTGGTTCTGGCTGGAATCCAGGGCATGGGAGCCTGTAGGATTTTACTGTGGTGAAGTTATCTGTACATACCTAGGTATGCTGCGTCCGGTACCTAGGTACTTGGAGAGGCAGACCTAGAATTGGCCAATGATGGTGATAGAGTCGGGTCCTACGTCGTACCCTCCGGGAATAGAATGTGCAGCTGGTGTCTAACACATGACCCCGAAGGCCCGTGCGCGGCTGCAAATACACAGGGCTGGAAAAAAATCTGCTGCCGAGCACGGACCAACCACACCCATTATATATACCTCGCTCCGCACCCGCCTTTTCAGACTCTTTTCTTCTTTTTCTCTTTAGCTCTCTTTGCCTTTTGGCTTAGATCAAGTGTAGTATCTGTTCTTTTCAGTTTAATCTCTGAAACTACTCTACGGAGTAGAATCGTGATTATACCTATTTTTGTACCTGGGAGGACTCCCCTCTGGGCTTGCCCATGGTTGTCCTCCACTGTGTCCCTGGTATTACACTGCCTCCAGGCGACGCGACCTTTTTTTCATTGCTATCTTGGGCTTGCCCGGGACGCGAAGAAGGAAACTGTCTTGCCATCCACATTGACGAGGCATGCACGGCACTCATGGCTGGATCGATAGGTACAGTACCAGTACATGCATGTTCCGCGACTTCGGGTCGTGCCTTCCTATCATGACTCCTGGTAACCGAGACGTCAAAGGTGAGTCCAAGACCAGGTGGATGGAACATTGCGGAAAGAATCCATAGAATTATTCCAATCCATACACCTCGACATCTAGCTATGCCACAAACCTCAGTCTGCCAGTGAGTGCAGTGGCGGCGATGGCTGGTACCAAAACTCTTGAACATCCACTCCTTGAAGATCAGTCCTTCGATGACCCCCTCCATGCAGCCGAGTACGCACGTCGAAATGGCCTGACAGTCGATGTCTACTGTGACCCCTTCACATTTCCCCCAGCCCTATTCAAAGCCCTGGAGCAGGAGTCGACGGATTCTAATGGTTTAACGCCATGCAACGACTTACCAGACATTTCCCTTCCTTCCGCGACACCTATTACCGAGCAATGGGAGGTATCCGGAAATGCTCTGAGATCCCTGAGAGATGTCTGCCAGAGATATACCGAGGTGGAAGTAAAGGACCTCACTTTTCAGACCATTCAGCACAACGCCGGCAATGCCCGACGCTTGAAACTGGAGCTCCCCGTGCTTCGAACTGACCATGATATGGATTACCGGGCGTACGTTCGAACCGTAAATGCTGCGCGAGATACCCGCCTCCTTGACAGCCACCTGCCACTCGAGCCAGCCAATACTGAGAAGGATGAAGGGCTCGAGTTCCCCGCCAGAGTGTATCAACTCGACCGTCAGATTACGAAAGCCGTGGCCGGAGAAAGACTTGAGATGACGCGAACTACCTTGCAATGCCTGGCGGGGAACTTGAAATCGGACTGGACAGATGAAAATACGCGACAACTGCTAGAGATTGAGACGGATTATCATGGAGTGTGCCAGCCCGGATACGTTTGCCATCGAGTGATGACTGACTCCTTGACCTTGACCAGATCACCGCTAAACAGCCACCTACGCCTCCCATTAGCCCGAGACATCAAGCCAAAGAATACTACATCCCGGACAACGACGTCTGCAAAGTGCCGATCCTGTCAGACGCCAGCTCTCGGCTCAGCGAGGAACTGCAAGCCATCGAGGAGAGGATCTTTGAGTGCGACAACGACTCCTGGTTGGCCGACGCCCAACTACTCGACGAGCTCGAAAGAGGCCAAGTATCGGATTTGAGCGTCGGGCTGGGTCCAGTGCACGAAATGTCCGACTTGAAGGTAGAGGTGCCCTTGATGCCGCAAGACAAGGATGACGAGGACCTCATACGACCATCAGCGAACTTCGGAGATTTCAAAGATTGGGTAGACCTGCCCGTCTCAGACTCGGATGGCAAACTCGACGAAGTCAGGTGTGACGAAGAGCTAGGACAGATACTTCAGGACATTGAAGCCAGAACCATGATGTCAATCGAGCAAGAGAAGTTGCAGCCAGTGGATGCTACTGCAAGGGTACCTGTGCCATTAATGGACTTCTCAATCCCAGATCCCGAATGGAACGAATCTCGATGTGATCCCAAGATGATGTTCGAATGGATTCGCACCCGTAACTGGGGCGGCGCTGAGACACCAGTATGGCCCGGAAATAGGTTGGTTGAGAGCAGGATGGTCTGGGTGCCATGGACACAACGCATCCCCACATTCTCATCGGAGGAAAAGATCAAGGCCAACGACATTGTTTTAGAGGCATATCTTGCACGCGCGGAAGATACAGAGGTTCCCAACAGCTCTAATTTTGTGTGGAAGCGACCCGGCCTCGCCGCTCTTGGAGACGACGAGGATGACGACGAGGACGATGAGCTGGAGCCTGCCCTCAACCAGCTACCGCCAGTAGAGGAAGATCTCATGATGGCGGTCAAGAGGAGAAAACGACTTCTCGATGAGCGAACCGATGGGCTACAAGCACCCCAGAAGCCTCCTAATGGTTGCAATGCTGATGGCAAACCAGCACTCTTGATCGGTGACGAGCCAGGCGCAGCGTCTAAGCTGTTAGACAACTATATGGAACTTCATGCCCCCAAGAAACCTAAACTGACACACAGTTCGTTCTTTAAGCCGCCGAGAGAGGACCCAGTCCTGCCTGTCAAACCTTCAGGCGAGACTGCTCCCCAGCCAGACACAACTTTACGAACCCTGGCCAATATGCCATGCCCACAAATCAACCTCCCCGGTACGCCGCTCAGACTGATCGCCTCCGTGTCCATACCTCGTGGTATACTCCGCCGCCTCGAACAGCTTCTCTCGGGCGCGGAGCTGATCGACAGGGACTACAATGCCTACAACTCGTCCATCTGGCTCCCAGGTTCCGTCTGCCGGTCCGAAGTCACCTCGCCCCTGGCGGACGAGGCAGACTTGATCGTCTCCCCATCAACCGGCATCCTCCTTACGACCATGATAAAGGTCAGGCAGAAGCCTCTGCCGGGAACAAAAGGAAACTCGCCCCTCTACAGCTTCATCGAGAAAGTTAGCGTGCGCTATGAGAGGCTCATCATAGTTGTTTCTGAGGGTCTTGCGTACGATGACATGGCGACGGCTGGCTTGCCTCCCGCCGATGCCATGGCGCTCGCGAGATTTCAGGGGTTCGCGACTAGCCTGGAGACCCAAGCACACGTCTTCTACATTGCGGGCGGCGAGGAGAACCTGGCAAAATGGACGGCGCATATGGCCTGCCGGTACGCCGCGGATGCCGCTACCCGGCAATATCTGCTCCAGCGGGAATCCAACTGGGAGCTGTTCTTACGCCGTTCGGGTATGAACGTGCATGCAGCGCAGGTGGTCCTGGGCATGTTGAAAGATGCAAATACCGTGATTGGAGGGCAGCGCTTCTGCGGCCTGGCTGCTTTTATCAAGATGTCGGACGTCGAGAGGGTGGCGAGGTTTGGGAGGATCCTGGGAGGGACGTGGGTCTTGCAAAGAGTCAGTAGGGTTATCGACAGGGACTGGGATCAAGAATTGGGTGCTGGGAAAGGTGCTGGCTGTTTGCCTGGTAGAGGATGCTAAATGTGGGCTTTGAAGCGGATATGTTGCTGCAAATACTTGATGCCTCATACCAAGGGATCTGATGTTGGGAAAAGACACTGGCTGCGCAATTACTGGCTGCAAGCAGGATCTGTTATGACATGGCTCGGAAAATGATGCTGGATTTGTAACTCACTCATAAGTGTCTGTGAATCGCATATCGCATACATCCGAGGTGCTCACTGGTGAGATCTATTTACCTTATCGACTTTGGTTCCGACCTCGCTGCAGTGCTGTAATCACATTCCTGACTCTGGCCAATTCGGCTCAATGTCTACTTCTTCTGATGTAGCGGCTCCAATGCTCCAGATCTTCAAGGAGCCATCCTGGACCTCGACCCCAGGCTTTAGTCGGTAGTCCCGGTCCTCGCCGTGGGAGGAGGCATTGCCACTATATCCGTTGCTGTCGTCACTGTCGTCGCTATCGTCGCTCTGACTCTCTTCCCCCGAGATCTTCCATGACCCCGAACAGGTCGCCATAACGGAGCCGCTCATGTGCATCGCCGTGCTCCCGACGGCGGACCCATGGGCCTGCCAGTCCCACGCGCTCCGAGCGTAGCCCTCCTCATTCCCGACTCCTTCCCACACCATGACAGTCCCATCCCTGCCGCCGGCCCAGACCTCGAAGCCGCCCCGGTCGTCTGAGCCCGGGAACACGTCGCAGGTCATGCGCTGGTGCGTGTCCGCATCCCGCCCCGCGAGCCACCCCAGCAGCTTGCCCGTGACCCGCACGTCGTACACCAGCATGCCTGACGACTTCCTCTCGTTGACGACCAGGTACCTCCCGCACGGCGACCACGCCACCTGCAGGATCCCCGCCCCGCCGACCCCCCGCCCAGCGGCGGCGCCGGCGCCGGCGACGCACCAGTTGGCGACGCAGGCGCCGGCGCGCGCGAGGTCGTACAGGCCGAGCCAGCGGGTCCACGTCCCCGCGGCGACGAGGCGGCCGGCGGCGGGGCCCGGGTCCGGGTGCGCGGCCAGGGCGGAGACGGCGCCGCGCATGCCGACGCCGCCGCCCTTGGCGCGGTGGCGGGTCGAGGGGATGGTGGGGAGGCGGAGGAGCGGGGCGGCGGTGCCGGAGCCCGAGGCGGAGCGCGTCGCGTCGAAGTAGGCGATTAGGTTCTTGGTGCCGGCGAGGAAGTGGGTGCCTGGGCTGGGCCAGAGGAGGGAGAGGGCTGGGAGGTAGGATTCGGTTGGCGGGTGGATTAGAGGGTAGGTTGCGATTGGTGGGGGTTGGGGGTGCTGGGGGTGGCGGTGAGCTGGGCTGGGGGGGCCGTGGTGAGGGTCTGGCGTGGGTGAAGGGGAGGGGGAGTCTGACGACGTGGGAGGGAATGCCTGGTGTAGCTGGATGGGGTGGTCGACTGCGCCGGTTAGGATGACGTGGGTGTAGGGGTTAGAGAGAGAGAAGTAGGGACATGGTGCTATCGCATGGGTGGATTCGGGGAGCAATATCGATCCCTGAGCCCGGAGCGGAATTGGACCGTCTTCTCTCGGTTGGAGTAGATCTGATGGGACCACATAGCTGTTCACTACGTTGTCGGAAGATGAGGTGAAGATGGTGGTGCCATCTGCGGACCTGGAGGATGATCGGTCAGCACTCTTCGTGCATGTTATTTGGGGGAGCTGGGGAGCTGGTGAGCCGGATTACCATTGAGCACTCTTGAAGAATGAGTCCGCTGGACGAGCGAGGTCTTCATGAGGTCGATCACGGTGGGTAGCCTGGTCCGTCGTCGAGGCTAGAAGCCTGGCCTGGGGCCCTTTGGCCAATTGGTCTTCCATATTACGGTATAGGTAACTGCCACTCTCCAAATGGTATGCTTGGATTACCGCCTAGTAAATGGCCCCGATCCTCGCTGCCATCTTTCGCAGATTCGGTGTTATGTTGGGAGCCGTGACTCGGTGAGCCTTGTAGGCTGGTGGCCGATGGCCTGATGGTCTGTTTGGGTCTATGAATATTTCGGTTCCACCCACATGCATCGAGAACCTTAAAACAGACTTTCCAGGCCCCTTCAGAATGAGGTCGATCGAACCATCACAGGCCAAATTAAGTTGGCTGCTAGCAACCCAGGTGGAAATGCTAGGGAGACGCTAACATGCAGGGTAGTGCCTGTACCTACATAATTCTTGGTGGAGTCGGCGCGGCCTTGCAGCTGTGGGGCATCGCATAACGTCACATCTGCGGACCACGTCGACCAACCAACAGAGCTAGGCTTCCACCCCGGACTTCATGATCCATCATCGCTTGTTCGTATCAAGGAAGCGCTGCCTCCCTCAACAACTGATGGTATCCTCTGTATCACCGACCACGATGGATGCAAGCAGCCACACCCTTGGTTGAAGCTACCGCGTCCTGAAGCCAAGGCATCCATCCGCATCCGGCGCACAGCGCTGCAACCCAACCAAGCTAAGCTCCGAGCAGCTGGATCAGGCATCTACCGACCTCCCTTTGACAAAGCCACCTCCGGCGCCCCTTCGACGCTTCACGATCCCCGAACAGCGCAGATTATTATAATGGAGGCGCTAAAGATGGATGATCTCTGCGCAGACCTACGACAGCCCAGCTTCGTCAACCTGGTGGTGTCCATGTAAGCTCGACAATCATGATGGTGGATATTAAACAACAACGGCTAACACCACCTGCAGCCTCATCCTTGTCGGCCTCTTGATTAGCTACCTCCCTCAGATGGTCAGGATCATCTCTAGAGGAACCTCCGAAGGCATCTCCCCGTACTTCATCCTCCTCGGCACCACGTCCGCGACCTCGGGCTTTGCCAACATTATCCTCCTTCCGAAGTCCCGCCAGGATGTCGCCTGTTGCAAGGAGCTGGAAACGTTCAACTGCGTTGCTGGGCTTTTGGGAATTGCGCAACTGGGCGTTCAGTGGATATGCTTCACATTCATGTTCGTCACATCGGAATAGCTACTCGGACCCCTGCTAACATGTCTTGCAGTTTCGTTCTTTTCCTCGTCTTTTTCCGATATAAAACCTCCAACGTACCGGAAGAAGAGCTTGGCGGTGATGCCCCGCGATGGCAGACGGCCTTATTCGTCGCGACTCTTACCCTCTTCCACGGACTTCTTGTCATCGTCACAACGGCCGTGATAGCAACCGTCGGCCCGCAGCACCTCTCTCTGTGGGCCAACCTTCTCGGCGCGATGGCTGCCGCTCTAGCGGCTGTCCAATACATACCCCAAATCTGGACGACATACTGCCTCAAGCACGTCGGCAGTCTGAGCATTCCCATGATGTGCATGCAGACGCCCGGAGGGTTCCTCTTCGCCGGAAGTCTGTTTGCCCGTCTCGGATGGGACGGATGGAGCTCGTGGGGTATCTTCCTGTTGACCGCTACGATGCAAGGCATGCTGCTCAGCATGGCTATCTACTACGAGCTTCGGTTGAAGAAGGACGAGCCTCCCAAGTCGCCGACACGACCCAGGTTGCACCTCTCCGCCAACGGTTTCGATGATGACACCCCCGGGCGGTACACTTCGCATCCGGAGCACTACGCAGATTCGCCGGAGCAGCTGTCGCGGATACTCGACAGGCAAGAGAGCGATGCTGCCGCCGAGACGGCGCCTTTGCTCCGGCCCGGCGGTATCGGCGATCCCCACAGGAACTATGACACCAATCGAGGCTAGAAGAATCGAAAAGTCATTCCATATTGAGGGGGCCGGCCTTGGCATTTGTTTCTCCAGGTAGAGCGGCCAGATCACCGGGTGCGATGGTATTTTAACCGCTTGGCGAATTCCTTTCACTTCCTTTCTGGCCGGGTATTCTGACGATATAAGTACCTTACCTTTCCCCTTGTACATATATACGGGGGTGTGACGCGGGGGACGGCGTAACAGATTCTCCTTCTCTAGGCGCATGGGCATGCCAGTGCCAGGGAAGGCAGGCATGCCCGATGTTACGGCGTCTTTCTCTTTTCCTTCTAGATCTCGCCAAGGAGAGGGATGTTGTGGCGCATGATGGTTGTCCCCAAACCGGATGCATATCTCTGCATCTGAGGCAGACGATGATGCATGGATTACCATGCCGGGGCAGTCCGCTGCGTACACCAGGCTCCCCAAAGCACAGGAGAAGCACCTCTCTACATATTAGGTAATTGTCATCTAATCTTGATCCCTGTGTTTTTGGAGTGGCCGGCTTCGCTTAAGCCGGATGGAAGCCAGTTCCGCCTCATTCAAGCATGCCAGCACGATGCACGCACGCACGCACGCACTTAGCTGTCTGTTCATCTGCTGGAGAATGTTGGCAAATGCTTCGGTGACACAGCCTCAGATGAAGTAATATTACTAGACGACAAATTGTTAGCAGTAACTAATAAGTGCCTTCCATTCCTCTTACCTGGGGGAGCTGGAAACCGTTGGGACCTGCCAGGAACCGGAACTGATGCCGGCAACAGACGTTTCCGACAATTTGAGCTCAGAGGTACGTACTCCAATTCGAACGCCCCATTCTCTCCTGAGGAAGCGTGTGTGCACGGACGCATAACCACTCTTTTTGGCTGGACATTGGTCGCATAATGTTAAAGCAGCGCCCGATACACCTGGGACAACAAGCACTCATTGATCGACGTTTCTCCATAAACACCCCAGACTCCTAGTGTAGCCTTCTCGAGACTGTGGGGAATTGTGATCGATTCCCGTTCCCAATTCCCACCATGCGCCGGCGAGCCCCCTGATCCCAATTTCTACCCCAGAAAAGTCATCAAGGCGACTGGTGGCTGGCTATGATAATAATCGCCACGGCGACGGGGGAATCGCCGGGAAATTCCACTCGTTCAACTGCCTAGGTAGGGGTCCAACTGGTCCTCCCTGCCGGCGTTTTAACAGACATCAAACGCCCTCGGGCATTTCTTCCTCCGCGTTGGACTGAACCACAGGGAGCCTTTTTGCGGAAAGACGAGAGATACCTTTCTGGGCCCAGAGACGTGAGGTGTGGCGCAGGAATGCAGAACATGATCTACTTACCTGTAACAGCGCAGGTCGGACTCAACTCGTCTCATGTGGCATGTGGCACTTCCGTCTTTCTTTACCCGCCCACCCAGGCGGGCGGCCCAGTCTCTTGCTCTTGCATTTGCCCACAGCATTTCCGAACCTTAACCTCCAAACCACTCTCCACCCCCCCACCCTTCTTTTCTCCGGCTGCTCTTGCGGTCGATCATGTCGATGAAGCCAGCGAGGGACAGCCCTGGGGGGTTGGCAGAATAGGTAGTGCCGGTCGCTGCGCATCCCGTCCGAGACTGGGGGATGAGGTGGGTTTCCCCCATATGGTTTCCCGTATAAGGAACGTCATGCTTGCCCCCTCGCCCACTTCAACCTTGTTCTGTTTGTTTTGCTCCTGCAAAACCGCCGTCCTCTGTTTCTTGTCCCTCTCTTCCTTCCTTTTCTTTTTTTTCAAATGATCATGCCTGGTTCCCTTTGCATGTTTCATCCAGACTCTCGCTCCTGTTGACAGGACGTTCATTTCTTCTTCGACGATATATCGTATTTTTCTTTTCTTTCTACACCTTCCTTAATCGCTAAGTTCGGACGATGCCACTCATTATCAGGCAAGGGGGCGGAGGAGGTGGAGGTCCTCCAGGGTTTGGAAAAGGATTTGGACCACCAGGGAATGGAGGGCCTCCTGGGTTTGGACCTGGGAAGGGTGGCTCTGGAGATTCTCAGGGGTCTGGCGGAGGGGGCAATGGAGGAGGTGGCAATGGAGGAGGTGGCAATGGAGGAGGAAACAATGGAGGAGGTAACAATGGAGGAGGTAACAATGGAGGAGGTGGCAATGGAGGAGGTAACAATGGCGGAGGTGGCAATGGAGGAGGTAACAATGGCGGAGGGCCTCCTCCCAACTTTGGAAAAGGCGGAGGAGACGGAGGAGATGGAGGGAAAGGAGATGGCGGGAACGGAGGTGGTGGTTCTCCTCCTCCAGCAAAGTCAAGCCCGCCGCCTCCGGCAAAGACTGGCAACGCGCCGTGCCCCGGGGCCGACGGGTCCGCCATAGGCACATTCCAAAAGTTCAACCTTCTTTGCGGCTCGACCCTATCCGGAGATGTCCTCGACACGCGAGACGCGACAGACCTCACGACGTGCGTCGACATGTGTTCCTCGTTCCACCCAAGGTGCGAGGGCGCGACTTTCGACGGGAAAACGTGCAAACTGAGAGCGAACGTCAAGAAAGATCAAGCAAGTTCACAATCAAACACTGATGCGGGAATTGCCATATTCCCTACAGCATCGTCCAACTGCCCAACGCTCGGCGGGTCGCAGACCAACAACAACGGCAAATTCGACACCTTCTGTAACGTCATCGTCAACGGCAAGGACATAATTCAGAACTTTGCGCCGACCTTCCAAGACTGCATGGGTCAATGTGCGGGAACCACCGGGTGCAACGCCGTATCCTTCGACGCCAGCATGGCGGGCGGGTTCAAGAATTGCTACATGAAGACGGGGGTGGTAGCGAGCGACAACGTCGCGAATCCGAACAGCGATACCGGCATCTTACGGCAGGAAGCCTCTGACGACGGACCAGCGCCGGTGCCGGTGCCGGTGCAAACAGCCGCTCCGGTAAGTCCAAACTCGGTCCATGACCGTTGCACACCCGACCCACTAACAAGAGTGTAGGCCCCCACGCTGGTACCAATAGCCGTCCCCGACAGAGCATCATTCTTCACACCACCGGCGAGCGTCAAGGGTCCCGTGACCACCGAGACCATTATCTCAATAATCACCTCGGTCTCCATCTCCTCGAACGTGGCCGTCACGCAGATCCTCACCATTCCCATCACCACCGAAATCCCCCTCCCGCCCGACAACAGCGCCACGCCCAGCGAAATGACATCACCCTCAGACCTGGACTCGGCGGCGGCACTAGGCGAGAGCGGCTCGCAGGCGTGGATCGCGGCCCCGGTAGTGGGCAGCGTGGCGGCGCTGGTGGTCATCGCCGTCATGTTCATCATGCTGGGCAAGCGGAGGCGCAACGGCGGCGGCACTGGCGGCAGCGCCCGAAGCGGCAGAAGCGGCAGAAGCGGCAGCAGGGCCGGCCCCGCGCCGCCGCCGCCGTCGTCGTCGTTGTCGTTGTCGTCGCTGTCGTCGTCCATGCGCAACTTCTTCACGTCATGGCTGCGGCCGGCGCGGTCGGGCAAGACGGCCAACTTCTCGTCCGTCACGGGCAAAAAGTTGCCCCCGCCGTCAAAGAGCAGCATGTGGTCCGGCATGATCGGGTCCTGGCGGCCGGGCGGCGCGGAGAGGCTGGACGACATAGAGGAGAGCGCGGATCGGACGGAGAAGGTGCGGGAAAGCATGAACGGGCTGGGGCTGAATAGGGTGGGTTGAGGGGAGAGCTCTATTTTCTCTTATGCAATTTCTTCTGCCTATCCGGCGACGAGGGTGTACATGGCATGGTATCAACTAAGATATTCAAACGCCGCGCCGAGGATATTAGGATGGACGGATAGAGGGTTTGATCCCGGCGGGATTCTAACGCCTTTGGTGGAGTTTGAGAGGGATACCAGCATGTAAACACTCATGCAATCACCGTGTACTGTACAATGAACATCTACTTTTAGCTACTTTGTCTGCTATCAAAGTCATTCGCTTTTACTTGGGCCGCCCCAGGGTGGTTGATTACACATGGTGGTTGTCTTGACTCTTGAGGGCAGGAGTACGGGGGGGAACCTGGAATGACACTGTAGGTAACGGAATAGTAAGCAATAGGTACCTAATCTGCAAATAAGGGGGTACCCACGCATTGCATGTCGCAGTAAATATGGAACGTGGGCTCGGTGGGTTCCTGCATCATGCTAGTTCCCCGCATAGATCGCACTTCAAGGGCACGGTCTTTGCGCCTGGCTTTTGATTGGCCACTTGCTGACCAACGAACACTTCGCCGTCAAGATAGCTTCTGAAAGTTCACATTTCCTAATTGCCCTATTCTCAACGTCGGGGAGCATCAGCATCGAGGAGCTTCTCTTCTTGTAATATCTTTTTTCCTATAGACTGCTGTGCTGGCAAGATTGCCGTCTTGCCGTTTTCCCATTCTTTGTCGGCTTGAAGCTGGTCTTGGGACTCGCGCACCCTCCTCCCCCCACTCCCCCATTTCCCCGGTGCCGCGGCTTTTTTTATCATCGAACAATGACTATCTACAGCGCTGTTCCACCTCCGCCTGAATCGCCGCCGGCAGCGACGGCTTCCAACGTGCATCACAAGCACCAGCTATCGAATGCATCCACGGCAACCGTCGACATCGAGGCCTGGACCGTCTCGGCTCTCGAGGCCCTCAGCGTCTCCCCCATTGCCCGGGGCACAGGCAATCCCTTGTCAATTCCCCTCGACGGCCACGGCAACTCTCAACCCCCCATCACCTCGGCCGGTGATGCCGCTCCCCGGATGAAGCTGCGCAACGTGACCCTCGACGTCGACACCGGCGGCGCGACCATCACCCCGCCCCGCCGTCCGCCGTCGCGTCGCGACAGCATGCACCGCCGCGATGCGCTCCTCAAAGGCAAGGAGGGCAGCCGACAGCGGCGGCGCTGGGAAAACGGTAATGGAACCCCCCCCCCCCCCCCCCCACCCGCCAACCTCTCCCTCCCGCCATCATTCTGCCGCGTACAAACCCCACCTCGAGCAAGCTAACAAGCCATTGTCCGTCCTCCCCCTTGCCTCCCCCGCAGACCGACTCGTCCACATCCCCAACGTAGAGCCACCGCTCCCCGCCGACTGGAACGTCGGCCCCACCCACCCGGTCCACCACGTCCCCTACCAGCTGGCCCAGTTCTGGGACAAGGGCCTGCGCGAGCGCGTCGAGGAGCGCAAGGCCGCCTTTTCGTCGCGCCGCAGGGCGGGGACGGGGGCTGGCAGCACCGGGGCGGCGGCGGCGGCGGGCCGCGTCCCGCGCGACCTGCGCGCCACCGCCAAGCGCACCCCCGCCGTCAAGGGCTGGCTGCGCGTGCTGGAGGAGCCTGTGCGGCGGTTCATGGTCGAGCGCGGCGTCGCTGTCGAGTGTGCGTCTGCGTCTGCTGCTGCTGCTGCTGCTGCTGCTGCTGAGGAGGCCCGGGGATTGGAGGACAATGCGGACTCGGATGACGAGCAGATCGTCTTCGTGGGCAGGAACCGCGGCTCGAGGGGCGGCGGGAGGAAGGCCGCCCCAGGTGGTGGCGACGTGGGGCAGGTCATGTTGCTTGATTTGCCGTGCGACGATGAGAGCGCGGCTTTCAAGTATGTCTTCCCGACCGCCAGTTCTTCTTTCCTTGACTGGGTTGTGGCCGGATACTTACATTTGGTCGCAGGCGCTGGCTTACTCACTCCATCTCCGGTTACTACGGTCTCGAATCCACCTCGGTGTCGATTGGGAGCCCGGCGAGGAGGGTCGTGTACATCGGCATCAAGCACCTTCGGCGCAGCTTGCCTGCCAGACTGGAGCTCCCGCGACCGCTCTGGGAACTGTTTTGAATCGCCTCTAACCACATCTTGTACACATTTGGGGACTGTAGACAAAAATATTAAAAGTTCTGTCTTTGTCATCGCCAGCTGCTATGCTAATAAAACGCTCGTAGATCCCAGCGCCGAACTTCAGTCCATTCATTGCCCGGCCTTGAATTCTAGTGCCAGGATAACCTGTATGAGTGGGATCTCTCGTGCCACGGCCCCAATCAAGTCTCTACTCTGGCCCTTCGTCCGGAAACGGCCAAACTCCCCGTCCGTAGTCAATGGCAGACTTGGGCAGAATTCAGTGAGCGGCAGGCCTTCCTGTTCAGCTGCCACTCTTTCCCATCGCGTCGCCGTCTGGCTATGGGTCAAACAGATCTTGTCCCGCTGGCCCCCATCCAGAGCCGTTCATGTTATCCGGTCTAGTAGGCAGGTATCCAGGAGTTGATGTTAGCCTGATTCTCCTCCCCAGAGTACCCATACATCTCTCTCTTTCTCGCCTTGGAAGCCTCGGCTGACTTTGGTAATCTGGTCAGACTGGCTTTCCATTCATTTTCTCTACCCACCCACGTCTCAGTGTTGGCTATCCACGGACAGCTTGCTCGTTCCGTATAAAAAATGCTGAAGTGCGTCCGGCCGTCATTGGTACTGCTGTTAACATGGTAACTTATCACATATGACCTCGGCCCTAGTAGTCACTCACATATCCCAGGTCAGGTGCCTTTGAATCTTATTAGTCAACTTGCAAGACGGGTAGCATCTTCAGGGGGCGTACGCGTAAGGGTGGTACGGCGGGAAGACAACGTTCCAACTCCCGACAGGTTCTTAGCGAAGCCTATCAGTGGTATTAAGGACCGGTTGGGTTTACAAGACTTACAGGACCGGCTAATTGAATCAAAGCTATGGCAGTCTTAGGACAAATTACGTAGTGCAAAAATGACAAAATTCATCATGTGAGTGCGTGCTACCTACCTACACCAACGCGATTCCCCGTGGTAATAATACAGTCGGTGCGCACAAATACAGAGGAACAAACATGGCTCATCGTGGGACACTTCTTTTCTTTTGAAGATACAAGCCTTAGATTGAGCCGCTGACTAGAAGACATCCCCCCGCCAGTATGTATGTTCCAACCCTCGCCCAAGCCTAAGTAACGCTGTTATAATAAAAGGAGAGATAGACAGAGAGAGAAAAAAGGGAAATACAACCCAACCCAACCCAACCCAATCCCAAGAAGACGCGTCACGCTTCCACCCAACCCTTAGGCGCCGAGGGCGTTGTTGAAGGCGTCAGCGGCAGCCTGGCCCTTCTGTGCCGAGGCGGCGGCCGAGGCGGCGTTGCACGAGGCGACGGTGTCGGCCGAGGCCTTGCACTTGCTCGACAGCTGGCTGCAGACGAAGTCGCTGATGACCTTGATGTTCAAAGCCGAGCCGTGGTTGAAGTCGGCCTGGTTGACGGCCTGGAACGACGCCTCCTTGCGCCCGTCGAGGCCCACGGCGAACTGGATCGCGGGCGAGCCGCACGAGCCGGTGTTGACGGCCCGGCTGACGCGGTGCTTGCGCGAGACGACGGAGGAGCGGCGGGCCTTCTGGGCGGCCGCAGCGGCCTCGCACTGCTTCTGCTGGTCCTCGCACTGGCCGGTGCCGCCCTGGATCTGGCCAGAGTTGGCGGCGGTGGAGCAGGCGTTGTGCTGGACGGAGCAGGAGCGCTGGAGAGCGGCGCCGATGTTGAGGAAGGTGTCGCCGTTGACGGAGAAGGGGCGGTCAGAGCTGGTGTCCTGGATGACGGGAGGGGCAGCACCACCGAGCGCGCCGGTGAAGGCCTGGACGTTGGTGCCCGCGACGGCGGCGGCGGCAGCTGGGGCGGCGGCAGCAGCTGGGGCGGCAGCAGCCGAGGCTGCGGCGTTGTTTTTCTTACCAGCGGTAGCAGCGCCGGCGGCTGCGGACGCTTGACATCCTTAAAGGTCAGCACAGGTCGTACATTACACGAGCTAGTGCGGGGGAGAGCCGCGGTGGGAAAGACTTACCCGCAGCACCAGCGGCACCGGCAGCACCAGCGGCACCAGCGGCACCGGCAGCAGGGGCGGCGACGGCCACATTGGCAACGGCAGCCTTGATCTCGGCCTCGGTAACGTCGGGGACGAGGAGGTTCTGGGAGATGATGCAGCCAACAGGGTCGTCCTGGGTGTCACAGGTGTTGCCAGCGCCAGTCGGGTCACCAATCTATAAAATCACCGTTAGCTACATCAAAGCTTGAATAGGTTGGGGGTGTTGTGTTCACTAACAGTGCCAGGGGCAAAAGTGCCGGTCTGGATGGCGAGGAGCGGGTCGGCACCGAACGAGGCCAGTTGTGCGGCGACGGCAAGGGCGATGGCCTTGTTGCCAGAGGCCTCGGGGGATGCGGGGTCCTGGTGCTGGGTGATGGCGGCGATCTCAGGGTTGACGGCGGTCTCGTTGCAGAGGACGCTGGCGAGACCGACGCTACCGGTGTTGCGCTCGAGGGCGCGGAACATGACGGCGTTGGCCATGCCGTTGATATCACCAATAGCCTTTGCGTTGGTGAAGGCCTGGTCGGCAATGATCTGCTGCAGGCAGTCCAGGTTTGCGACGTTGGGGGCACCCTCAGCAGCGGCCTTGTTTCCCAAAAGGGCGAAGACGCCATCCTGAATCTCGAGGGGGTTGTTTAGCCTCAGGGAGTCGGTGACAGTGGCCAGAATGGCGTTGTGAGAGTGCTCCTGGGGAACCTCTCGCTTGGCCATCCTGCTGTAGACGGGGACATCGCGGGCCGAAGCCAAGCCAGCAAGGGCGATAACTGCAGTCTCGTACTTCATGATGTCGTCGAAATCGTAATGATCGAATAAACTTTGTATAAAAGGAGGTCCGGCCTAGGGGGTAAGAATATGTTTACCGAAGAGAATTAAAAAGAGCGTAAAAAAGTTCACAGAACTACTGAAAGAAAGCAGGAAAGAACGAGAAACGGTGCCAAGAATGAGTGGGGACTGAAGAGAGAAGAAAGGAGATCCTATTGAGGGAGTAGGGCGGCCACCATATATATGCGCATGAGAGGACCAGAGGGGATGCGAGTGCGTGTCACGCGGCGGTCGGACTGGGAGTTGTCGTCTCGTCTCATGGGGCGAGGAGCAAGGATCCTTGACGCCTCGCTAAGAGCCATGGTCCGCCGATCAGGATGGGCGGCCAATTGATGCGACAAACAGACCCCAGGCAACTGAGCCGCTAGCCTGGAAGAACGATATCGGCTAAGATGTACTCCGGAAAGGACTGCCTCACCAAGGACCATCCCAAAATGCTCGAATGGGATTTGCGGTTTGCCCATCCTAGAGGGGTCTAATTGCCTGTGTTGCCGCAACGCAAGGACCGCCCTCCCCCTGGTCTGATACCAGGGCTTATGACAGGCCCTTGTGTGTGCCAGCCCTGGTCGCGAGGAGCTGTCATGTTTGGAAGCCCAAACGGCTTGACCTCCATTTGGAGACATGCCTGCTCAACGAATAGCAAGCCGCGTGCAGGGAGATCTAGGCAGGTCTGCAGCAGGGACGACAAAGAAGTCGTCGAAAAGTCGATAGCATCTAACGAACAGCCATGTCGGAGGGTTTTGCGGATTTCAGCAAACACGGTGGTTAGTTAGCAAGTCCAGCCTGGCCTGGTGGTGCCAGTGCCACCGTGTGTGGGTGCTTGGAAGCATAGCAAACCCCCGGAATCCTGCCCCGAAATTTGGCTGTCAGTGGGGATGGTCTGGCACAATTGGAGACTTGACATGGTTTGGACGCCGCTGCCCAGACTAATGGCTACATTGAGCCCGATGCTCAACAAGGTACTCCATTCGTGTAGTGTTTGAGACAGGAGTATGTATTGTGAGAGATCAGACGGAAGGTGAGACTTGAGGTGCCTCATTGCGGAGCCTCACCCTGTAGAATTGATGTGAGTGGCTGTCTACCCGAGTCTTGGGGTTCAGGGGTCCGGGCGTTGTGCCCGCCGCAACGTCTAAGGCCCCTGTCTTGTACCACCCAATGAAACCCTACCAGATTCCGGTTCTCTCACCACCACATTTCATTAGAGGTTAAACTTGGGCTACATGCCAACGAATTTTCGTTGTTTGACACTTACCCATCGTGGATTTCCTCTGACAAAACGCTCCTCGGCTGCTCGATCAGACGAGGCGAGATGACGAAGGTAGTCCAGCAAAGGTACGAAGCGGCCAGGGCGAAACATGCTCGGTCCGGCAGGTATCCCAGCCTGACCCAGCTCTCGTCTGAAGTGGCCTTTTGCTGCCTTCGGCCCTTTGCGAAACCCCGTGACCAAAGCGCTGGTGTACCCGTCTCTCTTCGCCACGAGGCATGCAGCTACCATAGCACAGCGCCGCGAAATCTGACTTATAGGGTATGTGGCTAGGTTCTTCTTTTCGATTTTAGCGAGATTTGAAGGGATCTCGCCTTCAAACCGGCGGAGATGCCAAACGCCTCGTCGTCTTGGGCGCCAGCTCTGTCCTTGTCTCGTCTTCGCTCAGCCCAATTGTTACACCATTGTGTTTCCTACAGCATCTGTCCCTCCGGTTCGTATGGCCTGTTTGACACCTGATGTGGCATCAGAAAGGCGCTCTGGAAACATTGACGATCGTGGCGGGGGGGGGGGGGGGATGATGTCCACAAATGTCCACTTCTGGGGTCAACTCCAAAAACCCCAACGCCGCTCGCTTCCCAAGATCTTTCTTGACCTGGGTAATGTTTTGTACACCGGCGGCGCATATCGCGAATAAGGTGTCCAGCTCACGGCATGACCACGGCGCGGCCCCAATGCTAATGCCAATGCCTATGCCTATGCCATTCCCCAGCTGGTGCTGGCCATGATTGTGCCTGCATGAACGTTCCGCCCGTGAGCCCAGTGATCGGCACGCCAAGTAAAATTAACAAGACGCAGCCACCAAAAAAAGGCGGTACCCATGAAAGTTGCGTCCTTGGGAAGGACGAGTCGACCCAGGTCCTGATGTCACCGCCGAGCAGGCAGGAGGACGCAACGGAGAGGGGACGATCACTGTCTGCAGCCTGGCCGCAAGATGGTGCGTGCGTGATCGGAATTTGAGTACCGTCGACCCGCCGAGTCTGGAGCCGAGCCACCGGCTGGGTTTCATCGTCTATCCGGTCATCATGCCCGCCCACCTCCGCCCTGATGCCTCGAGTTTGAGTTGGCGATCAGGACGTATTGCTTGGGCCGTTCCATAGGCCAAAATGGGCCAAGCCACCTGGTTGCCGTCTTCTGGGAGGCCATTCCTAATGGCCCAAAGTTAAATCTTAAGGTTATCGTTGTCAATCATCGCCGAAACTTTGACCTGGCTAGAGTCAGCAGAGATGTGCTCTGTTCGCAGCGGTCCATGGATACTGGCTCGGTTGAGGCAGAGCAGAAACACGATCACCAACGCCTGCAGGACCATCCAGAAAGCAATCGCCTCACCACTGACCAGAGAGAGAGACATGGGAAACATTTGAGGAGGTACTGATGTTTCGATGCTCATGTGTTTTGTACAATGGCATTGCCAAGGGCACGTCTAGGAATGCCCCAAAAAACCGGACTCAACACACCCCTTTTTCTCCTATGACGTCTATAGAAACCCGTCTGGCTCAGTCGAGAGGAAAAGGAATAGCCCCATTATTATCCGTACATGTCCACCTCTTCACCGTCTAACCAATAACCAACTTGTCCTCCTCGGGGAAGTCGTATTCGGGGATCTCGAGGTTGAGAGGAGCGGGTCCTTTCCTGATGCGGCCAGAGATGTCGTAGTGAGAACCGTGGCAGGGGCAGAACCATCCACCGTAATCACCAGCCTCGCCAATGGGCACGCAACCCAAATGTGTGCAGACGCCCAACATGACCAGCCATTCCGGCTTCTTGACACGATCGTCATCGGACTGGGGGTCTCGTAATGCCGTGATATTGACCTTGTTGGCCTCGTCGATCTCCTCTGCCGTTCGATGTCGGATGAAGACGGGCTTGCCTCGCCACTTGATAATGACCTACAGCGATGTCAGCCACCCAGTTCGCCTCTTGGCGCTACCATGCTCATTGCCGGGGGGGTTTTGAAGCACTCACGTTCTTGCCCTCTGGGATGGTGGCCAGGTCGACCTCCACCTTGGCCATGGCCAGAACATCAGCCGAGGCCGACATGTTGACGAGGAATTCTAATCGGGTCACACTACGTCAGTTTGACAACTCTGGCAAAAAGGGCATCCTTGATTCTTCCGAAGACGCCATCCCCAACCAGTGGGCGAGCATGCCGAACCAGAGAGTTCGACAATGGCGATGCAGACAGAAGCTAATCGGCCCCACCATGCTAGTATCTATCCTCCTCTTTCCCCTTCCCGCCTCCCCGCGCAGCCCCGGAGAATGTAAAAAAAAAAGGAACTGCCTACTCACCCTGGATGGTCGACTTGGCGCCGGCAGCCGTGATGGCGCCCATGGTTCCGACCATGAAATAAGAGAACAGCTGGTTCTTGGAGCCGCTGCTCTTGCTCACGTACTTGTCGAAGCTCGGCACCTTCTTGGGCTCGATGACGAAGGGGCTCTGGTAGGTGGACGAGGCGCTATCGAGCCGAGCCGCCGACGTGCTGAGGGCGCGGACGGGCATCGTGCACCGCGCGGTGGAGCGCGCGAGGGCGCGCGATGCGGTCGTGAGAGGCGCCATGACGGGGGTCTGGAGGGGAGAAATTGGGTCGCGGATAGGGTTGGGGGAGCTGGAGACTCGTCGACGGACACGGCAAATTCGTGGGCTGAGGTCTTTTTTCCTCTGGGCCGAGCTTGTTTGAAGGTGTCGATGTTTCCGAGCTAATTTTTTGGTGGCCTGAGGCGATAGCTTTACAATTGACGAACTCTGATTGGCTGGTGTGGGGAATCACGTGATTTAGACCCGTCACTCCGAATCTTCCCGACCAGCTGGTCATCCTTGGTGCCAGGCTGCCAGGCAGACCGTCTTGGAGGTTCCAATTACCTAGGTACCTTGCCCTGAGGGGTCGTCTACTTTCATCCATCTTGCAATTACAAAATACGTACAATGTTGTAGGATGCCGGTGACGTTCCGGGGCGACAGGGCGCACGGAATCTCACTTTCAGTGCATGCGCTTGAGCTCCTCCACGATATTCCGCATGTCTTCCACAGATGGCCCAAGCCCCTGGCAGATCGCCTCTTGGATCTCCTCGTCGACATCCAAAAACCTCTCCAGGAGCTCGCCGTCGAGGAACCGGAAGGGCCCATCGCCTTCCCGCTCCGCATTTCGGAATGCCCGGTAGGATCTGAACTGGACGTTCCCCGGCGTCTGGATAATATTGGCCAGTTTCGCCTGGAAGCGCATCAGAAGGTCCTGGGAGTGCGGCGCAATAGTGCCGAACATGTAGATGGCGCCCTCGACCTGCAGTCATTCCATTATTAGCCTCCCTTGTCTTCATTTCCGGTCCGCGGATGGATTTCTTACCGTTCCCAAGAATGCCCTGGGGATGATCATGGCATTCGGGCCCGTCTCGACCGAGATCTTGCGGATCTTGTTCACCATCTCACCGAGATTAAATTCGCTGGTCATCTCCAGGCGTCTCCTGTCTTCGAGCATAACTGCTCCTGGGTTTCGTCTCAGCACCATGAGATTACCTTGGGCATCCGCCTCCAGCCAGGATTCGTCCTCCACATGGCATACCGCAGTACCCCATGCCGATTGATAGTGGCGTGCCTGCTCAACGAGCTCGGGAGGGTTGCCGTCCTTGCCGGGAACGAACTCGACTAATGACACAGACTTCATAAGGTCTGCTACCCCAATCATGTTACCGTTGATGGTCAAGTCCACCGGATATGTTGACGGGCGGTATGAAGCGAGTCGAATTAACCTTCCTGAGGCATTCGAAGTCTCTTCGTACTGGCTGACGACCACAGTTTTGGTCAACCCGGCGACAATCTTGCCATCCATGACCCCGAGGCACCGGCACGCTCCCTTCAACTCATGATTCACAATAAGATAGGGGCTCCGGTCCGGGTCGACCCCGAGGACTAGAATTCGACCGCGAATGTCGCTACTGGCGCCGACGTCGGGGTCCGGTAAGAAACTGGTACCAACAATAAACCTTTCCGCCAGGTTGCCGTAAGCATCCGGCAGTTCTGCCCGAATCACGGACTCCACCAACTCGACGGCAGACGCAGTCTCGAGTGGGAACGGCTTCCCCAACTTGTCAAAGACAACCTCGTCCACCAGCTTGAAGGAACTCCGGATGACCTCCTCGCCGCGGATAAGGTCTCGCCGAATGCAACCGAGGCCAAAGACCTTTTCACTTGGGGAATACGCGATCCGGCGCACCATTTCTCCCATTTCTAGGGGTCGAACGTGAGTCCGCCGTTGGTCGTCGATCTGCGCGATCTTGAGCTGGGACTCGGTGGCCACGGCAATGCAGTCGGGGTATGCCTCCGTGTCGAAGGGGCTGACACACGTGGCATCCTCTGCAGTCGCTGCTGAGTAGACTATTCTTCCCTCTGCCCCATATATCAGGCTTGGATGCTCGCTTGTCGCAAAGACGTTGTAAGTGCCGTCCGGCCGTGGCAGAAGATGGAAGCGGGCTTGCCGGGTGCCCAGGATGACACTCTTCCGGCCGGAGAGGGAGAGGTCCGCTAAAGAGATACTAAATGTGATTACATTGCCATCCTCCATGGCAACGAACAAGGTTGGCCCAGCCACGTCAGGTGGTAATACTTGCGCAACAACAATATCACGCGGGATAGAGGCGCTGTCCTCCGACTTTCGAAGTGCCTCCCCGTGGATCGCCTGCAAAGTCGCCATGTTTATCAGGGAGACGGTCCCGGAGGCCCAGAACCCGACCGCGCCGACATCTTCCAAGTCAGGAGCCACGTGGATGCACGCGACCTGCTCGTTATCACTGATGTCCTTCTGCTGCACCAACTGAAGATCCTCGAGGACGTTCAGCGATATTAAAGAGGTGCCGTCGACGGACAGCAGAAGCCACTTCCTATTCGCCGATGCATTCGTAACTGTCTGGCCGTCTCGTGGCTCCCATGACGCAACCGTCACACCACTCTCGGCGTCGACGAGGCTCGCGCCGGCTGTTGTGACCTGGAGGAGCCGCCCGTTCACCACGTTCGCTGCCAGCAGCGTCTGGTGGCCGAAGTCGAATCCGTTAAACTGCTCGACCTCTTCGACCTCCCCCTCGGGGTCGAACTTAAATATCCGCGTTTCTGTAAGAAAAGATGCGACGAGGGTATCGATCTTTTGAGCACCGTGTGACCTGAGAGAGAACAGCCCCCGGACGTCTTGCAGGTCCGCGAGGATGCCGATATCGTCTAAACCAACTCCGCTGCGGACGCTCCGGAGCGTGCCGTCCTTGTGGACTCCGCTTCCCGTGACGATCCTTGCTTGACCTGACGAGTACTCGTTGCCCATCTGGCTATCGCCTTCGCGGTTCCCCATATCCATAACTGCAAAGTCCAAGATGGGGCCGATGTTGGGGATGACCTGTACCAGGTGCAAGTACTTCCCTGCATCCGAGGCGAAGTCGACCCTCCAGAGCTGGGAGTCGCCGTAGTGTGACCCCACGAAAAGCAGGTCGTCGCCCAGGTAGACCAACGAGCTTGCCCTCGAAGTCTTCCCAATGTAGCTCACGTCGATGTTTGTCACAACAACGCCGTCGCACAGGATCGTGAGGAGGTGCATGCTGCCATAGTCGTCGGCCAAGAAGTAATGCGTCGCATCGTACTCGGCCCAGGCCACGAAGATGGATGCTTCACTGAGACCCGCCTCAACCGTAGCCTTGGTGACTTCGTCGATATATATCAAACGCGTCTCTCCGAGGACGATCAAGCCACCCAGATGTGCCTTGGCCGATGAGGGGTTCCGCACGTTGTGACGCTTGAGCTCTTCCTCCACCTTCTTGACGGGTATCAACATGGCGGCGCCGGAATCGGGTATGTCCATCGACATCTCTCTGTCCCTCAGTGCGTCGAACTTTGACGCCACGGCGTCCCGGTCGTCCGAGGTGAGCCTGTAGGTCGCCAGCTTGGAGTCGTTTGACTCGGAGTCGCTCTGGTATAGGAATGCTATCTTCGGGTGGCCCGTCTCGGTATATAGGAAGGTGCTGGCCTTTATAAACAGCTCGGTGAGCCTGACCTGCTCCATCCACTCCAGCGTCAGGGTTGTCCCTTTCCTCATGAGTAGCCGCATGACGGTGAGGACACCCTCCCAGAGATGCATGGCCATGTACTTCCCCGAGGGGTCCACCAGACACCTGTCCTGACTCTGGGAGTCGCGCATGTGTCTCTCCCCGATATCCTCAAACGATTGCACCGTGTCTAGCTCGTTCGTCTTGGGGTTCCATGCCACCGTGAAGAACTGGAACCTGTCGGTGCCGATGAAGAGGAGGTCGGTGGGCGAATCTTTGGGGCGGAGCTTCTGGAGCATGGAGATGGTGCCGTAGATGACCTTTGAGTGGGCCATGGTCAGGAGACCGTCGGCGACTCGCCATATTTCTATGCGGTTGGCCTTCCTAGGGGTCAACATTAGCATCCTCGAAGCTCGGAATGGAGGGGTAGAGAGCTTTTACGCCAGGACCAGGCTCTCCTCGTCGCTAGAGAGCAATCGGATTTGAAGCGCATGTCTCACGCTGCTCGGCCGGTGTATAGGAGCAATGTAAGCCATATCTGGTCACGGACGGGCGGGCGACGAGCTATCTGACAGCAGTTCGGACAACAGAGGAGCTGCGGGATGCAGCGCGTGGAGATAAGCTCTGATGTTCCGATACTCGGTTAGATGCATATCTAACTCGATACTGCGTACCTAGGTTCTGTCAGCTGGCAACAGGTGGAAGTTGCTGACAGCACCAATTGGTCAAAGTCCTCAATCAGACAATCTCTTTGAGCACTCTCTCGAACAACCGTAGACTTTTCGCGTCAAAGAAGTCCGGGACATATTTACGATAAAGTACTACGAATGGAGAGCCAGCCTAGACTGCTAACACCTCCAGCTGGTACCGACATCGGAAGTAGGCCTCAGAACAGCCGAGACTTCTATGTGGTGAGTCGATTGTTGACGTTGAATGATGACTGGAGGTCCGAGACTGGCCTTGCATGTCACCTGCCTGTACCCTGTATCCCAACGACAATAGCCGTTAGATTCGAGTTTCATGGTCAACTTAGAAGCTCATCCGATCCGCCTGGCTGTATCATCTCTTCTCGGCAAGTTCCCGAGAGGGGAAACAGGGCGAGTTGCTGAATGACGATTCGTGACAATGGTATCCAGAGTGCCAGGCCAAGAAGCCGCCCATCGAGGCACTTGCCCTGTCTGTGAATTGGTGTAAAATGGAGCAACTCAAAGCCGTAGTCCTCGGGTTTGTGATAAGCGCTTGTAACCAAGGGCAAGCTGTAGGGGGATAGTCTTTTAGAGAACGGTCAGGATATATTCGACCCTACCTACGAAACGTCGAATGTCTCTTCTTAATCATGGAATCTATCTAGACGATATACCTTATCACCACTTATCCACTGTAGAGCAACGAACTGTTGAATCCCGGCGAGTTGCGTAGGTTGAGTCAACTGCTGAGAACTATTAGAACAAAGCTCCGGTCAACCAACAAGGGCAACTAAATTTAAAAAGCATGATTCTAACAAACACACCCACCGATTAGCAGTATAAGAAGAAAGAGAGAAACCACCATATGTATATAGTTATCCACCTTTCATGATCACAAGCAGCTCTGGCCCACGTCTGCTCCTTTTCTTGTTCTTTTTCTCCCCTTCGTTTCCATCTCACTCCTGGACAATGGATCCTGTCATCCTGCGAACGCACATTGTCGACGCACTATTTAGCCCCAGATAGAAAAACACCAGGCCAAGGAAATCGGCAAGAAATAAGCAATGCAGATTTGCTGATCCAACCACAAGTTAGAATATAAGTAGTCCTAACCTTCACCCTTATTGTAACTAGAACTTCGCTCTTCACATAGTGGCTGGTGCGCTTTACCTGGATTATCAACATAGTAAGTAGCCTTACAAATTCAGGGGTATCAGATAGTTACCCCTGAGAGTCCCTTCTAGAACCACATTGAATGTATTTCCCATATTCTTTTCGGTTCTCTTTGAAACTGACTGGTCTTCTATTCTTACTTCCGACCTGTCTATGGCAAGGATCTCTATCAGTTCACACATGTGGCCTTCTCGACCTCGTTGGCCTCGAATCGAGAGGCAGGTGTTCCACTAGAGACTGACAGGTTCCGCTTTGTGTTGTTTACCTCGAATCGAGATGCAGTGTCCAACCCGAGACAGCCTGGTTCCGCTTTATGTTGTTTACCTCGAACTCAGACACAATATCCAGGACCTGGAAAAACACTGCAAATATTCTTCCACATCTTCACCCTCAACACGAAACCCATCGCGAGCCTAGAGGTTGGTGGTCCCTTTTTGCCTAGTAAATTCTCCTGAATTCGAGGGCATCAGCCTTAGAAACCTTACCTCAACGGGGTTCTCCCTAGTTGCTTCAATAGCCGCAGTATTGGGCTTCCATCGGAAAGATCTCACCATGCACCCACTTCCTCCGAAGCCTGTCTTTACAGGCTTTGAGAATCCAAAGCCGGCTGGAGAGCCAAAGGCCCCCGGAAAGGTCACTCCCAACGCCCAGGACGAGGACAATAGTGGCAACCTCGACTTGGCCCAGCCGCGTTTTGTGTCCTACACACCCCCAGGTGACAGGTTCTCTCAAGAAAACACAGCCCCGCCACCACCCCAACGTGCATCGGAGATGCAAGATACAGAGATGATGGATACAGAGATGAATAATGAAGATATGGACCTGGGTTCAGAGATGATGGATATCAGCCCTATATCCTCCCCCTCGCCCCCGCCTGCCCCGTTGCCCAATAACCAGTCCATCGTGAGCACGAGCGCGGCCGACGACACCGTCATCGTCGCCAAGATCCAGGGCCAATACCACCAGTACCAGGTGCAGGCCGCGCAGCTCCCCAACCTCAGCGGCTGGTGGTCCCGCCAGGCTGCGGACAACATCCACGGCGTCTACGAGCTGGACTTCGGGGGCACGCTCCCCATGCTCGACGGCCCGCGCGGCGACTTCGACGGCGCCCTGAGGACCGTCCTCGACATCGTCCACCACCGCCGCCCCGTCGGCGGAGCCCCCGACCGCGTCGACGTGCGCACCATCTGGCAGCTCGCGCAGATGCAGCCCACGCTCGGCCTCGCGCCCCGCGTCGTCAACCGCCTGGGCCACTACATGGGCTACTTCGTCGCCGAAGCTCTGCGCGGGCCCGGCCTGGAATTCGGCGACGCCGTCTGGGAGGAGGCCCTGGAGGCCTGCCGGGTGTTCCGCTGGGCCGATTACTACGTCGACCTCGCCGCCCGGCTCGTGTTCCTGTGCGGCACCGCCCCGGGTCCGGGGGGCCAGTCGCTGCTTGTCAGGCCCGATGGTGGACCGCTGTTTTCGGAGATTTGCGGAGAGAAAATTCTCGGTAAGTTTTGCTTCCATGGATAGGGGGGGGGTTTTCCCGATGCCACTGGACGTGTCGTTTTGATGGGCCCCTGCTAATCAACGACCCCGTACTTGGTTCTCCTAGACCAAATTCTCGAAGCTCGCGAGGCCTGCCTCACAGACATCATCAAGGAGGCCGAGGAGGGCATCAAGATCTGGATCCACAGGCTCGCTCTGTACGGATGCGCGTCTTGCATGGCGCTCCGCATGGGCGGCTTGACGACGGCGCTGATGGGCGTCGGCCTCTTCCCCAGTGCGGCCTCCTGGGAAATAACCATGAGCGTTCACGATATCTGCGTCCAGCTGGACGAGGACATGGGCGTCAGCCCGGCCTGCCTGCGGTTCGCCGAGACTTGCTTCCAGTGCAGGGAGCGGGCACCGACTTGGACCCTTTTCCCCATTGAGGATGTCTTGACGAATATCCAATGGGACAGGCACCAGAAGATCCTGGAGCTGATCCCGTATCCCGACTTTGGCCAGACTTGGGACTGATTCTACTTTTTTCCTGCTTCGTTCCTTTCCGTGGAGGTGGCCCTCTGCAAGGGAAATTGTACATGGCGTTTCTGGCGACTGGGGATGCCTATATTGTGGGAATATGTAACTGCTGCTGGCATGGCACCAGAAAGACTTGATCATCGGAGGACCGTTGGAGACTAAGGGTACATACCCGAGATAGTTGTAAAACGGCAAAAGTCACCTCTCTTCCATCCGTTCCCTGTTCCATTCTACAGAGCTCACCTGCTAGGCAGTGTTTCCTGCTTCGCCATTCTGAATAATGACTCTAACCATCGTGACTGGTATTGATCCAGGGGAGGGAGCTAGATTCGGCCTTGAAAACAGGGGTAGTACAATAAACACACAAACAGGTGGGAAACTAGACTGACCATTCATATTATTAGCTGAGGCTCTCAGGAAGCAAGACGGCTCTACAGGCCCCATAAGCTTGCAACATCAAGGGATCCTGGGTAAGCCTTCAAGCAAGTTGCAAAGCCCGTTCCATGCGAACGGGTGTTCGTCTCCTACAATTCGGGGCGTGTTTCTTCAGCGAGACCATGCGACTCCTACTGCTCCTGCACAAACGCTTCGCTGGAGGAGCATGGGACCTGGCTTCTTTAGAATGGCCTCCCCGACAACCCTCGCATGGTTCTGGCCGGTGATCACCTTCCCGTTGACCCCAACCGTCTCCCCCAGAATTACAGGGAGTCCATTCAGCTGCTTGACAGAATTTGATAGCGATCAAAAGGGCACGAAGGCGGCCAAAAAGGCTAGCATGGAGAAATGGATGTCGATCACACCAGCCGATTGCGTCACCCGAACCAGGTAGCATCTCGGGCATGATCAGCAGGAAGGGTCTGTTCCTGCTCACGGCTTGGCGACGATTTAGAAGACGTGAAACACCTTCAGTCGGACTATAATGTAGGTAGTCTGTACTGGTTACCCCACGCGGGTGGCTGCAGCCAGTGGTCCCTTTGAGTGGATGGGGCAGTCCAAGAAAAAGGGGTCGCCAAAAGCTAATATGTATGTATCCAAACGAACAACAAAGCCATTTCTGTCTAACTACCAATACAATAAGCCGCCAACTCCATGCCAATGTTTCTAAGCCGTGCGCCCCGGGTATCATCACCCCCGAGTGAATCCGGGCAGGAACCCGGTCTGATCATGCCTCATACACATTAATAAAACCCGATGACGGGCTCTTCAGCCGAGTCCCCCTTAGAGTTTACATCCACATCATGTTCCGGCTCAACCTCCGATTTTGCTGCCACAGCGGCCGCTCTTCCCCATCCGCCTCCCCGGACTCACCACCACCCCCGCCCCCCGTCCCGACCATGCCCGCACCATTCGGCCCCCCCTGCGGCCCTCCGCCCCCACCGATGCCGCGGTGGTCATCCTCGTCGATCCTCCCCAGCGCGTCCTGGAACCCCCTCGAGAAATCATCAATCTCCCTCGTCAGGGGCACCATGTCTCCATGCAGCCGGTCACCCCCATCGGCGATATCGCCCGCCGCCTCTCCGCCGCCGCCCGCCATCACGTCCGACGGGTCATAATACTCGGGCCTCTGCGGCCTGCGCGGCGGCGTCCGCGACCCCGCGGTGCTGCCCGGCGCCAGGCCCGTCTCCCAGGCCTCGAAGCTCTGGTGCACGGGCTGGAACCCGCCCCCGGACATGTCGCCACCGCCTCCGCCTCCGCCCCCGCCTGCCGGCGAGATGTACTCGGTCATGGTCGAGTGCGGGTCCACGCCCGGCCCGAGCCGCCGGTTGCTGAGCCGCTTCTGCTGCCGCCGCCAGAGGTAGATGCCCGCGGCGATCAGCGCGATCAGCGCGGCGACGCCGCTTATGGTGCCGCCCACGATGGCGCCCGTGCGACTCGACGAACTGCCGTGGTCGACCGTCGGGGGCGCGGAGGTTGCTGTTGCCGCGGGTGGTGGTGGTGTGAGTGTTGAAGAAGGAGAAGTTGATGATGGGGTAGGTGTTGGGGATGAGGTTCGGGTGCTGCTCGTTGATGTGCCGCTGGTACTACTACTGCTGTCGGTGCTGCTGTCGGTGCTGCTGGCTCCGGTGCTACTGTCGGTGCTGCTGGCTCCGGTGCTGCTGGCTCCGGTGCTGCTGTCGGTGCTGCTGGCTCCGGTGCTGCTGGCTCCGGTGCTGCTGGCTGGACTGCTAGCAGACGTCACCTTCCAGCTACCCGTCCACCCACTCGCCGTATTCACAAACTCAATGCTCAGGCTCGGCGGGTCCACCGCCTCCGTGATGCCGGTCGCGGTGGCGAACACGGTGGCGGCCAGGTCGGTGGCGGAGCCGCAGCCGAACTGGAAGAAGCCGCCCTCGTACTCGTTCCGGTAGCAGACGTCGCTGCCGCTGCAGGTGAAGGCGTAGGCGTCGGCATTGGCCTCGTCATCACGCCCCGGGCTGTTGTGGTCGACGCAGGCCGTGAAGACGCCCGTCGTGCACGGCTCCTGGTCGTCGGGGCAGCACCCGACGGCGCCGTGGCCGGCGTCGAGTACGCAGTGCGAGCCGGCGCTGCACGTCGCGGGCAGATTCGGGTTGCCGCCGATGTATCCGCATATCGTGTTGGGCTGCTGGCGGCGGCGTAGTTGGAACGGCCAGAGCGGCGGGGAGGTTGGGAGGGGTGGGAAGGGAACGATGTCGAGAGTATGGAGGGTTCTGGTACGGTCGGCCGAGGTCTGGCGCGGCTGGTTGTGGATGGCGTGCGCCGAGGTCAGGTCGAAGACGCTGGCGAGGAGGAGGAGGGCCGTCGGGGAGGGGAGAAGGAGGAAGATATCACATCTCATGACGGTGGCCGCAGGGACATGTCCCTAATAAAACAACAACGGTAACAATGGTGTGATACGTCGAGGTCCGGGAATGTGCAGGATAATCGCCAGAAAACCAGATGCTTGAATTCTCCGACTTATAGGAAAGGAGCTGAAAAGGGCGATGTGCCAGAAGGAAAAGAAGCATAGAATCAGCCACAGACTGGGGTGTTAGCGGCAAGGAGGCGAACAACGTCTCTGGGTCCGGTCAATGTCGCATCCATCGGCCCCCGATCCCTGGTTGGCAGGGATCCGGCTTGTTTCTGCAGGGTTCACAGGGATCCTGGATCGCTGATGTCAGTGCGGATTGACTTCAGTTTGCAGAAGTAACCCTGAATGCCTGGCGGAGATCTAACGATCCAGTGTTTGAACCAGGGCGAAGTCGAATGGCGCCAGCAGTGGAATGCAAGGATTGGCCAAGCAACCGTAGGCGAAACTCAACAGACTCGGACGAACAATTTAGGTTCCCGGTTGCCTTAGCGATGGAGTCGACTTTCCCGGCCCGCTCCGGGTAGTGAAGAGCCTAGCGCATGTATTAGGCCCGGCTCTAGAACCCAAATGGACTATTTACAGTATGATTCCCCCCCAAGTTCGAAGTTTACACCGCGAAGGGACGACTCAACTTCAATATCAGCGAAGAAATGGGGTAGTATGCAAGCCAGACAGCTTTTTGCCACATGCAACACGAGTCCCAGCTGTCCTGCCCCCTTCGGCAGAGAGTCTGCTAGTTCTTTTTTTAGCCATTCGAATGCATCCAATCATGAGGTCATACCGTTACAATGGGGCCTAGTAAGGTTGAGGCTGACCACTGAGGCTTCGACCCAACCACCCACATTAGTGCTTCTGATCGAAAACTAGTTGCGCGCGCTTGCCCTGGAGCCTGGGTCTGTTGGACCGATTCTAAATCAAGCCGCTGATAAATTCCCCGATCCCAGGTCACCAAGTAGACGATCTTGTGTTTCTGTTTGTTGGGACCCGAGATCGTGGTAACACGACGTTGGATCTTGGGCCACAACTGTTGCCACAGTAGCTAATGTCCTGTCACCAATGCGTGCATCAAGTTACCTGGAAGTTGCGTACATCTCTGTATCCTCATCCTCACCGCACCTTCAACATGTTTTAGGGCATTCAAGCCCCAACTCTAAGCAGAACATGGGGGAAATCCGGGCGTTGTCCGACCGATCCAACTACATATGTACACAGTAGGCCCACAGACAGCTTGCAGTCAGGGCGGCTGTGCACGCACCCCGTCGCCACCAGATGCCGCCCGGCAGTTCTCGTCTACATATAGATCCGAATGGAGTTGGAGACCCCATAAGCATGTCGTCTCAACAATCCGCGGGCATCGTCCGACCTGGCAATCTAACATGGGATTGGGATACCCTGTCCCATTCGACCTTTGAGGGTGTACATCCCGTTATCTCCGCTGGCTGGTCGAGTGTCTTGCCACAACCTGGGGCGACGCAAAACGAGGAGCCCCTTGCACAGTCGCTCAACCACGACGAGTCTCAACCAAACTCGATGGGCATTGAGCTGAACGTTTATTCGTCCAAAAACCAGACACGAGAGTTAAAACTATCGTGAAAAGCATCGGTATCTTCGGGACGGGACAAGTGTGGCTGCGTACACGTCACCAAAAAAGTAAGGTTTCCTGGCTTGCGTCCCCGCGCAGCGCGCCGATGATTTCTCGCTGTGTCTGACCTTCAGGCATAGGGCTGACTTCGGCTGTATGGCATCGGCTCAGGAGGCTACGTGAACAAGTCGGCTGTGCTACGTGTCGCCAAATTGAGACCTCCGAGATGCACAGCCCGCTAGGCGGACTCACTTGAACATATATACAACGTACAGTCTCAGAAGAATAAAAAGAAAAGGGGTCACGACACATCCACCGGCAGGGTCGTATCTGTACCGGGAATGCAGAAATTGTTAATCCCAGGATTCTTTTGTTATATGCTAAACTCCTCTCTCGGCGGACGGGACAGCTCCGACCCCGCGGCTAGAAATGAAGCGGCTATTTGCCTATTTGCGAACCCCTCCCCCAGAATCCCATCTCTCTCCCTACAAGCTCCCTGGAGACCTATCAGGCTCCCGCCGACTTTATGGCATTCACGTGGTTCGTGATCAGGCACGTGGCGTCGCTCGAGCCGTAGTAGATGGTGTTGCCGTCGTCGGAAGTCCGCCCGCTGCTGAGCGAGTCGCCCCATTGCCAGAAGAGATCCCCGCTCATGCCGCTTGTCGCCAGGGCCAGGGAGGCGTCCTGCCACGACTTCTCGACGGAGCAATGGTCTGAACTGACGCCATCTGTGTTTACGTTTGTCGTTAGAAATTGGTCCTCATATTCGATTGCTTATGGCTCGGAGGGAAAAGGGGTTGACACTCACATTCTTCCAAGAGGCACGGCTTGCCCGCGGCCGCGCAGGCCTTCGCGTGGGCCTGGATCCATCCTGGCCCGAAGCTGTTGTCGACGCCCCCTACGAAAAATATTATTAATAACTGTCGTTCTCCACATTCCCAGGGGATGGATGATGAAATGGACTCACAGCTCCCGGGATACATATGCAGGGTCCCGAAATCCAGATCCTTGACGGCGAGATTCTTGACAAAGTCGACGCCTTCGCTCGTCCCATATGGATAGCTCGACCCTCCAGGGATGCCAAAGCCCTCGTCGCCAAGGGTAATCATGTGGTTCGGGTCCAGGCTCCGGATGTAGGCGGATGTGGTGGTGGCCCACTTGGTAATGACATCGGTGCTGCAGCCGGAACACCTGGACTCATTCGCGAGCTCCCACGCGAAGATGGCGGGGGAGTTGATGTACCGGCTGACCACAGCCTTGATGTACGTCTGGTACTGCGCCTGGGCCTTGGCGTTGGTGTACCAGCCAGTCTTCGACCCGCCAAATGCCTGGACGTATGCATTCATGCCACCGTAGTCGTCCCAGTAGTTGACAAAGTTGATGATCAGCTTGACGCCCTTGCTCTCGGCAGCCTTCACCACGTAGTCGAGCCTCTGAAGGCCGTTGGCGCCCGTGTTGATCTGAGAGCCGGACGCAGAGAGCATCTGGTACCAGACAGTACCGGAACCAGGATCCCTAGTGACATCGTTGAAGCCCCAGACACGGAGGATCTTCATGCCGGACTGGCTCAAGTGGTCCATGACGGTGTCGACATCGGCGTTGTTGGTCAGGAACCCGATCCAGTAGCTGTTGCTGCCGGCGAAGTAACCGGCCTTGCCATCGATGGTGAAACGAGTGCCGCTCTTGCCAGGAAAGGTGTCTGCGGCGACTTGCTGGGCAGCTGGCAGTGCCGTGGCCAGAGAGAGCAGACCGAGGGAAAGGACTGAGAGGTACCGCATCCTGAATCAAGCCGAGGGGGATATATGACAAGAAACTGGTGATAAAGACTTTGTGATCTTGATCTTATACCACAACACAAGGAAGATGGTTCGTCTCGGGGAGCTTGAGAGGAAAGCTGAGTGACCTGATGCACTTGCCCGGGGCCATGACTTACTTATAAGTATTCTCGAGATCGACGCCTGGCCTCGGACCGTGCTGGTGAGAATACCAATCCGGTGGCGAGGCATTGGCTGCGCTGTTCCATAGTGGTCATATACCCCAGATGGATCAGATTAACCGGGCTACTGAGGGCGGAGGCGACGTCTCCGCCTGCCACTGATGGAAACCACCGACATAATAGCGGTTACCTGGTGAGAATTGCCCTCAGCGTAGCAGCCGGAGGGAGCAACTGAACATGGTAAATGCTTGCTTCCATCTTGCTCTGTACCTACCGTGAGAAGAATAGGGGAAGGGGGCCAATCAAAATATCAAAGCGGCCCGACCCAGTCCGACAAGAAGATAGACAAGCTTTGCCAAGGGTGAGGCGAGTCAAGCCAAGTTATGTATATCGTTCGTAGACCGCAAAGTTGTGTAGGCTGAAATATGAGAAGACAGACAAGCTTTGCCAAGTTCAAGCCAAGTTATGTATATCATTCGTACATATTTAGACCACAAGAAACAGGCCGATGGTATCAAGGATTTGGAGTTTGGATTGGGATCTACCCCGATCTTAGGCGGGGCACCCCCTGACAGCCTGGCTGAAACACGCCAATGACCGCGACAGCTAATCATGCCAAGGTCTGGCCCGCCAACCCCTGTTAGCGCTTCACGTGCCCCTTTAACCCCTTGGCGGGAGATCTCCAAGCATGAGTAGGAATGCAGATCAGCCCCACCCATCCATCCTCGCCATCAGGGTTCACTTTGAGTGCCTTGCGTGGGCGACCTGTCCTTAGTTCTGTCCTCACTATTCTGATAGGGAGGAACGACACAGGCAACCGGGCAGTTGGAATATTACGATGCCTATCCGAGTGAAATCGCGTCCACTCTCCCAGGTTGAGCCGGGAGCGCGGACACCATCTCCGTACGGGGCCCGCTCCGCTCGAGGTGCCCTCCCGGAAATAGCCGATGTCGATAGCTTCAGGGATGTTATCAAAAAGCTATCACTGTGAGTTCGAAGACAGCCCAAGACTCGGCATTCATAACTAACACGACGGTGAAGCTACATCAGCGACGCCATAACTCTGCCGAGTACCTTCGAGCAGCTTCGCACCACCTCGGTTGGTGACAGTCTCCGCGTCTTGGTCGACCATTTGAGCTGCACCTGCACCAACCCTGCCATCGTGAACGCTCTGCTGTAGGTCACGATCCATTTGCCAAGGCTCCAACTTTACGTGACATTGGACATTGGACATTGCCGACTCAGAACCACCACTCGTGGCCCCGGAAACGAAGTATCACCGCTGATTTCTGTTTTCCAAGTGCACTCAAATGGCATTACGGAGCTGCCGGTGGCGACAAAGCGCTCAATGATGCCCGTGCCAGCAGCTGTGAGATCGTGGCCTGGAGGTTCCTGACCCATCTGTCCGAGCGGGAGGCTGTGGACTTCTGCTTGTACGAGATTCCCGACCCCCAGCATACCGGAGATGATGGTGCCCACGACGAGGAGAGTGGCGACGACTTCGTTGACGAGCACACCGCCCTCCTCATCCAGGCATGGACCAACACTCCAGGCTCGGCGCGCAGGACCACTGGAAGCACGAGACGCTACCAGCTGCTGCAGTCCATCTCGCGCCTGACCATGACCATGACGGGCGACGACGCCGAGGAGGATGACCCGACCGCCCCGTTCGTCAACCTCAATGCCCTGGAGATTGCCGCCATCGCCGATGCCAAGCGTTTCCTCAGCCAGAACGTCGTGCAGAAGATCATCACGGGCATCTGGAACGGCGACATCATTTTCTGGGACAACCTGTCGACGCACGCGACCAAGAAGCCGAGGTTCTACAACCATCGGACCGCCGACATCTTCTCCCGTCTTAGGGTGCCCAAGTATCTGAAGTCCTTCGAGGTCCTCTTTTTCGCCTCCTTTTTATTCCTCTATTATTCGGTGCTCGTGGAGAGAAATATGGAGCGGATCACCTCCCTTGAGGTCATGCTCTACATCTGGTTCGCAGGCTTCATCTATGATGAGCTGAGTGAGTGGATCGATGCCGGCTCTATATTCTACACCGTCGATATTTGGAATTTGTTTGACATGATCATGATGTCTATCGGTATCGTCTTTGCAGCTCTGAGTAGGTTTTAGGTATTCCCACCATTCCTCAAAGCTTCCGCTAAAGCACAACTAGGAATAATTGGCTTATCCAGGGGTGACGAGCATCTCATCGATATTGCATTTGATGTCTTGGCGTTGGAGGCGCTGTTCATGGTTCCCCGGGTCTGCTCGATTCTCAGCTTGAGTCCTTACTGGGGAGTGAGTCTTGTTGGGCCCCCCTTTTTGCACAACTGTTGATCCTGACCACACGACTCATTAGACGCTCATCCCATGCCTGAAAGAGATGGGCAAGGACTTCCTCAAGTTCATGGTCCTCGTCATCATCATCTACCTCGGCTTCCTCACGACCTTCTCCCTCGTCGGCCGCGAGTCGTATACCTTCCAGCACATGACCATGGTCCTGACCAAGATTTTCTTCGGCTCCTCCTCTGTCGGCTTCGACGTTATGCACGAGATCGACCCCATCTTCGGCCCGCCCCTCATGATCATCTTCGTCACCCTCAGCTCCATCCTCCTAATGGGCTCCCTGACGGGTATGCTGAGCAACAGCTTCTCGCGCGTCATCACCCACGCCCGCGAGGAGTACCTCTACGTCTACAGCGTCTACGTCCTCGAGGCCTCCACCAGCAACCGCCTGACACACTTCTACCCGCCCCTCAACCTCCTCGCCCTCGTCATCTTCCGGCCCCTCCGCCTCGTCCTTCCCTCCGACGACAAGTTCCGCGCCGCACGCATCTTGCTGCTCAAGGCCACGCACCTGCCCATCGTCGCCGCCATCCAGCTCTACGAGATCGTACGCGCACAAATGTCCGGCCGGGGTGCCGGCGGCGGCAGCGACGACCAGTTCGCCACCTTCAAGGGCCCCCTGCCTCAGCAACAGCAGCCGCAACGGGGCACCACCGCCACCACCCCCGTCGGCGCCGTGCCCAAGAAGCACATCGCCGTCCGCCCGTCCGCGCACGGCCCCCGCCAGTCTTCGTCTTACCAGCCCGGCCTAGCCGGCGCCGCTACAGACGTCGTCGACGGCGAGGCGGTGGCGGTGGCGGCGAGGATGAGGACGGCGCCCGAGGGGCATCATCACCTGGCGCAGCTGGAGGCCAAGATCGACAGGCTGACGGAGCTGGTGGTGCGGCTCCAGGCGCAACACTCCGGGTCGTTGAGCGACGTTGGGGTTGGGGAGGCGGCTTGATCTCCGTCCCGTGTGGATAATTCCGCCCCCCGGTTTTTGGATCTACCGCCGCGAGATGGTGGTATCACGGTGCATATGTTATTCGTTGAGATTGTTTGCGTGCATGGAGCTTTTGATTTGCATTCTACACATTTGCATCGCGCTTTAGCGTTGGTAGTTAAGGGGGGTAGCATAAGCCATCAGTTTGTCCTTCCACATGCGCTTCCTTTTTTTTTGGCTTTTTCTTTTTTTAATCACATCCACATTCCTCACCTATAGCAGGTACCTAGGTAGACAAACAAATCAACGTCATCATCCCTCCTCGGCATCCATATCATCGCGCCTCCTCTTCCCACCATCCCTCTTCCCATCGCCCTTGCCCATCCTGCGGCCCTTCAAAATGGCCCCCCTGTTGCCCCGGTCGTCCACCAGGGCCTTCATCTCGGTGCGGGCGTGGCGCTGCGCCTCCTCGACGCGCGGCTTGAAGACCATGACCTCGTCCTTCTCGACGGGGTACTCGTCCAGCTTCTTCCCCAGGGCGGCCTCGATGCGCAGCCAGATCTCGAGGTCGTACTGCGTCACGAGGCTGAGGGCGCGGCCCGACTTGCCCGCGCGCGCCGTCCGCCCCACGCGGTGTACGTACGTCTTGCTGTCCTGCGGCAGGTCGTGGTTGATTACGATGTCGACCTTGGGGATGTCGAGGCCGCGCGCCGCCACGTCGGTCGCCACCAGGATGTCGCGCGTGCCGGCGCGGAACTTGTTCAGGGCGCCCAGGCGCGACGACTGCGAGAGCTGGCCGTGCAGGGGGATGGCGCCGAAGCCGAGCGAGCGCAGGAGGATGGAGAGCCGTTGCGTCTCGTGGACTTGCCTTGTGAAGATGATGGTTGACTTGCCGACGAACTCGTTGACGAGGTAGATGAGATAGCTGTCCTTGTGCATGTGGGGGACGAACAGGTAGTTCTGCTGCAGGGTGGCGACGGTCTGGTACTTGTTCGAGCTGACGCTGACTCGCACCGGGTCCTTCAGACTCGCCCGTTGCAGGCTTTCTACCTTGCTGGACATGGTGGCGCTGAATAGGTATGTCCTCCGCTCCCTGGGGATGAACTTGAGAATCTTGTCCAGAATCGCCGAGAAGTCGAGGTCCAACATCCTGTCGGCCTCGTCCAGAACCAGGTACTTCAGCCTCTGCAGCGAGAACCCCTTTGTCTTTTCCAGGTGATCGAGCAGACGACCAGGAGTGGCAACAACGACGTGCGGCTTCTTGCCCAGGGCGATCGCCTGCGGGACCATGTCGAGGCCGCCCACGATCAGGGCGCAGCGGAGCGAGATGGACGCCCCGAGGGCCTCGAATGACTGGGCGATCTGAGCGGCAAGCTCGCGGGTCGGGGCGAGGACGAGGCCGAAGAGCGGCTGCGGCTTTTCGAGCAGTGCTTGCAGGATGGGCAGGGCGAAGGCGGCGGTCTTGCCAGAGCCCGTCTCGGCGAGCCCGATTATGTCGCGGCCCTGGAGCGCGACCGGCAGGGATTCCCTCTGGATCGGGGTCGGGTGCTTGTAACCCAGGTTGGAGCAGGCGTCGCAGAGGGCGTCGACGATACCCTATTGTTGTCAGTCACACGTACATCACGCACACGACGCACTCTCACGGTTACTGACCAGGTCTTTGAATGTCTTTTCCGGCGCAGCCTCAACAGGCTCTTGCCTCGGGGTCCCATCGACGGTGGCTGATTCCGAGGTTGGTGGAGATTGGTCTTTGGTGATTTGACTTGGGCCAGAGTCGGAGTCCTGGAGACTGCCGAACTCGTGCGACACCTTCTGCCGTTTGACAGACATGTTTCTCCTCACCTAGTTTTCCCCGGTACTTACTTGTTTTATTCCTTTTCCTAGGTCGAGGTCGAGAATTGGGGAGTTTGTTAATCTGTGAATCGAAATGGTGGGCATGTCTCAAAACTTTGTTCTCAAGAAGGTTTGGCTGCTACCCTAGTCCATGTCCCAAGGCTTATCGGAAGGTGGGACCGCCCGATAAGGAATGCCCCACCGATTTTTTTTGTCCGTCTGTTTGAGTTCTCGAGGACCAAGTTTGGATCCCAGGATCCTTCATTATCACGACATAATAGTCTTGCAAACAGAACAAAGAAAACATGGCGAAACGGAGATCCAAGAAGAAGACGCATGTCGGAGCCAACAACCCCGCCACTCCGGCGGACATTGTTGGTCATGCCTCTGCTCGCGATCCCAAGAGCATGGTCATTCGCATTGGAGCCGGCGAGGTCGGGTCCAACGTCAGTCAATTGGCCTCCGACGTGCGTCAAGTGATGGAGCCCGGTACTGCCAGTCGACTGAAGGAGCGCCGAGCAAACAAACTACGAGACTACGTCACCATGTGCGGTCCCCTCGGCGTCACCCACCTGCTGCTCTTCTCGCGATCCGAATCTGGAAACACCAACCTCCGACTCGCTGTTGCGCCGCGTGGACCTACCTTCCACTTCCGAGTTGAGAAGTATTCGCTGAGCAAGGATGTTCAGAGAGCACAGAGGCATCCGAAAGGAGGGGGGAAGGAATACAGCACTCCGCCGTTGGTATGAGACAAACCCGTCGCAAAATGTCAATCCCTGGCCTCTCAACTGACTGAATATGCAGCTTGTGATGAACAATTTTACCACCCCATCCTCAGACGCAAAGTCTAAAGTACCGAGACACCTCGAATCTCTGACCACGACAGCTTTCCAGTCCTTGTTTCCTCCCATCAACCCCCAGGCAACCCCGCTCAAGTCGATCCGCAGAGTGCTGCTTCTCAACAGAGAACAATCAACGGAAGAAGACGACGGATCCTTCGTCCTCAACTTCCGGCATTATGCGATTACGACTAAATCCGTCGGGGTCTCAAAGCCGCTCAGGCGACTGAACGCCGCCGAGAAGCTGCTCAAGGCGAAGACGGGCAAGAAGGGTGGCTTGCCGAACCTGAACAAGCTGCAGGATATTTCCGACTACATGATTGGCGGTGAGGGCGGCGACGGGTACATGACGGAGGGCACCAGCGGGAGCGAAGTCGAGACAGATGCCGAGGTGGAGGTGTTGGAGACGGCCCCGAGGAAGGTCCTGACGGCCAAAGCCAGGGCTACCGCTGCCGCTGCCGCCTCGGAGGAGAAGGACCCTCAGAACTCAGTCGAGCGAGCCGACAATGTCGAGCGCCGAGCTGTCAAGCTGGTGGAGCTGGGCCCCCGGATGCGGCTGAGGATGACCAAGGTGGAAGATGGTATCTGCTCAGGCAAGGTGATGTGGCACGAATACGTGCACAAGACCAAGGAAGAGATCAAGGAGCTCGAGAAGAGGTGGGAGCAGCGCCGGAGAGAGAAAGAGGCGCGGAAGAAGCAGCAGAAGGAGAACGTCGAGAAGAAGCGCAAATCAAAGGCCGAGGAGGAGAAGGCCAGAGGTGGTGGGAAGAAGAACGGAGGCGGCGGGGGTGAGGACGAGATGGACGTGGATGACAGCGACGACGCCTTCGATTACGAGGACGAATTCGATAGTGAGGGCTTGGAAGGTGATGCCGAAGAGCAAATCAATGCCGCCATGGAAGCAAACGGCGAATGGGAAGACGAGGAGGAAGAAATTGCAGTCGGGCGACCTCAGAAGAAAGCGAGTACAAGAGGCAAGTAATAGGTGTATGGTTTATATAAAAGCATTGGTATATCAAATTCCAATCCCGTTCTTTCCCCCGAGTCTGGGTGAGTCATGAATGTCCAAGTCCTCCACCCCCCTTTTTCGTGTAAACACAGAATGAAGTCTATTTTGTCATCACTTTTCACAATCCTCGGCGGGCCTCAGCTTATCATTGATACACTCTTCGAACTTATCTCCCATGGGCTGTCCTTCTTGCTGCCTTGGTCTGAGTCCCAAGACGCTACCCAATGCAGCGGTCACCAGAACCACAAAGCAGGAAATGAAGACTGTCGGCCGGTGATGCCCACCTGTTGTAGATTGTAAGTGGATATTCCATGTCTCCTATTTCCGCTAACATACCTTCGCCCGTCGTACACAGGGCCACTATCACGACGATGTACAGCGGCAACTTGATCACCCCATACAGCCCTGCCCGGTTCGTCTCCTTGACGATCAGCCCACGCTGATACGCGATGCTTGGCAGGTAGACGCCATTGCAGACCTCGAAGACGAGGAACGCGAGATAGACACATATCTCATGTGTCACGCGTACAGCCACGAACAGACTGGCCCCAGCAATGAGCATGACCACCGCCAGCAACACGTTTGGAGATAGGAGAGCCCTGAGTGCGGCGACTACTCCTCCCCTTGGGGTGTCCGTTGACCCAAGAGGCCTCCCCCGGACAATTCTGTTGAACGACCATGCGCCCACTATCATCGCTGCCATGAACGCCGCGAAAATGACTCCGTACGGTAGCTCGGCGGCCTCGTCGGGGTGGTCCCGCCGGTGAGCCTGCTTCAGGAGGCCTGGCCAGTAGAACAAGACGAGGAAGTTCGTCCCTTCGAAGCAACAAGTGACGTAGCTTAGGATCCACACCTTGATGTCTGCTTCAAAGTTAGCATCCCGTCGCTGCATGTCGGAAGAACGAATGTGGGTGGCGAACCTCCCAGGGTACCCCTCTTGGAATCCTTAGTGACGTCGCCCAACTTATCATCGGCCTCGGCCTCGCCGAAGTTCTCATTCTACAGATAGGTAAAGGGGTTAGCGGGAGAGCGAGAAATGGTCACGCTTGTGGTGTTCCTCATACCCATGTACGGAGTAATAGAGCCACGGCAGCTACATCAGGGATCTAAAACGGGTTAACAATGCGCCAGAGCTGTGGTGGGTGACGGAAGGAGGAATATCCCTACCACTCCCACCAGGAAAGGACTAGTCCTCCTCCCCGAAACCAGCACAATACAGTACCCCAGCACGCCGCCGACAATAGCGGCAGCACAGTTCGACGTAGTCATGATTCCAAACATGCTGCTAAGAGACACGGAGCCCTCGCCCAGCCCCCGGGCGTTGAACTCGGTCACCATCCAGCTCTCAAAGACGGTCCACAAGAGGGTGAGCGCGATCCCGGCCAGGGCCCGGCCGGCGTAGAGTATCTCGATCCTGTCAGAAACAACGCTGATGGAGGCGACGGCGTGCACAACGCAGAACACCAGGCCCGCCGACCGACGGCCGTACCTGTCCGCCATGAAGCCGGCGACAAGGGCGGAGGCGGCGGCGGCGACGTAGCCTGTCACGTACAGCGATGCAACGGTCCGCTCGTCGAGGCTCTTCTCATCGCGTAGGAGGGTGTATAGGTAAGGCCCCTTTTGGGAGTGTTATAGAGGTTTGACTCAAATGGATGGGAGCTTGCTAAATTTGTTCTTACCTGGAGCCATTCCGCGCTCATCACCACCAGGTATACCTGGAGGAAAGTACGGCGGAATCTTCTCGCCTCGTCGTCCTTCTCTGCGCACCCTCGGAGTTTTTCATGGCCCTCGTTGCTGCTGTCTCGCCGTGTGACATGGCGGAATAGGCGGAGGAGGACATCCTTCCCCAGGAGGATGCCCACGCTCGGGAGGAGAAGCAAGAGTCCAACCCAATATATGTCCAAAGTCATTTTGCGCCCGCTGAGTTTCCTTTCAACCCCAATTACATGTTCACAAGAGTGTCGTGTGAACGCGGGGAGCGCATCTTTAAAGTGCATCACGGCCAGCTTATACATTCCAACCCCTGCCCCTTCTCTTAACCCCCCTTCGGCTCTCCCTCCAGCCCTGTCTCACCACGAAACTAACGTACAGCATACCATCACGTCTCAGTTGTGTCACTGATCTCCTTTCCCCTTTTCAAACTTCCTGAGCCGTGTCGCCAATCTTCCGCGCGTGATTCCACTCGCATCGCCAATCCATGTCTCGGTGTGGCAGAAACGCCGACTCAGGGCGCAATCGAATGCCATGTCTTGTAATCATGGGAAGATCGGTGTTGGATCGAAGACAGATTCCTGCATATTTCTCTCTCCCCTCTGCCTCTATGAGATCAACGATCCCCTTGTTCACAAAGATGCCCATCAAATCACTGTGTAGTAAGAATGATTCTATGGTAACCCATGAGCTACAATTTAATGACTCTGACAAACTCACGTTAAACGCGGGTTTCTGATTGATAAGAGAGTGAAATGTGATAATCCACTTGATATTCCCAACTACATGTTTGCCATGAATAACCACATAATTCAATCAAAGTCAAGAACTAATTAGGTAGCTGTGACGAAGGGAATTCGAGTATACAAGACGCCGATACTTAGCTCTTCCCAACCAATCCTTACTTGCTTCTTCTGCATGAGTGTCTGTCGAGCCAGCAGATTGAATGGCCACTGGACTGCCCCCTACCCTGAATAATGTAATTCCACCTCTAGACACAATCACTCAGTCCAAATGAATCTAACAAAATTCTATTTATTACGTATTGAGACTAACAGGCTTCACGTGTTAAGGTTACCTAATTATTATTAGTTCCAGCAGATTTCCTCGTAGAATGAAATAGAATCATCGTACAGTGGGTGAGAGGAGTAATTAGTGAACGAAGGATTGGTAATGGGAAAACGGGTAATCTGTAGTGTCCTGTACCGATGTAACATAGGCAATAGGCCTTGTGGGGCGGATCCTCAACAGTGATCTTGGGTCAGCATTAATGAGGAACGAGGCAATTATGCCTCCTCCTCCCACAACATCTTTGTCCTGAAACTCATCATAACGCCTCGAGCCAGCAACGTTGGGCTCCCATATCTTCTCATCTCTCTCAGCCTCGAACTCAAGTCGTGAGAAGAAACCCGACATCGCCAGAACCGTCAGACACCCACCTCTCGCCCGCAATGCCCATCTACTGCATCACCGGCGCCAACCGGGGCCTGGGGCTCGAGTTCGTCCGGCAGCTCGCGTCCTCGCCCGAGAACACGGTCCTCGCCACCAGCCGGTCCGTCTCGCCCGCCGACCTGGGCGACCTCAGATCGGCGGCGTCGGCGACGACGCACATCCTCGAGTGCGACGTCGGCTCCCTCGAGTCGATCGGCTCGTTCGCGCGGGAGGCGGCCCGCATCCTGGACGGGCGCAAGGTGGACTTCCTCGTCAACAACGCGGGCGTCAACCTGCAGTCGTCGCGGAGCAGCCTGGAGATCGACCCGGAGACCCTGTACGACCAGGTGCGCATCAACGTCGTCGGGCCCGCCAAGATCGTCGAGTCGTTCGCGGGCGCGGGCATGCTCTCCGCCGACGTCAGGGTCGTCAACTTGACGTCGGGGCTGGCGAGCATGGGCGTCAGCTTGGGCATCAGCCCGCGAAAGTGCGCCGCCTACAGCATCTCCAAGGCCGGGCTGAACATGCTCACCGTGCACCAGAGCGGGGACCTGAGGACGAAGTTCCCCGGCGCCGTGGCGATCGTGATCGATCCCGGTTGGGTGAAGACAAGGCTGGGCGGGGAAGGGGCCATCCTGGAGCCCGAGGTGAGCATTGGGGGCATGTTGAAGGTCATCCACGGACTGGGTAAGGATGACAATGGGAAATTTTTCTCCTACCAGGGGGATGAGATCCCTTGGTGAAGGGTGCTGGAAGGGTGCTGGAAAGGGTATCATCTCGGGAGCCGGCTAGCGAAATTCAAGTTGCCTGATATTTCTCCCTTATGCATCTTATCCATGATTGACGTGTTCGGAGAGATCTGTGAAGTTGTGGCACAACGGCGTAACTGAATGCCCTTATGCCCTTACACGTCAGGCTTCCTTGGTCCAGTGGCCGAAACTAGCTTTTCGTCTTCTTAGAACCGTTGCGTCCAGTCCAGCCGCGATTAGATTCTCCAAGTCTCTCTCTCTACGTTTTGCGAGGGTTGGATGAGGTAGCACCCAAAACTCCATCAAGTCTTCCACATCAGCCGAGAGGCCCAGTCCACATTGTCCTTCAGTAGTCTCGTCGAAGACATTTTGCCCTGCTGGAGATCAATGTGGGAGGTATCCCCTTTTCCTTGCACAACAAACAAGCAAGACTCAACTGGCTTGTCACTAGGTATCGTTGAAAAGCTTCGTAAAGGTTCTTGCTGTCCCCAGACTGCGCATGAGCCAGGCTTGATGCTACCACTACAGTATATGACTCGTTTTGGAGGGGGAAAAGGAGGGAGAGTGACAAAATATAAAAAAGACAAAAAGAAATTGCCCTCACCTGGAATTGAACCAGGGACCTTTACATATACTTGTTGAATACTAGTGTAACGCACTACCGCTGTGCTATAAGGGCCAATCTAATTGATGACTGAGCATTCCTCTTCCTAATGGGACTAATAAAAATAAGAGAAGGGGCAGCGTATTGCAACCCTGTTTATTAGTTGCATTAGACCCTTGCTGAGTTTGTAACTGGGAACAAAAATTAGCTTTGTTTACTCGTAGAGTCAACAGCCAATGGTTACAGCTACGAGGTCTCTCAACGGCTTGTCCCTTGCCGTAGATTCTTGCCTACCTTGCCGACGCTACTTGATATCTGTTGCTTATACGCATAAAGAGGGAACCTCATCGCCTTCTACTAGTCTGCGGATGAGTAAGTCCCAAGTTCTTGGCATCACTAAATACAGTCTCCTGTTCTAGCTGTTGCGTGCTATTGCCCTTTGTCTTTCGAATTGATACGAATGCGAACAACATCATGGTAAGCGACCTCTCTGACGACTCGAGCCTGTTTTCTTCTCCCTCAATCCCCTCCCTCGATCCCCTTTCTTCTCCTACCTCTAATTCCACAAACATTGCCCGACGGTTGCAGCCCGAGGTGCCCTCCTCCTACGTGGCCCGTTAAATCGCTTCTGCCGTTTGATACAAGTGAAGGTTAAAAAGGTTTAAGTGAGACCACCTTTCTCCTCTTGAACGTGAAAAACGTAAACGGGCCTTTTCTGCACTGCCTCTAACAATGACAACATTCTCTCACTCCCAACCCCGGTCCAGTGTAAGCCATGTCATTTGAGCTGATTCAGCACGATATTAGCACCCTGGACCATACACTCTCGGACGTAAGTTTCTTCAACTCTAACGAAGCACTTGCTGGAGGATTGCAGCGCCGGTGCTTATAAAGGCAGCCAGGCCATCGTATCTCGGTCTGGGGACAGGACATCTTCAGAGTGTTTCGGGCCACGTTGGGAATTGTCGTATTCGACGGGCAGCGGCAGCGGTAGAAGGAATATCAAATGCAGTGCGTGCTCCGGCTGGATGCTGCCGATCTCTGGTTGCCGCGACCAATAGTAACTGCCGAGCAGGCGCTCTTCTTGGGAACTCGCATGTGCGGGACCTAGACTGCGGGGTTTATCAGTTGGGGTCGATGTCCGTCTCTCGGGATTTCGGCTTTTACCCCGCCGGGCTGAGTAAGGCTCTCTTCTCTCAGCGGGTATTGCAATCCAGTACGCAAAGCCATGCTATCCTATGGGGCTCAGTAACAACAATAGCTGGTGAGTTTCCTGCTCTGGAGGGACCAGGTCAGTTGGCTAAACTAAATGGGCCAACTCTGCAGCGTGGTTGGACACGTTTTATGCCCTTGTTCCATTTTGCCAAGGATCGTTCCCCGGGCGCAAACCAGGGGGGTTGGACCCACTCCTCCACAATCCCGATGTTGCACAGTCGCAATCAATATTCCGACCAGCCTCCGCCAGTTTCTCCAATTCAGTGACAACTGCCATCCCCCCTTGGCACAGATCTGTAATAAGTCTGGGTTACATGTGGCTCGTAATGGCCTTTATTTATAAAGGCCCGCCCCCCAGCATCCGCCTGCCAAGATGTAGCTTCCCCAGTTCCCCAGTTCCCTAGTTCCCCAGTCTGCACAAAAATCGCCCTTTCCCTCAGATACCGCAGTGGTTACAGATCCGTACAGCTCCAGTCAATTCTACGCCTGCCTCTGAAGGAACTTGAAGATGGCCTCCGTCGACATCAAGCCGCGGTTGCTCATCAACGGCCAGGTAAGATCCACCACTTCCGTGTAACGAGACTGCCCCCCCCCCCCCTTCGCCCACTCGAGCTAACCTCACCTGCTCTGCCGCTTCCAGCTCGTTGAGGCATCCGACAAGAAGACGTTCCCCATCTACAATCCAGCAACTCGCGAGAAGGTCGCGGATGGTGAATGACCCCGTCCCAACTCCTTCCCGAAAGGGCACCATGGCTTACGTAGAGAGCAGTCCCCGAGGCCACAGAGGACGACGTGAATGCCGCCGTGGCGGCAGCGAAGGCGGCGTTCCCGGCATGGTCCAGTCTGGACCCCGCCGCGCGGGGCCAGCACCTGAAGAACCTGGCCGCGCTCCTCCACAAGCACAGCGACGAGCTCGCCCGCCTCGAGGCCGTGTCCATGGGCCGGCCGATCAACCAGTACATCGACGCGCACGCCGCCGCGGGGACCTTTGAGCACTACGCCGAGGCCTGGGCCACGATCCAGGGCCACGCCAGCGTCAACACGCCCGGCTACGTGGCCATGACGCTGCGCCAGCCCTACGGCGTCGTGGGCGCCATCATCCCCTGGAACGTGCCGCTGCTCTTCCTGGGCAACAAGGCCGCGCCCGCCCTGATCGCCGGCAACACGGTTGTGCTCAAGTCCAGCGAGAAGGCGCCCCTCGCGGCCGCCAGGACCGCCGAGCTGATCGCCGAGGCCGGCTTCCCGCCGGGCGTCTTCAACGTCCTGTCGGGCCACGGCATGCCCTCGGGCGCGGCCCTGTCGCGGCACATGGACGTGCGCGCCATCAGCTTCACGGGCTCGTGCCGCACGGGTCGGCTGATCCAGGAGGCGGCGGCCAAGTCGAACCTCAAGAAGGTGATCCTCGAGCTGGGCGGCAAGTCGCCGGCCGTCATCTTCGAGGACGCCGACATCGAGCGGGCGGTGCGCGAGACGGCGCACAGCATCCAGTGGAACAGCGGGCAGGTGTGCATGGCCAACTCGCGCATCTACGTGCAGAAGAGCGTGGCCGGGCGGTACGTCGAGGCCTTCAAGAAGGCCTTCTCGTCGGTGACGGCCGGCGACCCGACGCGCGGCGACGTCGACCACGGCCCGCAGGCCGACGAGGTGCAGTACAACAACGTCATGGGGTACATTGAGGAGGGCAAGAAGTCGGGCAAGCTCGAGCTCGGCGGCAAGGGAAACCTCGAGAGCACCAACGGCTACTTCGTCGAGCCGACCGTGTTCCTCGACACGCCCGAGGACGCGCGCGTCATGAAGGAGGAGATCTTCGGCCCCGTCGCCAACATCAACACGTTCGAGACCGAGGAGGAGGCCATCCGGTGGGCCAACGACACCGAGTTCGGCCTGTACGCCTCCGTCTACACCAAGAGCATCGACCGCGCCATGCGCGTCGCCAAGGCCCTCGAGAGCGGCTACGTCGGCGTCAACTGCACGAGCCCCTCCACAGCGAGGGACATGCCGTTCGGCGGGTACAAGTCGTCCGGCCAGGGGCGGGAGGGCTGGCTGCACAGCTTGGACAACTTCCTCGAGACCAAGACTGTCCTCATCCGGGTCGACGATTTGTGAAATCTCAAAACTGTTTTTTGTCCCCCGATAGTGTGGTAGAGATTGTAGATGAGCCGAGTGTCAGAATTGTTCTCTTTCCCGACTAAGTCTTGCAGATGGTGTGCACTAATTCAAAATGTATGTGGTACTAAAATGGGAGCCTCTATGCTTGACCCAACTCGACTGTGCAGGATCCCATGTTGTGTCGCCTTTGCTTATCGGGCTGTTCTTTAAAAGCCGCCCCCTCCCCCGGGGGATCCATGCGTTATCCATTCTATGTCGCGTATTGCAGAGGGCCCGCATGACTGACTATACGGGGCGAAGCCAAAGGGCTCCCGAAGATGCATCGCCCAAGGAGCCATGGGTTGATGTATCATGCCAGGCAGTACCTGATATGACCTACCATGTCAGTGCCTGGTTGTCGTGACTCTTTGAAAACGCCACAGCCAACTTGTCCCACGCTTGGCACTCCTTTCGCCTAGCCTTCTGTCCGTAGGAAAAAAGGTGGCTGGGCGGCAAGGCACATGGGGAAGAAGGACATGAGGTTGTCTTGGTCGTCGTCCGGGATGATTAGCTGGGGGGGGGGGGGGGGGGGGTCCACCGCCCAGTATCCGCCACTACCTGACTCGGAGAAAAGGGGTTTGGGCTGAAGAGAGCCCTTCCAACGTTGTTTTATTTCTTTGCTTTGTCTCTCTAGGGCGGCCAATCAAGGAACTTTAAATTCGGGAGGCATGGGCCTTGATGGGCGGGCCCCGTAACAGGGCGCATTCCCGTCTTTGCATGGGAGGCATTGGACGAATGTTCTCGTTGAAATTGCTACTGCTGGTACATTACGTATGTGCTTCCCGGAGGCATGTAGTAGGAATAAAGTCATTTTTTGCGCGTGAGATGACGGAACTCGGCACCACGACGCGCCAGAATCCTGCAAGCCAAGCCGAGGTCCGAGACTAAGCGGCGTTTCGCCCTGATCCCCGGATCCTGTTTGTGGAAGCCAAATTGGAAATCTCGCCCGTGCACTGTAAACCCTCGCTTGCTGTGAGTCGATCAAACCGCGAACTACCAGGCCCTTCTTTGTGCCCTTCTCCAAGGATGGACGGAGTGGCGCCCGTCACCAAAATAGCCACGCGGGGCGACACAGGGGGCAGGTCCTTGCGAGCCAAGCTCTTGAGTGGCGTGTCCACTTTCCCATTGCGGCTCGCAGCCTGATTTGGGCACTCACTCGATCTCATGTGCGTCCAGAGTTTACTGGTCGGGCTCTCCAATACCCAGCTTGGCGGGTTTCAATGGCCACAGCTTAGTCCGCTTGCCCCACGGCACGAGTGCTTCATCCTGGGGCTCTTGCTAGCCACCTATATCCTTGGCACTTGGCAGTGCAATCATCTCAGCGGCGGACAGGGCCTGGAGGAGCGCTGTTGGTTCGATGATGAGCGAAAACATCTTGGCTCTGGTTGTGTATAAAGACTTAACCACTCCTCCATCATGGACAAGCTTCTCCCCATCGTCGATCTCATCTCCAGAAAAGCAAGTGATCCTCGACCATCTTCAATTCTTATTTTCCATTCGGCATCTTTCCGGCTGGTCCGCTCTCTTTTCAACTTTCACTTCCATCCATTCTTTTTTATCCGTCCGTCTTCACCTCCGTGACAATGACCAAGCTTAGCCTCTTCGCCGCTCTCTCCTGCGTGCTCGCTTCAGTCGCCGCCCTGCCAGCCCCTGGATCAGGAGGAGTCACCGTGGGCCAGCGCATTGCCCTGCTGCCGCGGGCTGAAGAGGCGGAAGACCCGAACAAGATAGACCAGACAGCCCAGTTCAACACCAAGGTCGCGTTGAAGGGAGGCAACATCCAACAGGACACGACATTCCCACCAGGGGTTAGTGCCAGTCCCCTGCCATGTCGACTCTACGACCAGACATCTTCCATCCTTGGCATCCATATGGGGCACACAATAATACTGACTCCAACACCAACTGATCTAGCAAAACGGCGTGCTGGAGATTGAATTCTCAAACATCGACGGCCGGACCTTGACCGTCGTCGAGAACAAGAAACCACCTCCTCCTCCTGCGGGATTCACCGCTATTGAGAAGTCGACGTTCCAGGTGACCCTGAGCGGCGGCTCGGCCGACAACCTGACGGTATCCAAGGTCGATTACATCCAGAACGCAGACAGTGAGTTCCCCCCCCTCCCCCCGCCGAAGAAGAAGAAGAAGAAGAAGAAGAAGCAAACCCCCCTGCATCGATAAACCAGACAGGTTGCTAACCTTTTGTCCTCCTCCCCAGGCCCCCTGGACATCAGCACCGGACAGATCGGCCGCCTGTGCACCAAGACCAACACGTTCATCATCGGCGCCGACGTGGGCGAGCTCGAGTTCGAGGCCGACGAGAAGGAGCTCTCGCTCAAGGTGGCCAACATGAACGGCGAGTTCGGCATCTTCCTCCCGAACGCCGCCGCCGCCGCCGCCGGTGGTGCGGCCGCGGGAGCGGGCGCGGGCACCGCCGCCGGTGGCACCGCCATCGTCGGCAACGCAAGTCTGCTGCAGCTCCTCGCGTCTCTGCTCTCCAAGGCCGGGATAACCCTGACTGCTGGGGGCATCTGAGCTTGCAGCGGGCAGGAGATGATCGGGTGACGTCGTGGGGCGAGGGGAATATCCGGGGGTGGATGATGTGCGGCTTGGTATGACGTTGTGTGTGCGAGTAGGCTGTTGCAGTGTCCGTCTCTGGTCGAATCTGCTCAGTCACCGACGACATAGTATAAAATACCCCCCAAGGAGGACTGGACTGCGTTTCCAAAGGCTGTATATAGTCTGTGCCTTCTGCGTTCGCTGGTGAGCGCAGCTGCTTTGGAACCGCATTGCCTCCGCCAAAAAAGTCAACATGAGCTTTTGTTTATTGTGTCCACATATGTCCTCGAGGTTCTGATGGGGGATGACTTTCAAGTGCCGTGTGCCTAGAACTTTAGTGCTAGTATATTGCTACTGTCAATGGTCTAAGACGGCCTTGTCAATCTGAATTGACGGGCTTCTTCAACAGAGGCTAGTGTTCATTAGAGACCAAGGTTGGCTGACTGCAGAAACGGCCCTGTGACGAGACTATTTCATGTAATATTTTCTGGCTATGCATCTGAAAAAGTTCTCAAGGTGTGTCTGGACTTTCTTTCTTTCTTTTTCAAAACGAACTGGGGGAAGAAAATAATTAAATCATAGGTAGGGAGATGATTGAATAAGTCTTTGCCTTTCTAGAATTGTCCTATCCAACGAGAGACCTCACTAGCTTAAACGTCACTCTTTGGCCAGAATTCAGGTGCAGAAGCAAATTACTTGATGTTGGTGCTGCAAAAGATTAAAAAAAAAATTGGTTCTGATGTATTCTACAGAGAGAGAGGTATGTGCACTATCGAAGTCTCAAGACAGAATCCAAATTTCAAGTCTTATTTGACTTACACCGTGGTAGGCATTGCGCTTTTCTAAGGTTGCTGTTTTTATCGCAGCTGTGACGATCAGATTGGCGGTATTTAAGGACTAATTATTTACAGGCTGCGTCGTCCTGTCTCTTCTTGATGTCGGCACTGGAATCAGCATGCCTTGTCAGAACGGTGATGACTCAGGAACAAACGTCAGAAGGAAGGCAAAGAAAGAGAGAGGAGTGGCAGGCTCTATCTTGGGGGTCAAGGTTTGGATTTTGAGAAATCTTTGAGACTTGGGTCCTGGCGCTGTGGCAACAAGTGGGATTGTCTAAAGAGTCTTCACGTTGACCTAGTAGATATACTCGGGTCTTTAGTCTTAATGTATACAGAGATATATATAGTCAACGACCTTCGAGTTGACTCCCACATCGTAGTATCTGCCATTTTTCTTGACTGACTACGTCTGGCCACCGTTTGCGATATGCTCTGCTCTATTGAGTCTTGATTTCCCCAAGTCGTCTCACCTTAGCATCCATATTAGTTACCAACATTTCATCTCATGAACAAGCTGATGAATGGCAGGTTGGTAGTGGACCAAACCTCCTACCCCTCCAGCAGTCTCTTGACAGCTGTGTCTGTCTTATCGACAACGAGTAACATGTTGTCTACATTATCCTCTCACAGAATCCCCCAAGGCCGTGCTCACGGGGCCTGCTCTGCAGCCTGCACAATAACACCTTCTAGAGCCCCGTCCCGAAAAGGACAGAGGCCAGGCAATAGCTTAGTCTAAGGTCCAAGCGTTGGGGGAGGAGGTTTTTTTTTTTTTTTTTTTTTTTTTTTTTTTTTTGTGGGGGGGGGGGGGGGGGGGGGGGTTTGGAAATGGCTGACGGCGAGTTTGATGCAAGCAGCGACTTGCTTCTTCAGGGACACTCCAAGCTGGTCGATATGAACCTGGTCAGTCGACAATAATATCAAGACCTCCAAGATACTTTCAGCATCTTCTAGCCAGAGATCCTCGTTTTCTCCTCTGAAACCAAAGCCGCCTGGGTCATTTCTACCCCACCGATCTTGAAGAAAGTCCCTCCAACTAACGGCCGTAAACCCCCGCATATCATCCTGAGGCTTGACAGCCTCCGACGTAGCTTTTTGAGCACTCCAACTTGCTGGCTGGTCAGGGTCAACAATTTAATTAACAGGTCCTCCGCTCTTGCGGAGCTTTAGCTCCTTTCCGGAACCTTTAGCTCCTTCACTGTGGCGCCGAGCTGAACCAGCCACAGCTTCCAATCTGTCACAATTGTAAAAGTGGGGGATCGCCGGACAGCGGGGTTGTCACAGAGGGGCAGGTATCTAGACAACGCAAGAATAATTTTCCCACCACATAATTCCATGTCATGCCAGGGGCAGCCAAAGTTGCCGACGGAACGACATATAAACCATAGCTATCCAGCCTCCTTACCCTTCCAAACCGGTTGGACAGACATTGTCCACATCATGGCGGATACATCAGCGCGAGAGACTCATACTCCTTCGCAAACCTACCTCTCCACGAGAGGTGGTGACTACGGCGTAACGATTCCTCAACGCCCAGTCCATCTCGACAACCTACTAAATTCTCGCAGCTTTCATTTGAGACTGTTGTGCTGAAGGGACTCGCGGCAGATGGTGGTCTTTTCTTACCCGAGGAAGTCCCAATTGCAACAGATTGGGTACGTACTCTTGGGAAGCATTTCCTGTCGCTTCCAACACCGTTTGTATACTCGCATGGCTAATGCCAAATACCTGCCTTAGCAAAGTTGGAAAGACCTGTCGTACGCCGAACTAGCCTTCCAGATCCTCAGCCTGTACATATCGACCGACGAGATCCCCGCAGATGATCTGAAAGATATCCTCGACCGAAGCTACTCGACCTTCCGTGCGAAGGAGGTTACACCCTTGGTCCACCTGCAGGACAACCTGTATCTTCTGGAACTATTCCATGGGCCGAGTTATTCCTTCAAAGATTGTGCATATAAACATCACTCCGTCATGGATAACCAACCATGGTCGCTTCAGCGAAGCTGACGAGCTATTAGGCGCCCTGCAATTCTTGGGCAACCTCTTCGAGTATTTCCTTGTTCGGAGGAACCAGGGGAAAGAAGGCAAAGGTGAGTGGGACAACTGAGGCGCCTAAACTGTGCCAATGGCCGCGGTGAGCTCGGATCGGGGGACCTTGTGACTAGGGGACTGACAAGCTCGTAGACAGGCACCATCTGACTGTTGTCGGCGCGACGAGCGGTGATGTAACTCCCCCTCCCCCCATATCAAGATCCCTTCTAGCCAAGGCACTAAGACATCTGTAGACTGGATCCGCAGCGATATATGGTCTCAGGGGCAAGAAGGATGTATCGGTATTTATCTTGCATCCGAAAGGTCGTGTCAGCCCGTTCCAAGAAAGGCAGATGACCACCGTTTTGGATGGGAATGTCCACAATATGGCCGTCACGGGCACGTTTGACGACTGCCAGGACATAGTCAAGGCATTGTTCGCTGACCCCGACACCAATCAAGCGCTGAAGCTCGGGGCAGTCAACTCGATCAATTGGGCGCGGATTTTAGCCCAGATCGTTTACTATTTCCATGCCTATTTCGCCCTGGCCAGAACGTCTCCCTCATTCAAGATCGGCGACAAGGTTAGAGCTGTGGTTCCTACTGGCAACTTTGGCGACGTCTTGGCCGGGTACTTTGCCCGTCGTATGGGCCTTCCCATAGAGAAGCTCGTCGTTGCGACCAACGAGAACGACATCCTAGATCGGTTCTGGAAGACAGGCCGATATGAGACGAAGCCTGCTCGGGGGCCCGAGGTGGAGGGAGGGTTGAGAGTCAACGGCGCGAATGTCCATGAGGGTGGCGTGCGCGAGACGCTGAGCCCTGCCATGGACATTCTGGTGTCGAGCAACTTCGAGCGTCTGCTCTGGTATCTTGCCTACGAGTTCGCCTCGAGCGCCGGGATGAACGACGAATGGAACAAGAGACAAGCTTCACAGGAGGTCGCGCTGTGGCTGTCCGACCTCAAGAAGAAGGGAGGCTTCGGTCCCGTCTACCAGGACGTGCTGGAGAGTGCACGTCGCACGTTCGAGAGCGAGCGCGTGACAGACACCCAGACGATTCAGGCTATCAAGGATCTCTACCATGACGTAAACTACGTTCTGGATCCCCATACGGCAGTGGGCGTAACCGCCGCAAAGAGGTCCATCGGAAAAACGGGGCCGCAGATGCCTCACATCTCGCTCTCGACGGCCCACCCCGCGAAGTTTGTAGCGGCTGTTGAACTGGCTTTGCAGGACGAGACGAATTTCAGTTTCGACAAGGTGCTCCCTGCCGAGTTCGCCGGTCTTTCCGAGAAGGAAACACGTGTGACAACGGTGGAGAACTCTTGGGAGAAAGTGAGAGAAATTGTCAAGAAGCAGGCTGAAGAGGACATGAAACGGTAGTTGCGCGGTATTTTTGAATAAGATAAATCAGTCGTTTCCGCAGCGTCCTGATGCAGTCATTTTCCTAAGCTCTTCTACCCTTCTGCGCAGGCCAGAGGCCCGAGGCCTTGTATTTAGTTAGCATTAGATCCCTCAAGTGATGAGATCCTGCAGGGCATCATGATTTCCCCTCCCGATGACACGGGAGTCCCAGTACTAAATTGAGGGTGATAACAACATCCGGACTTGCTCGCAAGCATCAGAGCCCAGAACAGCCCATGACATAACAAGTCTTCAATGTTCCACAGACAGCAAGTGCAGCTCATCGCAAGCGGAGAAGCATCAGGGACAAATGAACATAAAGAGTTGGCAGCTCACCCCCTTGAGAAAGACATCACCTTCCGACGTGTCGTACCCGGAATGACGACGAGCCTGATACAGAGACGAGAGGCACGATAGACGGAAATGGGAACCGGGTATCGGCCTACATGGGTTGATAGATATACTCTTAATTCGCCATTTATTAATCGGCTAAACTAGCCAGCACGGCGGCCGATGAGCATCTTGGATTCCGGGCACCACCCCTCGATCTGCTCGATGTTCTTAGCCTGCCACCGCGAAGGCTGGTGATATCCAAGCGGTGTCTCGTAATATATGGTTTCAACTGCAAAGGTCTTGGCGACGTCCTCAGTGGGCAGCTGCACCCCGTCTCCAACCCGCGCCATCGCCTCCGTGTAGAACCACTGGTCCTCGAACTTGATGGAACTATTGGCAAAGCTCGACTCCTCGGTGATCCTCAAGAACAGACTCGGGTTCCTCAGCGAGAGCCCTCCGTTGTACCCCTTCCCGTATCTCGCCGCAATCGGCGCCCCGACAAAGTCGTAGGCGAAGAAGTCCTCCACAGTCGTTGAGGCCTTTGAGCATATGATGCTGTCGGACTGGAAGAGGAGGATTCGCTCCGCCGACTGCACCTGTTCCCACAGCCACGGCTCTGTCAGGAAGCGCGAAACAGAAGCGCTGTTCTTGAATCTCGTCGCCGGCGGGAGGAAGCGGATCTCGATTCTTTGGTCCGTCACCGCTCGGCGGAACGAGGGAGAAGGGGGCAGGGCCCAATGTTCCTCGAGAGTGAACAGGACAATCTTCCACGCGGGTCCGAGGACGGCGCCGAAATGGAGCATGAGGGGGATGAGATTGGGGGTCATCTCCGTCTCGATGATGACTCCCAGGGGCGGGCTGTTGGGAACGGCGTCAGATGTGTTGAAGGTACCACTGGAACCCGTCGAGTTTTGGCCCGAGTTTTGGCCAACGTCATGGTCCTGGGAAGGCTCCAAATTCTCCACGGCCGGAGGAGGCTCGCTGTGAGAGTCAACCTTAATCAAGCAAGTCAATACCCGAAATGAAGTCCTCGTGGGTCGGCGACGGGAAGTAAGAACAATGGACATAAAAACGAACTATTGAATAGACCATCTCCCTCTTCCAGAACGAGACAACCAGCACACATGCCACGATGGCGATCAGAAGCACAAACTCCCACGAATGCCGAAATTTCGAGCCGCTCGAGGGCCATAGCTTGGATGGGAAGACCATGCCGGTTGAAAGGGGGAAACCACAAACGCCAAACACCCAAATTGGTGCCAAAAAAAAAAAAGAGTCGGCTTATATGAGGGAGGATTTAATACAGACGGGGAGGGTGGAAGATAAGGAACGGGCGCGGGGGAAGGGATGCTTTCGAGCGTTCATGACTGCCAATCCCTGACTCGCTTGAGCACAACCATTCCTGTCAGCATGACGGTTGCTGCTCATTGGTATGGATGTATGTACGTGCCAGCTCAGGATGCCAGGATCATGGGCGGCAGAGATTGCGGCGCATCACATCACCCATGGATGGGATGCCCAATAGAGAGTGGGAGCGATTACAGCATTGGCGGCAAGCCGGGGTCTGCGAACGTGTCATTTGCTACCGGGGTGCGAATCCTTCCCACTTTCAGCCCTGAAATAGACCTCATTTCTGCCGAGGGCGCCTGGACCATCAACACCCGGAAGAGGTGGCTGTAACGCTGTTGATACGCAGTAGACTAGGTAATCTGTGCAGTACATAGGAATGCTACTCCTGCGACAGTTGATGGAGAACCTTGTTTTGTTCCATTCCTCCCTTTTCTTCTTGGCACGTAATGTCTCTCCCATCGTGATGGCGGCGACGACCCCGACCGCGTTGACCGTGAGCGGCACTCCCACCCCCGTCTCGTTCATCCCGCTCTCGACGCCATACCCGTCCAAAGAAGGCTGCTCTGGGTACATATATAAGCAAGTGGATGGCCACTTCTTAGCATGGGATCCATTCTACGGCGCGTCTTTGGATACCAAGGCCCGAAGCTGTCTTCCAACCGAAGTGAGCTCTTGGTGGAACCAGGCCGCTGAGACATCGATATCCACCGCCCTTGGTCCCACTTTTGTATGTCCAGGAGCGTATTCCGCAGTTCAGACAGTTGTAATTGCCAGCGATACCCAGAAGGTATTCTGCTGTCCCTTGTAGGCAATCCTATCCCTCTGTTCTGGAGGTTGGAGTTCCTGACAAAAAGTTTCGGCAGGGGATACTCGCTTTTCGTCGTTCAACCTAACACACAAGCTTTTCCTTCGCAATGCACATCGATAGTGTCTCCGGGACAAAGCTTATCATACCTCGGTCCTTTACCTTCAGACGACGGTGTCCACTTTGTCGCAACGACAACCACCGTACGGTCTTCGGCGGTCACCGTCTTCGGCATTCCCGTCAACGGCTTCAACGTGGCACAGAGCACCACCAGTGGTCCCGACCCCAGCACTACTGCCTCGACGACAGCCACGAATAGCGCCGTCTCCTCCGCTGCCGGCAAAGGGTCGTCCGGGCTGTCAACAGGGGCCACTGCCGGAGTGGCTATCGGTGTCGTGATCGCTGTGTTGGCCTTGAGCGTCGGTGCCTTCCTGCTCTGGAGAAGGCGTAGTAGACGTTCCGGAATGAGGCCCTTGCCGCCCCTCGACCCGTCAAAGAACGCCCAACAACAACGCCCAGTACATAACCCGCAGACCCATGAACTATACGGAGAAGGCCCTTTGGCTGGGCCAGATATATACGAGTTGCCGGGTCGTCAAGGCTGAGGGATCAAGCCTATGTATGCAATAACGCCGGCCGCCTTGGTGGTCATACCATGATGAGCAAAGGGATCCGAGTCCTCACTCGTAAAACGTCACAAGCCAACGGCTGCAAGCCCTGTGTCTGTGATGGATGCCCGTTTTTAGGAAGGTCGGACGGTTCCCTTTGTCCTCGGCGCCCCGGTTCAGGAAGACAATGGTGAGGCTTCGTCGAGTCCATCAAGTCCGCCGGGCCGAGGCGAGACCCTTGTGTTTGAGAGGGCACACTAAGATGCGGTATTTGGAGGACCATGGACGTCGGGGGAAACGAACGAGGCCATCTAGATCCTCGAGCACGCGTCTGGGTGCGCAAGGACAGACATGGTTTGCATCAGAAATGTCAGCGATTGATAATTTGCCTGTGCTGTTTTTTAAGGAGGGGGGCGGACACCTCGTGAATTTCTTTTTTTGAGCTAATTATGTACTGCAAGCCACAAGCCACAAGTACAACTATCATTACGGGATATGCCTGTGGCGGATTGTGGCTTCACTGCACCATGGCACGATGTCTTGAGGAGATTTGACGTAACCCTTTAATAGCACGGAAATCAATCATCCATGGCTTTGCTTTAATCTCGATGGGAAACCCTAGCACCCCTGAGTGAGATCAGAGCTTGGATCTTTAGTTGACATGAGTGCCTATCTCACATAAGCATGAGTTGGCAGTGGGCGCCGGATTAGGCACGCATGGGGCCGCGCTAGTGCACCAAATCCAGCATAGCCTGCCCCTTAGGCCCGTCCCGGCTTTCTGGATGTTGCTGATCCAATTAACTGGGAATCAACCAACCATACGGAGGTATAATGACGACAAGCAAGGACTCGACTGGCTGAAACCAACACTCGCATGCATTGACGCATCATCCTGCTCCTTCATGGGAGGGGTGCTTGGCCGGGGGTGCGCAATACAATCGCATTCTGATCTTCGCCCATCCTGTCACTTCGGGTACTTGATTTTGTGCCCGGAAATGTACCGAAAGTCCGAGAGTTGATCAGCGTGTGGATCCTTCCCGATCCATCCCGGACCGATCTCCTTTTTGGTTAATCACTCAAGGGTCAGGGCAAGCGGTTTCGGCTCCACCTCGACAACATCCCACCCACCCTCCTGGTTCTCGTCCTCCACCTCGCTCGCTTACGAATACCCGAGTCTTGAACTTGCTGCTTAACTTGCTGCTTAACTTGCTGCTTCTGAGGCTGCTTGCCCTTGGACACAACAACGCTGGACCAAAGTTCCCGAGTCATGTTGTGTATGGGACGAAGCAACTTGCTCTATCCGACACCCCGCAGGTCGCAGCCATGCATTAGTGACGTCGACCGAGCCCACTTCAATTTTCCCAGTTTGGAATTGCGGTCAGGCCTATTTGTGCGCTCGTCTCCCAGCATTCCGTCGCTCTTCGCACGAGGAAGCGCGGCTTGAGTGGTCCCAGGTCCTGCGGCTTTCAACATGCCGAACGACAGCAAGCAATGGTTTTGATTACCGACCGGTCTTATTAGGTTATCGACGCTTGACGGACGGATTGGGGCTCACGTGCCCGCCATGGCGCCATTCCACGATCCCAGCCATGGGTTCTTCAGCTCTCGTTTCTCTCAAAGGCTAGCGCTACCGAGAACAGACGATATGCATCCGGAGCATGAGGTAGACATACTTAAGAAAATCGCCCTCGGACTTGGCTCGTTCGGCATCATATGCAGCTTGTTCGCATTCTACTGGCTTGTCAGGATGAGGCGGAGCTTCCGTCACGAGTAAGTCGGAACGACTTGGCTTGAGATGGGAGTAGCAGCTAACCTGTCCAGCTTGATATTTCTTCTCATCCAAAGCGACCTGATCAAGTCGCTATGGTTCGTTATATTTTCCATAGTGGACCACATTCGGGGCCCCATCACATCCGACTCTGCGTTCTGCCAGGTCAGCGGCTTCTTCCTCGCCGTGGGCATCGAGTCCTCTGACATCGCGATCCTCTTGATTACTGTTCATTCAGCGTTGTACATCTTCCGGCCCAAATCTGGGCTGTATCCTTACCGTCGATTTGCCTATGCCGCATATATCACCATCCCGCTGCTCATCGCGTCCCTGGCTTTCATTGGCGGGCACGGTTATGAGAACATCGGCCACTACTGCTACCTCGAGAATGGCCGGGGATGGGAACGAGTCGCACTCAGCTGGATCCCGAGATACGTCATATCCGTTGTCGTCTTGCTTACATACCTCTGCATCTACGCTTATGTTAGGAGCATGATGTTTCACCCCGGAAAGGAGAGCACTCGTCGTTTTAACCAAAACTGTCGAAGAGATCACGGAAATGGTAGAGATGTTCCGCCATCGCCAGGGATCGAGCGCCATGGACTCGTTCCCTCAACACCGAGCTCCGCGGGACGTGTCGACGTGGGGCCGACAGACGGGCGGCCATCAGTCTCATCCACCAACACTGCTGGGCTCGATAGCTCCCATCCCGACTCGGAGAGAGAAAGTCGCACACCTACTACGCAGCTAGATCAGCGCCCAGAGATCTGGAATTGGCCCAGCTTTGCGCTAAAGAAACACCGTGTAACATCGAGAAAGCACAGCGATGCTCTCTCCTTGGTTCCAAACCCTTTGAAACCTCGACCAGGAAGCCATACCCCGTCGGGGACGTACTCTATAGATGATGACCCATCCTTGTCTTCGACGATAAGCACTCCACGCTCCGGCTGGCGCCGGCCCCTCTCCTCGGCCGCGGCTGGGATGGCAGGCCACGATGCTCTTAACCTTCATACGATACTGGCGGGGGAGACGGCTGGGAGCGGCGCTCAAACACCAACCCGCATCTGCTCAATGCTGCGGAAAGGCACATGCGGCCCATCGAGCGAGGACTCACCCGAAGCCACCACACCTGGAGCAATCCAAGACGATTCGGAGATAGCCAGGAACCGGGAGAAGATACTCCGCCAGTTCCGATCGCTATTCGTATACCCGCTCGCATACCTTCTGACCTGGATCTTCCCATTCGTCAGCCACATCATGGGATTCGACGACAGCCTGAACGCCAACGATCCGTTCTGGCTACTGGTCGTCTCCATGGTCAGCCTGGGCATACAGGGCGCGGTGGACTGTGCCGTGTTCACGATACGCGAGGAGCCCTGGAAGCACACCCAGGGCGGGTTCTGGGAGTCCCTGGACCGGCAGCTGCGGAAGAGCTGGAGGACGGGCTGGAAAACGGCGCACGTCGTGGGCAGGACCAGGGAGGAGATGCTGATCGACGGGCGGAACGCCAGGGCGCGGAGGGAGGAAGAGATGGCCGCCGAGAGAGTGGTCATGAAGAACCAGGACACGGCGACGAAAGGAAGAGGGGGGAGGGATTGGTGGGACGCTGATCTGGATGGGCCGGAAGACGGAGGGGATGGGGATGGGGATGGGGATGGGGATGGGGATGGGGAGGGATATGAGCGGACGAGGTGATTGGTTTCGAGACCCACCGCGACGGAAGGCTCGTCTTACCCTCGACAACATCATGGCTCACGGATTGGGCGTATGGAGAAGGACTCATTGATATATACCCCCTGCCTGGCAACTGGGCTGCATTGGGCTGGCACGCGTGCTTCGAGTTTGCTTTCGTTTCTTTGTCATGTTTGGTTGACCTGGGATCCTCGGCATATCTCGGCGTTCGACTGGGTCATGGGCATACCCGGGTGTAGCGAAGAATATGGATTATTGTACTGTACATATTGGAAATAAGGGGTCGGATTATATAACTGTCATGCTTTATATAGCAACGCGATCTATATAGCGCTCGAGTACATCGAAGCAGATTACCAGCAGGACCAGCAGGCTGCCCATCGAAAATCCCAGGAACCTAGAAGGGCGCGCCCCAGGCTGCCCAAAGATGATGAAGTCTCAATCCCTCAAGAACCTCAAGAATGCTTGGGCTATTGCAACCCCGTCGTGCTCATCCGCAACGCGCTCGATGCCACTCTTATATATCTCGTCGGAGATAATGCCCACGTCGTGTCTCGACTCCAGGATCTCGCGAACGATCCCTTCGGTAAACTCGGGGTGCCCCTGAACCGTGATCGCCTTGCCGGGGATCAGCATGCCCTGCACGGGGCAGACGTCCGTCTCGGCAAGCGGTTCCGCGCCAGCCGGATACGAGAAGACCTCATCGCGGTGCATCTGGTGGATTTTCTGTTCCCATCTGGTCAGCCCCCACCCATCACGAATCTCCGAGAGCAGGGTAACAACAGCCATAAAAAATAAAATAAAAATAAATAAAAACTCACCAGCGTCTCCCTCCCCCCAAAAACCTCCCTCCCCCTTTCACTCAACCTAACCTCCGTCACGCTAACCTCCCACCCATTCCTCCCCCTCGCAACCGGAACCCCGAGCGCCCGCCCGACGATCTGGTGCCCAAAGCAGACGCCCACGACGCGCACCCGGCCCCCCGTGGCGAGGGCCGCGCGCACGAACTCGACCAGCGCGACGATCCACGGGTCGTCGGCGAAGGCGGAGTGGCGCGAGCCCGTCACCAGGACGGCGTCGAGGTCGTCGAGGTCCGGGTACGTGGCTGCCGCCGCCGGCGCCGACGTCACGACGTTGTAGGCGCGGATCGAGAGCACTGAGGACACGGGCGTTGTTGTTGGGGAGAGGGCGCGCGCGAAGAGGGAGGTGAAGACGTTGCCGTAGGTCTGGTAGGCGGCTGCTGTGCCGGGGAGGGGGGTGTCGGCTTCGAGGATGGCGAGGCGGACGGGGGGTTTCGTGGTTGGGGATCCCATGGTGGGGGGGCTGGTTGGCTTGGTCTCGGTTTCAGTCGGGACTGGGGTCGGAGGGTTCGGTATGTTGAAGACGGAGCTTGAAGTGGCGGCTGAGGGTTCTCGTCAGTCGGGATTGAAGCTGGCGGAGGACTGACAGAGGAGATCGTGACTTGAGAGCTCCATCGATTCGCCCCGCAATCGGGCATGGATACGGACCCTGTAGGCTCCACTTATGCCGAGGTGAGCCGGACTAAATGCGGCAGAATAATTAAGCGGTGAGAGCGGTGACGGGAGACTGGTGACCGAATGTCCTCCGTTCACGGCGTAAACCTGCACCGTCTTTCCTAGGCCAGCGGGCGATTTGACAGTCCGGGTTGATCCGAACAGCGCCGTGCCTGCGTCTGCAGTATAAAAAAGGGAGAAGGACCTGTGTGAGACACACACTCGTCGGCTGCTTACTCCCTGTATAAAGGGGCCCTGCGTCTTGAGGCGGACAGTGAGAGACACGTGCGGACAAGCATCCCTGAAGGGTTGACGTTACGTTTGGCTCGAAATGTGGTGTCTCATGTAGCTCAACGATAGAGTGTTCCTCCCAGGGCCGTTCAGTCAACTCCACCGATGGTCAGTTTTGGCTCTGCTTTCGACGATCACATATAATGATATAATTGTATACATTAGCTATTAACTCTTAACCTACTCATGGTCAGCTCTTCCGGGAACCGGGCCCGGGGGTGATTATGGTGTAATTACATGTAGGGCACGACGTGTGCGTATTCGGGGTGGCAGGATACCAGTCCTCGCCGTACGTCGCGTTCAGCGACACGGAGCCAACGATATCCCCCGTCTCCAGCCGGATCCAGGTGTCGACCTCCAGATCCCTCAGCCTCGACTGCGACACGAGGACCTGCCGAGCCCCGCGGGTCCACGTCCCGTATCCGCCGTATCCCGAGTGCTGCCCGAAGCAGAGGTTGAGTCCGTTGCCGGCGACGGTCATCCCCGGCAAGACGCCCTCCCACTTGTAGCACTGCGGCGTTGCGAGTTAGTAGCTGCCGCATGTGGGAGCGCTGTGGGGCGCGTTCTTACCCAGGTGTCACCGTGATCATGGCCCGAGAACACGGCCATCAATCCCGGGACTGTCGTGATCGCTTGCATGAACGGCACATCCTGGCCGCCGTACTCGCAGGAGCCGTCGTTCCTGCCATCGGCGCACCAGCCCTGTCCCTGCTGCGCAAGCATGTAATCGTCGTTGATGCCGGGCTGGCGGTTGGGATCGACCCCGGCTTGTGTCTGAAGTGTCAGCGACGCGTTGGTGGGGATGTGGACGAACGCCAATGAGGGGATGACCCTCTGGTGTCGCGCGACAAGCTTCGCGTTCGTCTGCTCGAACCACTCCACCACGCTGACGTCCACCCAGTCCTCCTGCCCCACGCGGTTGCCCTTCGCGTCCCGCTGCTGGAACAGGAAGCCGCCGCGGCTGTCGAAGAACCACAACAGGAGCTCCGGCGTGCATCGGCAGCCCGTGCAGTTCGCGCCGTATACGGGTAGGTAGTAGTTCGACACCCCGGCCTTCGGAGAGGAGACCATCTGCTTGGTGCGGGAGTTGGGCCACGCGCGCTCCCGCGCTAGTATGCCCTCGCGCGAGATGTTAAAGTCGCTGTCGTGGTTGCCGTACGTCGACGCCCACGTCAAGCCACGCTCAACAAGGGGGCGGACCATCTGGTCCACGTACGTGGTGCTGTTGGCCAGGAAGGTATTCTCGCCCGTTATCAGGTCGCCGTTGAACACGACCAGCCCCGGCGACTCTGCGTCTAGGACCTGGTTCATAACCTTGACCGTGTTGATGTCCTGCTGTGGACCCCACTGGTCCCACGCATCTGCATGACAGTGGCGTCAGCGAGCCCAGAACAAGTGTCGATAGAGTTCAATAGTCCCGCGATCGGGGGCTTACTCTCGCCGAAATGAAGATCCTCAAAGATGGAGATCTGGAAGGTGCCATCCTCAGTGAACTTCAGGGGCCCAAAGGAGGTACTGCTGTTGGTGGCATACTTCCTCGGCAGAACGATCTGAAGAGAGGGGACAGCGCAGACGAGGGCCACGCTGATCAGTACCCAGACACGCATCATTCGCCAGGCCATTTTCATCCACTGCTGCTTCTTGGGGCAATCCCTATAGCTGTCCTCCATCGTAGACCACGGGCGGCCTGGCGCTCGCCTTATATGTACGTTCGCTCTGCGTTACGGAGGCCATGCATTTGCCCTGCGGCCACATGCAAGGGAACGAGTGTTCCTTGTGAAGGTAGGAACCCGGTATCCCTACAGGGAGAGAGAGCCAGCCAGTGACACCGCAGGGGCAAAACAACGTGCCCTCGTTGCGCAGCGCACTGCGCAGAGTCAGGGTGGATTCTGCCAAGGGCCAAAGATACCGCCCATTTATGGAGTATCTCCTCGATCTTTTCGAATCCCGGGTTTTCGGGACAACGTGCTCGGAGGCCCGACTCGGAGTGGGCAGAAGTTAAATAAACGTGGTGCAATCTGCTAAACCCGATGCAGGATCCAATATGAATGAAATCCGGCAGGGATGATAATTAGGTGACGGATCTGAACTTTGAACACTTTCAACAACATTGTCGGTTGTTATCGATGCTCCTCTGGCGGCTTCAGAAATATCTCCAGCAACAGTATTTTTAACTCAAGGATGATATAAGACACAGAGTTATAGAACAACTTGAGCACGAACTGCCCGCGTAACTGGCCGGCCAGCTTGCCATCCCTTCTTTCTCCCCAATTTAAAGAAAGACGAGGAGAGCGATGAAGAAAGGTACACATGATTACTATATACCTTCGGCATCGGAGGGCTGGATAACCCCTCGTTGTTGAAATACGATTGGCCATCCCTTTCTATCCAACATTTTCACCCTCATCACCACATGCGTCCCCTGCCGGGTGCGCCCGGCTTGGGCCCTGACCGAGAATGATTACCACCCTCGTGTCGGCGACCTCGACCGCTGGCAGCGCGACGGCGCGGAAGGGGTGAGGCTCTCGGCTGCGCTGGAGGCGGGAAGGTCACGTTCCCGCTCTCCGGGAGCCTGCCGCCGGGGACTCACCGTCTGATCGTGTCGTACCCCGGGAGTAATCGGCTGCTCCCTGGCCAGACGACGGTGTCGGTGACGGTGAGTGCCGATGGCCGCTGAGTTTCGGCTGGACGTCAATCTCTGCTCTTTCGGCTGTTGTCGTGCCCCCTCGTTGAGCCTGGTTGCCAGTAGACATCGTGGAACTTGTGTCAACTTAGACGAGGAGAAAATTGCGGATTATTCCAAGTCATTCCCATTTGTTAGAAACCAAGGCCCATAAATAGGGGATTAATTGTTGTTCTCTTCGAAGAGCCGCCTCCGGGACCTTTCTTGACCCCTATCCTCGCCCTAGGACTGCAGTTCCGCCCTCCTCCTTCTACGGTTGCTCAATGGATACCGCACTCCCTATTGCTTGTGTTCTAGTCACTGAAATTCCATTTTTAGCGAGGATTGATGGGATAGAGCCCACAAACCCTGCTTCTGATTGGCCCATCCACCCCGAAGATATGTGCAATAAAAAAGTTATGACGCCACGCCGCCCATCCAATCCAACCTCGCAACCCCGTCCGCATTCACAATGACCGACATGCCACCACCGGCCCGGCCGACCCTCCGCGCATTCCTAGCCGGCGCCCGCCGCGCCCTCGCCGCGCCCCCCGCCCAGCGCCAAGCCCCGCTGACGCTGGTGGTGGGCAACGAGTCCGCGGACCTCGACTCGCTCTGCTCGACGCTGCTGCAGGCCTACCTCGGCAGCAGGCACGCCCCCAAGCAGCAGCCGCACATCCCGCTGTCCAACCTGCCGCGCGCAGACCTCTCCCTGCGGCCAGAGCTGGCCGCCGTCCTCCGCCGCGCCGGAATCCGCCCCGCCGACCTGCTCACCCTGACGGACCTGCCGCCGCCCGAGGACCTGCCCGCCGCGGCGACGCGGTGGCTGCTCGTCGACCACAACGTCATGACAGGGGAGCTGAGGCGGCGGTTCGGCGGGCGCGTCGTCGGGTGCGTGGACCATCATGAGGACGAGGGGGGTGAGTTTCTGGGCGCGGAGGAGGAGGGAGGGGATGGGGCAGCAGGGGACGAGCCGCGGGTCATACGCCCGTGCGGGAGCTGCGCGAGTCTCGTGGTAGAACACTCGCGGACTGCCTGGGAGGAGCTTTCTTCCGGGGGGGAGGGCGGGGACAGGGTTGGGGACATCGATGCCCAACTGGCGCATCTCGCTCTGGGGCCGATCCTGATCGACACGACGAACCTGACCTCGAAGGACAAGACGACGGACACGGATGTGCGGGCCGTCGAGTTCGCTGAAGGGCTGATCAGGCGGGCTGGCGTGGGGTATGATCGGGATGAGTACTTCCGGGAGATCACTGAGCTGAAGGAGGACCTCTCGCAACTCAGCTACCGTGACATCTTCCGCAAGGACTATAAGCAATGGGTCGACGGGGGGCTCACGCTTGGCACCTCTAGTGTGGCGCAGGGCTTCGGGTACCTGCTTGATAGGATTGGCGACAGGGAGGTGTTCCTCTCCGAGCTGAAGAAATGGTCCGAAGAGCAGAAACTTGACATCGTTGCTGTCCTGACCACGCTGCACCCGGATGGCAAGTTTGCGAGGGAATTGCTGGTGTGGGCCCTCAACGCGGACGCCGTCAAGGTTATGAAGGCCTTTGCAGACAACAGCAAGGGCGATCTGGGCCTGGGACTTTGGCAGGATGGGAAGCTTGACCATCCGGAAGGGCAGGACGAGTGGAGGATGTGCTGGCGTCAGAGCAGAATCGAACACAGCCGTAAGAAGGTGGCGCCGATGTTGAGGGACGCGATGAGACAAGCTTCGAAATGACTGGCAAATACATATCTCACAAATGTGCAGTCAATGGAACAGCGAGCACACAACTTTGATATTCGAGGATGATCTCTTCCGGCCCTCCACATCCCAGCCATGCAAGAACCGAACTCTCAAACAGCAGCGACGATAGCATCCAGCCACTTGGCGAGGCTAACATACCAGTCAGCATGGAACATGCAACGCAATATCGAGTCCAATGCTGTTGCAGGAAGGAAAGAACTCACCGGTATCCCTGTTTGGCAATCTGGATGTTAACAACAGGCGTGGCAGTCTTGGTATAAGCCCCGCTCAGATCATTGCTCTCGACGAAGCTGAGCCCCTTCGCCAGCACTGTCGAGCATACTGCGGCATTGCTCTCCTGCGCCCACCCGAGCGTGACGTTCTGGGCATCTGCCACACCCAGCCCGCGTGCCCAGCCGGAGGCCGAGGATTTGTAGGTGCCGGACCTGATCGCTATTTGGGGATAAGGGTGAGGAAGTCAGCCACATTTTACGGTACCGGAAATCATGCTCTCTTTTCTGCTGCGCATTTGGATGGATCAGAGAGCTATACCTACCTGTCGTGAGATTTGATGCCCAGCTCTTGGCGGCAGACATGGACTTGCCGCCGGCGATGGACTCGGGTATCTCCGAGTCCCAGATGCCGTGGAGGTTGGTGGTCTTGCCGTTGTACTCAACGTCGATGTCGTTGCCTCCGAGATCGAGAGCCTCGCAGTGGAGAGGCTGGCCGATGTCACCAACGAGCTAGTGTTTGGTTCTCCTGGTCAGAGGGGAGCGAGCGTTGGGTTACTGCCACATCGAACCTACATGGATGACCATCTGCTCAGGTTAGTAAAAGTAAAATATGTGGTTTCTCGTCTTTGTAAGCCTTACCTTGGCAGCGAGCTGTCTCTCCGAGCTGCTCAGCTTCGTTTGCAGAAGTTGGCTAGTCTATACGGGGCCTCGAGTCAGATTTGGCGAGATTCGATTGGAAGAGATCCCCCAAGGGGAAGGCATACGTAGTTGGCGATGGCGCTCACGACACAACCCTCGGCACCGCAGTCCTGCGACAGGCTGACGCCGCAGCTCGACGGCGGATCGTCCTTTGCGTCGATGAAATGGTAGGGGGCCGAGAACTTCCCGGCCTTGGTATACCGATACGAGTCGGCCCACGAGGCAACCGCGGCCAGATAGTCGGACGAGTTGTCGCCTAGAAGATCTTGGAAGTATGTCTTCGTCTCCGATGCTACGAAATCGGTTGCGACGTAGGCCACTGCTTCGTGGCCCATGGCGCCCCAGGCAAATGCTCTGGGCAGTCCGGCGCTGGCGAGGAGGGCTATGGTGAAGGTTTGAGTAGCCATTGTCTCTGTACCGAGGGTCGAGTATCGGCTCTCTTCTCGTCGAATCTTGATGACTAGGTTGGGTACACTGTTGTAAGAGAAAATGGAAACGGATGCCGGTGTTTTATCACAACATCACTGTCTGACCACATGTTACCCCTTTGTACATCGTCTTACCACCTTGATCTTCGGTGTTTCTAGAAATGGAAGCTCTCTCTTCATCTAAGACATCTCTAGCAAATATTTGAGTCCCTGATACGTAGCCATTGGCCACGAACCAGATGAGGCAGATGAGAGGTCAATCCTGGATCAAACAGCTACTTACACTGCAGTTTCAGTGCAGGCAACATGAGTCCCATCGGAGAAGCCTGGTAGGCTGACAGGGGCCACATTGGTATTTCCCCATTAGTCGGAGCTCGTCCAATCAACAGCCCAAATCCCTCCCCCAAGATACCGAAGGCGATCGGGAGAATGGTTATCAGCTGCAAAGCGGCCCGTTGCTTGGCGGCATCTGTCATACATAGCTCCTGCACGACCTGCCTCTCTGTGCTTAGCTGCCAGTGAATTCTGTCGGCATAGAGGCGGCATAGAGGCTAGAGGCGGCATAGATATGCCAATGGATACCTGCGAAACGTACACTAAACTCCTAGCATAGGTAGCTTACTAGGACTCGACGATAATTTTAAACAAGCCATTTGATGTGGTACGTCACTGAACTGTGCTAACACATGTCGCGGAAATACTACTGAAGAGGAAGGTCTCTCAAACTGGATTCTCTGTTGGTACACTGGTGGAATTCTGGTGAGATGAGAAGCCACCCGCGTCTGACCAGGGACAAAGAGGCTAGAATAGTATACATAATATACATATATATACACATACATACAATAACACGCACACCTGGATGACAGAAGAGGATGTCGTCCACCCTCCTAACATCTTCAAGTTTCGCCGGACGGCACCGCCACAATTCCTATGCCCCCCCAATATCCCTGAGCAGCTTCACGAACTCCCGATTCGCAAGCAATTCCGAGTCCTTATCCTTGACGACGAGGTTCTCGGCGATAGCCTCGGCCTGAGGGTCCGCGACACGGACGCAGGCCTTCAGCGCCTCCAGGACGGCGCCGCGGGGCTGTACGGACGGCTCCTCGTTGACCATCTCCTGGAAACACCACCGGACGGCGTCGACGCACAGGGACTGGTGCTGCGTGTCGGCGAACCGCCGGAAGAGGTACGAGTACATCTGCGCCGACCGCGCCACCCCGAACCTCGGGGGGTTCCGCCACGCCTTCCAGAACCTGTCCCAGTTGCCCTGGCTCGCGTATGCGTCCAAAAGCCTGAGGAGCAGCTCCTCGCCCATGAAGGGAAGGTTGGCCTGTTCCAGGAGGAACTCTAGGGTTGATCGGAGCCTGTCCACCTCGGCTCCACGGGCGCCGGACCAGACTAGGGATTCGATCGCGGGCACGACTATGTCGTGGGATAAGACGTTGTGGCCTCGCTCGTACATGGTGTCGATGACCCGCATCGCGAGCCTGGACTGCTCGCGCACCGCGTCGTCGCCCTGGCCCGGCTGAGCAAAGATGGCGCAGATGAGATCCGCGAACTGGTCGAGGGTCGCATCGATCCCGGAGAGCCGCATTTCCTCGGCCAGGGCTGCCAGGTCGTCGAGGCCGTACTCCATCAGGCCCAGCTTTCGTGCCGTGACGTGGAGCCATAGCCGCGGGCCCCACGTCTGAGCGGGTGGGAGGTTCAGCAGGGCAAGCTCGAAGAGTCGCAGGAAGGCGGACGGCTTGCCTCCTTCGGCGAGGTCGCCGCGCCTCAGGGCCTGGACGACCGACGACGCCGGCAAGCTGCTCAGGTAGGTCTTCATCTGCTCCAGGAGCCGGACTTTCTCGTCCGTGTCGTGGGCTAAGATGTCAGATATTTCGGAAATAGCGTGGGGGTTGACCAGTGCTGCCTGTACCTTTTCCGCCAAGGCGTCTTCTCCAAGCTGGGAAGCAGACTCCTTCCTTTGAACCGTAGAAAAGAGTCGCGTCTGGGATTGTTGAAAAGGGTTGGTCTTCGGTTTGCTGTGTTGAGGGCCCACACCTGGGGGCTGTAACAGTTCGTCCTGTTTAGCTTGGCTTCGCTTCGCCAACTTATTCCAGAAGGTCTCCAAGTCCAGCTCCGCCCTCCGCGACTCAGTAAACATTTGCACCACAATCGTAGTCCCTGTCTGTGGAACGCCAAAGCCGCTGACTCTTCCGTCCTCACTGACTATTTGTGCTTCCGCATCAGACCATCCAATCGTGCCGAGGTTGACACAGATCCAACCAGTGCTGATGCCGTCGTCCGACTCGCGAGCAGGGCCGGCCTTCCCGAGCATCTTTGCCTTGCGGGCCTTTCTCCGAAGACGAATTTTGAGCTCGTTCCGTCCCAGCAGCCCGTCAGCGTCGGACGAGATTCCGCGGCCCCTTAACCATCGGACCAAGCGATCCGCCGAGACATGCAAGTGCCGCTCACTGCGAGCCGTGCCGAATAGCATAAGCAGACCAGTACCCAGTGCTGGCGGCGGATCCACATTGCGAAGGTCAAGTAGCGATAACCCATCGAGTCCTAGATCGTCCGACACGAACTTAAGCAGCGGGCCTGTGAGCTGCGGTGATCCTTCGGGAATGTCTGGTAGTGGTGGGAGCGCGTCCACTAGGGTTGGATGCTTCGGAGACTCGACCTGCATATACCATGGTGAATCCGTGCCATTGGAGTCGGAAGGCTCCGTTGCTTGCTTCTCTTCATCGTTCGGTTGCTCCCTCTCAATCTGCTCCACGATGGCGGGGTCCTTTCGTAACGGAACAGTGTGGCGGAAAGTCGAGAATCTGGCAGTTGCTTGGCTCGTCGACTGGCTTCGGAACGGTGCTCGAGCAGTCCTCGGTGATATCGCGCTACCAACAAAAAGTCGCAATGCAGACAGGCGACATACAGAGCAGCCCGAGGCAGCTCTTAGCGGCGGAATTGAAGCCATGGGGATGGGCGAGGAGGCTCGTTGAGGCTCACGGGAATGTAGAGCTGCATGCAAGATGGAATTATTCACCAAGTAAAATTTCCTGGTTGGCTTCAATGGTCTGTGCACCGAAAAGGAGCAAAGCCAATCCCAAGCTCTGGTAATTCTAGCCAATTGGCGCCGGTGCTCGCTCCTTGCTAGGACGTGATGGCAAATTTTCTGGGCAGCGTCTTATCTCCTATTCTAGACTGGGGTATCTCGAAGACCCTTCTACTGTACACTTTTTTTTGCCTCCCGGTGCCGTTTCTGTTGTTCAACAGCAGTTAACATGATTTCTCTTGTACACTAGATTTGATATACCGTTCTTTTTAATGCCTCTACTTGAATGCGCATCGAACCATTAGATCGGTCGTAGCCTCTATCAGGGCCGTCACTCTTTTATCCCTCCTCAATCCATCCAATCCACGCCATCACGCGAGCTTTCACGATGCTCCTCCGATCGGGGAGCTCTCGACACAATTACCCTCTCCGCCATTTAATATCCTCCAGCGCCCCTCACATCGTATCCAGGTGCCAGCCGGCACGTTGCCGGTCCTTTCAGGATGCAAGAAGGCTCCTAACAACAAAACAAGAGTTGCGACCATGGAGGAGGAAGAGCTTGCGCAGTCTCCTCGCCTTCGATCGAAATTTGGCCACAGCACTAGACGACTACAAGCCTATAGATGACATCCCGTTCGAAGGGCTTCCGAATGCCGCGCCGCCCCTCTATCCTCCTCGCCCATCCCCGTCCCCTCCGCTCTACGAACTTAGGCCATTCGATGTCTCTGAGCCGCTTATCGTCAAGGACCCGTCCCCGCGGCTGCCTCGGGGACGGATCAATCCGTCTGGCATACCGGGAGATGTTGACGAGATGATGTCTGTCTTCGACGCTTGTCTGCAGGTCGGCAAGTTGGACAGGGCCGCCCTCGTCCTCGAGCGCTTTGCAAGAATTGGCGCTCTTGCCGGGCACGACATGATCCAGCTTCATAACCAGTACTTGCGAGCGAAATTGGAGCAGATACAGAATAGTCCTGGCCTGAACAAGGCCGAGGATCTGCACCAGTGGTACGAGCTCCAGATCCGGAGCGAGCACCTTCCCCAGACCGCCGAGACGATCGCGTGCATGCTGAAGGCGTCACTTCTCACCACCCATGGCTCGAGACTGGAGAGGCTAGTTGACCGTTACATGGGCATGGTGCCGGGGCAGGCCGGCCTCGAAGTCTTATATATGGGGGACATCCTGACGGATCAGGATCTCGCGACAATCACCCGCATTTGCCAAACCTATAATCTCTTGCCCGAAGACGTCTCTGCTTCCATTTCCACCGCATTGGCTGCCGGAGAAGCAGCCGAGGAGGCCGCGTTGCTGGACACAGAATCAGCACAAACAATTACAGCACCGGAGGTTCTGAGCACGCCGCAGAAAGGCATGGGACTGAGGATGCTGAAGCAAACCCTTTCCCTGTTCTCTGAAATTCCGGAGGGCCGCGATATCTCCAAGCTGTCGTACGCCGAACGCAGAGAAATCCAGTCCCGGCTCGAGAGAGATTGCGTCGACGCTGCGATTTCACGCTGGCGGGAGGAGAACCAGGCTCTTTTGAAGATGGGCCTGAACACCAATCTGTCGACTCCGTCCTTGAGCTCGAGGTTGTACGAGTGGCAAAGCGCGCTCGAAAACCGCCTCATCGAGGAGCTGGAGAATGTTGAAAAGGCCGAGGTGGCAGTGAAGAAGAACAGGGACGACATGGACCGGTGTCTGTATGGGCCGGTCCTGCGCCAATCCGTCCCCAGCCGGCTCGCCGCCGTTACCATCCTGAGCACCCTGAGTACTCTCGCCATGCACGGGGCCGACAAGGGTGTGCCATTGACGGTTGTGATCGGCCAGCTTGCCAAGGTGGTAGAGGAAGAGGTTCGAGCACAGCGTCAGAGCAAGGACCGGTCTTCCGCATCCATCAAGGCTGCGAGGATAACTGCAAGGCGAATGCTTCGACGTTCGGCTGGACACCATACAGTGGTGCTGGAACATGGCAACCCAGCGGCGGTGGAGGACAAGGCCGAGGCGTCAACAACGCGCACCGGCCTCTCGAGTCACCTGGAGGACAATTCCTGGCCTCTCACGATCCGGACCAAGATTGGAGCAATGCTGCTCTCAGCCTTGATCGAAACCGCAAAGGTCAACGTGGTCCGGGATCACCCGGAGACCAAGGCGTTGATCGCCCAGATCCAGCCCGCCTTCTCCCATGCCAACCTTCTGAAGAGGGGCAAGAAACTCGGCATGATCGTCCCTAACCGAGTCCTAGTCGATCTCATGAAGCGCGAGCCACGGGGTGACTTCCTTGCTCGCCATTTACCAATGGTCGTGGAGCCGGAGCCATGGTCCAAGTTCGAGAAAGGCGGGTTCATCGAGTATCCGGCTTCCCTGGTCCGTGTCAAGTACGGGGAGAAAGACCAAAGGATATACACGGAGGCGGCGATTGCCCGGGGAGACATGGACCAGGTTCTCAAAGGCCTGGATGTCTTGGGCAGGACAGGGTGGCGGATCAACCGACCGGTCTTCGACGTTATGCTGGAGGCCTGGAATACCGGGGAGGCGATTGCCGACATTCCGCCCCTGAACCCGAATATCTCTATCCCCCCTGAACCCGAAGCCAGCGAGGATCCCATGCAGCGAAGGGTCTGGATCAAGTCTGTGAAGGCTGCCGAGAACGAGAAGTCGGCTCTGCATTCGGTCCGATGCTTCATGAACTTCCAGCTTGAGATTGCCAGGGCATTCCGGGACCAAACCTTCTACTTCCCCCACAATATCGACTTCCGTGGACGGGCATATCCGATTCCCACCTATCTGAACCACATGGGTGCCGACCATGTCCGAGGCCTGTTGTATTTCGCAAAGGGCAAGGAGCTCGGAGAGAACGGCCTACGGTGGCTCAAGGTGCATCTGGCCAACGTATTCGGGTACGACAAGGCCAGTTTCAAGGACCGAGAGAATTTCGCCGTGGAGAACCTCGACAACATCAGGGATTCTGTCAATAACCCGCTCAAGGGCAACAGGTGGTGGCTGAAGGCCGAAGATCCTTGGCAGTGCCTTGCTACCTGCTACGAGTTGAAGGCTGCCATGGACCTCCCTGACCCGACTAAGCATGTGTCACACCTGCCGGTGCACCAGGACGGCACCTGCAACGGTCTCCAGCATTACGCTGCCCTCGGTGGCGACTCCTGGGGAGCTCGCCAAGTCAACCTGGAACCTGGCGACCGTCCGGCCGATGTCTACTCTGCCGTCGCCGACTTGGTCAAGGAAAACATCAAGAAGGATCTGGAGCAAGGGAACCCGCTCGCGGCGGCATTGGATGGCAAGATCACCCGCAAGGTCGTCAAGCAGACGGTAATGACGAACGTCTACGGCGTCACGTTTGCCGGCGCGAAGAAGCAGGTCCTGAAGCAGTTGGATGCTCTATATCCCAACATACTTGCTGAGACGGGCCTGGATCCCATCTTCCTCTCCTCATATGTCGCTACCAAGATCTTTAAGGCCCTGTCGACGATGTTCAAGGGCGCTCACGATATTCAGTACTGGCTAGGGGAGATCGGTGGTCGAGTCTGTCGTGCCTTGACGCCAGAACAGATGACGATGATCGAGAGCGACCCCCCGACAAAGGCTTCCTCTAAGATAACGACGTCGAAACCGAAGAGGGTCTCGTCAACGGATGAGCTGCTAGCCCAGTTCAGATCAACTCTAGTGTGGACAACGCCGCTCCGCATGCCAGTCGTCCAACCGTACCGGAAGAGCGGTACTCGGGTTATCCAGACGTGCCTCCAGTCCCTGATACTGACGACACCCGAGCGTTCCGACCCGGTCCACCGACGGAAACAGCTACAGGCTTTCCCGCCCAACTTCATCCACTCGCTGGATGCCAGCCACATGATCCTTTCAGCCCTGCAGTGTGACGAGCTTGGTCTCACCTTTGCTGCAGTTCACGATTCGTTCTGGACCCACGCCTCGGATGTAGACACCATGAACGGCGTCATTCGCGACGCATTCATCAGAATACATAGCGAGGACGTGATTGGGCGGCTTGCGGCCGAGTTCGAGGCGCGGTACAAGGGCTCGATCTATCTTGCCAAGATCAATAAAGGGACGGAGGTGGAGAAGAAGATCGCCGCGTTCCGGAAGGCGTCGCCCTCGTCTCTGAGGCAGGAGCTGTTGACGGAGAAACGGAGACAGGAGCTTTTGAAGTCCAGTGTTCCTACAGAGGTGGAGGAGGGGAAACTGATGGTTACTCCGGCCAGCATCTTCGAGGAGATGGCGGCCGCCGAGGACCTAGCCGAGCCTGAAGAGATCGGGGAAACTGCCCTTGGGAATATCCCGGCTGAGGAGAAGAAAGCAGCCAAGGCATTAGAATCCAAGATGTCCAGCGACGGCGCGGCAGAATCCGACGAGCTCCTGCTCGAGAGCCTGAAGCCTGAGGAGGAGGCTGAGGTAATGCAAGACGAGGACAAGGGCGAGGCCGACTCGGCCGAGTCTCGTCTGTCGTCGCTCATCGGCACTGGCCATTTCGCCATGCAGATATCGCACGTGAAGCGGGAGACCAAGACCCCGGCGTCTACGACACAGGTCTGGCTGCCATTGTCCTTCCCGGCCATCCCCGAGAAGGGCGACTTTGACGTCCGGCGGCTGAAGGGGAGCAAGTACTTCTTTTCTTAAGATGGCTCTGTTAAAGGGGGTTCCTGGCGTGTGGTATGATTCGTATCCTGGGTATGGGAGCGCGGCGTGCATATGCACAGAAGATCAAAAGTAATGATTAGAGACCATCTATCTGTGTTGCTCTTTGTAGATGGGGGCTATGCATTTTACCGGGGGGGCTTCCCCGGATCTTCGAAACGGATGCATGGTTGAGATGAGGGGCATCTAGATGTATAATAGCTGCATCCTTTTCTTTTTGTATATTGTATTGTACCTATTTGACAGACTCCAGAGTATCCGACGCATCGTCGTGAGTGGCCACCAAGGCGTTTCTACTAGAAGGAAACTGAGAGCAATGTGCTACCTACTACCACTGCATGTTACCTCCGAGTAAGCACAGTTGACAACTGTCCGACTGCAGACTTGGCCACCATTCGATGCCCGAAATGGAATCGGAGCTGGGCAATATCTGCAGTGATGTGCATTCTTTCCCGAACATTCTCGGGAGGGGGTCATATATCATCCCCTATTCAACCGGAGAACTAGGCCTGTCGGACTGTACCTGATCTTTATCAACGTTGCAATGGAAGCCACCATTTCGATCGCCGCGTTCTATTTTTAACGTGCTTCAGCAACGTGGATAAATGACCTGGCACTCGGTTCGATTTGCAGGGATTACAAGATCCAGGCCACCCTCAACATCATCCTATTCCGGGGTCGCCACTCCAGTCATTCCAGGAACAACTGGCCCGAGGAGGCTCTGGTCGTGGATGGGATGGGCAATTGTGGAAAACTAGACGCCGCCAGACTCCTGACCGGGCCTTCTCCCCTGCCCTGACTGGGTCATCGGTGGTGGATGTCAGAGAGGGACAGCCAAGAGAGTCCAAAATGGTAGTATTCTTGGTATGGAGACGCCATGTCAAATGGTCACATTCCAACGGCGACCTTAATGGGGGACTCGGAACGCTCGATCCCTGACTTCCTATCCTGAAGATCGCCATCGTAGATATTGAGGGTTCGCCTTTTGGGAGATATAAGTCACAGGTGCAAACCGTTACGCCTATTTACTGTTTGTTCACTCCCTTCAGAAAACACATCTGAGGCAAGAAAAGTACCCGGCAGATATTATCCCTCTCTTTCAACATGCAGTTCTCCACGTCAGTCTCCAACCTCCTCCTCGGCCTCATGGGCGCCTGGTCCTGGTATGTCAACCCCCGGATATCCTCCACGCAAGCGGCCCATCCCAACTAACACGGCCGCCTGTCCATTAGCGCCGCTGCTCCGGCGGAACAGGTTCGCCAGGACACGGCGTTGATCACACCACTGCCGCCAACCTGCACCCAGAAGGCGCTGTCATGCTACACCCACACCGCTTTCACCACCCCAGGTCTGTCCCCCCCTTCTGTTTCTGACCCCTGACCACCGGGAATAAATACTGAGTCCATTCACACAGAGTGTGGCAAGTGCACGCAGCCAACGGACCTCATGTGCCCCATGTACATCAAGGTCACCACCACCCAGGTCCCCTGCAGGTATGTTTCTTCTCCTCAAAAAAAAAAAAAAAAAAAAAAAAAACACACACAGGGAGCACACGTTGCATGTGTCGGTTCCTTCCGGGGGGTTAAGTGCTGACCCCACCAGCACCAACTGCTGCCCGACGACCCCGACCCACGTCGTGACAAGGAGCTGCCTGCCCTGCCCGACCGGCTGCGTGATCCCCACCGAGACCGTCACCCAGACCACGGGCTGCCGCTTCACGATCCTCCCTGTGGCCTCGGCCACGCTCATTCCGGGGAAAGCATAAGGATTTGGTTGCGACGAGGGAGAAGAATGGGTGGTAGGGGGGCTAAAAGAAAAAGGGGTGTGGGAGATATTAAAGGGAGGGTGTGGGATGTTCACTGGGTTAACTCGATAAGATTCACTGTAAATAGCGATTGCAAATATACCAGATGCCCGGTACTTCTTCAACAGGGTACTTCTTCAACAGTTTTATAAGTTGTCTCTTGACTCCTTTATCTCTATGCCAACCGTATCTCCCCGAACGCAGCTCTTCTCCTCCCAGCCTCGTTAATCCACCTGGTCAGCTGCTTACCGCACCACCGCCCCCTTCAGGCTCTTGACGGTGCACACGCCGCCGCTCTCCGTCACCAGCTTGCCAAGCCCGTCCTTGCCTTCCAGCTCCTTGACGACCGCCGCGTCGAATGCCACCTCGAGGGCATCGGTGGTGGTGAAGCCCGGCTGGAAGGTCTCCCAGATCTTCTTCTTCGGGTTGAGCACCTTCTCGGGGTCGCCCCTCCACCCCTCGAAGAAGACCCTCTCCCCCGCCACCGCGCCGGCGGGCGGCTCGACCAGCTCGACGGGGCCCTTGTGGTCGTCGGGCTCGCCCTCGCGCACGCGCGGCGACGCGGCCAGGACCATGGCCGACGACTTGATGCCGCGCATCTTGACGGGTTTGAGGTTGCACACGACGACGACGCGGCGGCCCTGCATGTCCTCGAGCGGCACCAGGCCGTTGAGCCCCGAGCACACCGTCCGCACCACCTGGCCCTCGTGCTCGGCCGTGTCGTCCGTCCCCGCCGCGTCGCCCATCGCGATCGTCGACACGTACAGCGAGTCCGCCTCGGGGTGCTTGATCGCCTTCAGGATGTGGCCGACCCGCAGGTCGATCTGGCTCGGCGACAGCACGGCGGGCGCCGCGGGGGCCGCTGGCTGCTTGGGCGCCCGCTCCTTCTTCTCCTTCTTCTCCTTCTTCGGCTTGCCCTCTGCCGCCGCCGGCGCCACCGCCGCCGATACCGCGTCGGCTACCTTGCCCGCCGCCTCCTTCGTCCGGTCGACTAGAGCACCCGCCACAGCGCCAGCGGAGGCGGTGGCGGTGGCTGCAGCGCCAGCAGCAGCAGCGGCTGCGGCTGCGGCCTTCTCCTTCTTCAGCCTCTCCTTCTCGGCCTTGGGGTCGACGGGCGGCTTGACGTAGAGGACCTGATCCAGGTCGACGGGGATCTTGTCGGCGTCGGCGACGGCGAGCTCGAACACGGGGCTGTTCTGGACAAAGTCGATGTGGCGCACGACGTGCGGCCGGCCGGCCTCGCCGGTGCGCTGCTCGGGGGTCCAGGCGCGGACGAGCGGCGCCAGGGTCTGGTAGATGGCGACGTCGGCGCGGGACGGCTTGGTGCCCAGCAGGGTGGTGCGCGTGGACAGGTGGGCGTTGAGGGTGTCGAGGATGGGGCTGGCGTCGTCGGGGGAGCCCTTCAGGCGCTCCGAGGTCTGCAGCCACTGCGCGACTTCGGCCTCCTCGGTCGGGGTGTAGGTCTGCGTGGAGAGGACCATGATGATCGGTGATGGGCGGTGGTTGTTGTGGAGGTTGCGCAGAGGGGTTGGGTTGAGTTGCCGGAAGGGCGAGACGCTGCGGAGAGCGGGAAGGATGGGTCGGAGAGAGAACAGCTTGGTTGCTATGTTTACGGAACTTTAAGGCGTCCCGTGTGGTTTGTTATGGCTCCAGAGGTCGGGGGGAAAATTGGACAGTCAAAACTTGAAAGCGGTGCGGGGCGTTATTCGGGTTGTTGACTCAGTTGGTGGGGTGCCCAATGCTGACTTGGTTGTTATCACTCCGGGGGTGTCTCTAACGGATTAACACTTAAATTTTCCCTCGAAGTCGCGTGACGACGCGGTGTTCGCGTCACGCCTTGATTGAAGCCCTCCGCGTCGCCGCGCCCTTAGGCTGACACTCAGTTAAGCCTCACTTCCCGCTCAATTCGGTTCCTTTTTGCTCGTATTTGATTTTGAATATCAATTTTGGCGCGCGCCTTTGCCAGTCAACCCTTGCTCAGAATTGGCTTATTTTCTTGGTTTAAGACTTTCGCGTCACCTCCTGATCACCTCCTGATCACATCCTGCTCGAGAGAGTCCAGCTAGACCACTAGCCCCAATTCAGACCATTCGACATGGCAATAGACTCATCTTCTGACGCCGAGTCAGTTCTCTCGACCTCCCCTCTTCCCACAAGCGCGCCATCCTCTCCTCCGCCGGCCCACGAGCCCTCTGAAGCCAAAATGGATTCGCCCGACCTCCAAGACCAGCAATTACTTGCTGAGGAGGAAAAGGCACGCATCGAGAACCAAAAAGCGGAGGAGAAACGGAAAGCAGCATTGTTGAAGAAGAAGAGAAAGAAAACAGCCGAGACCAAAGCCGAGCGCGAGGCCAAGGCGCGAGAGTTGGACGAACTCCTGCTCCAGAGTGCCGCTTTCAGCGACATTTTGACCAAGAAGACCGAAGTCCTGGGCCGCGTGGGCAGTGGGCTCGATGGAAAGACCCTTGGCGAACATGATCTCAAGATGGCCAAGCAGCCCAAGTGTCTGGTTGGCGGCACAATGCGGGACTATCAGCTTGAAGGTTTGACCTGGATGTACGAGATCTGTCTCCAGGGAATGAGTGGCATTCTTGCCGACGAGATGGGCCTAGGTACGTGTCGATACGTCCCCGGTAGGTCTATCATCAACTGACATGACACACAGGCAAGACCATCCAGACCATCTCGTTGATAGCTTTGCTGCGCGAGCAGGAGGGATACCTTGGCCCGCATCTCATTGTCGCGCCGTTGAGCACTCTGTCCAACTGGATGGACGAGTTCCACAAATGGACACCCTCTATCCCAGTTGTTATGTACCACGGGACTCCTAACCAGCGTAGTGAGATCCTGGATACCAAGATTATGAGACACATTCACAGCGGAAGGCCAACGGATAAGTTCCCAGTCGTCTGTACAAGCTATGAGATGGTCTTGAAGGACCGCGCAGCCTTGTCCAAGATCAATTGGGAATTCATCATAATAGTGAGGCCCCAAGACCCCTAAACGGCAGCGACTCGAATACCGTCTCTAACTCGGCACTAGGACGAAGGACACCGCATGAAGAACTTTGACTCGAAGCTGTTCAGGGAGCTCAAAACATTCAGATCAGCTACCCGCCTGCTGATTACCGGAACCCCTTTGCAGAACAATTTGAAGGAGCTGTGGTCTCTGCTCAACTTCCTCTTGCCCAACGTCTTCACCAACTGGGAGGCTTTTGAGAGCTGGTTTGACTTCAGCGATCTGCAGGATGAAGAGGGCACCGAGGAGTTCATCGCCAGCCAGATGAAGCAGGATCTGGTCAAGAAGATCCACCTCGTCCTCCAACCCCTTCTCCTACGGAGAGTCAAGGCGGACGTGGCCAGTTACCTGCCCCAGAAGCGCGAATATGTTCTTTTCGCTCCAATGACAAAGGAGCAGACGGATCTGTACAATGTGATCAACGATGAGAACATCGATACCCGGGCCTACCTGGAGGGCAAGGTTGTTGAACGTCTGACAGGTGCTACGAATAGCCCGGCTAATTCGGGCAAACCGAGTCCACTGACTTCGAGGACCAACAGCGCTAGTCCCGGAGCTCGAGAGGTCGAGACGAATGGCAAGTCGCTGAAGTTGAGCCTGAGGGCCAGCCCTCGATCTGCGAAGAAGGCCTCGGTCTCTCCTTCTGGGCCGAAGCCGAAGAACGCTTTCGCGATGATGATGGGTAAGAAGAAGCGAGGTCCTGAGCCGACTTCGACTGTTACGCCGGATGTGGTCGAGACGCCCACCAAACGGGGTGGTAAGAGGAAGGGCGCTCCAACCAAAGAATCGTCAACACCCAAGAGCGCGAAATCGAGCCGACAATCAACGCCAGCAAGCGCGCGCGGCCGTGCCCGAAGAGCTAAAACCAAATATGAAGATTCGAACCCGTCTGATGACGACCTCCTCGACGATGACGAGTTCGAGGCGAAGCTGGTGAAAGAGATTGCCGAAGCGGACGTGCAGAAGACTGACGTGGACACCATGAGTGCAGAGGACTTTGAGCGGGCGATGACCCTTGATCTAGCCAGTATGTGTTCTTATCTATATAACAGTCGCTGTGGCCGCTCGCTAACAACGTGACAGAGAAGGAGATTGCCAACAAGAAGCTCGGAAACCCCCTCTTGCAGTTGCGCCTGGTCTGCAACAGCCCGCACAACTTCTACAACCCATGGACTTCGGAGTCTGGGGTTCCGGTCGACGAAACCATCGTCACGGCATCGGGAAAGATGCTCCTCCTGGACCGTCTCCTTCCGGCTCTATTCGAAAGAGGCCACAAGGTGCTGATATTCTCGCAGTTCAAGACGCAGCTTGACATCCTGGAGGACTACTGCCGGGAACTCCGAGACTGGAGCGTCTGCCGCATCGACGGCGGAGTAGCCCAGGAAGCCCGCCGCGCACAGATAGAAGAGTTCAACACGAACGACAAGGTGAAGATCTTCCTGCTGTCGACGCGGGCCGGGGGCCAGGGCATCAACCTCGCGAGCGCCGACACGGTCATCCTGTTCGACAGCGACTGGAACCCGCAGCAGGACCTGCAGGCGCAGGACCGCGCCCACCGCATCGGCCAGACGCGACCCGTCGTGGTGTACCGGCTGGCCACCAAGGGCACCGTGGAGGAGGAGCTGCTGATGAGCGCCGACGCCAAGCGCCGGCTCGAGAAGCTCGTCATCAAGAAGGGCGGCTTCCGCACCATGGGCCAGAAGCTAGACGCGCGCGAGGACCTGGACAAGGACACGCTGCGCGCCCTCCTCCTCAAGGACGGGCAGGTGTACAAGTTCTCCGGGGACAAGGAGGTGTTGAGTGATAGGGACTTGGCCGTCTTGTGTGACAGGTAAGCACTTCACCTCTCCCCGACTGGCGGCTTGCGCCGAAGCTAACGAGAGAAAAACCCGTGATATAGGAGCGACGAGGCTTACGAGCGCGCCGCCACCGGTGAAGGCAATGCCGACGGTTATAGAGTAATTGAGACCGGTGCCAACGGCATCACCGCGACGGCCAATGCCCAATCCGCTTGATATCGGCAGTTTTGCTCGCTTTGGAAGGCGAAAAGGGAGGGGGGTTTCTGACAGTCCTGCTTTGAAAACGGCCCAGCCATTGGCGTTATAAAGGTGTAAGGGGTCAAGGACTTTTTGTAATGATATTGTCATAGTGTCTTTGCCGAACTGCATCTTGTGGCGGACGAGAGAGTTAAGAAGTAACAAAGAATTGTAAACATACATTGTGCCACAATTATTACAGACCACGACGGATCTATTGGGTATCGCCTCCAAGGTCCAGCTAATGTCTGTCTAGTCCGCCAACAGAGCCAATGAACCAAATCCCAACTCCCAGACCATCCGTGCATCATAGCTGCCAAACAACGCCAAGGGGAGGGAGGAAGAAAGCTACCCAGCTAGCCCAGCAAATTGATGTAAGGCTCGGGCCAACGGCCCCAGATCAGAGGCCGGTCTCCGAGCCGACCGCTGACGGGGGCGAGGATCTTGAGCCGCTGCCTGTCCTGGTCGACCTCGGAGACGTAGACGAAGCCCATGACGGTGGCGTAGCGTATCGTCTCGATGGGGTCGGTCGGGGACGCGTTCATGACGGCTAGGGTCCAGTGCGACATCTCCGAGATGGGGTCGACCTTCTCGAGGACCTCCTCGTCGGCGAGGTAATCGGACGCTAGAGACAGGCATTAGAGTCGGGTGTTACAGTGAGGTGAGAGCAGATCAGGTTCTGTGGGGGAGGACGGGAACGACATACGATCCGGAATCTTGTAGATGGCTACGGTGCTAAAGTCGACCTGCTGCGTGAAGGGGCTCAGGGTCCGCTTCGCGTCGCCGAAGAAGTACTCCTTGATGGCCGCCTCGCGGACCTGCTGCATGAAGCCCTCGTCGCGCTCGGCAACGCCCTCGGACTTGTCCAGCGCCAGGACGGTGATCGCCTCGCCGAACCGCGTCTGCTCCTGCGAGAGCCGGCGCTGGAGCTCAGCGTTGAGGCGCGCGGATCCAAGCACCACGACGATGTTTACTACCGGTTTCGCGCGGTTAGAACAGAACAACCATGTCTGGGGCCGGGGAACAGAGAATGAAGGTGAGGGGAAGGGGGTGTGTGACAAGCAAAGACCTACCAGCAAACTCGCTCACGATATGGGCAAGCAGGTCGACGCCACTCTTGCCAGCCGCCACGGTAGGCGCATCGACAACCAGCCCGGCGGCGCGCACAGCCCCATCCTCTGCGAGCCTACCCCCCACAGCGGCCCCCAGCGCGGCGACCAGGGCCCTCCAGACATCCGGGTCCTCCTCGACCCTGTCGCGGCCAAAGTAGTGCACGAGCGGCAGCTTGACGGGCACGGGCCCGGGCCCGCTGCTGGGCGAGGCGCCGACCCCGGCGCCGCCGTCGGCCGCCTCGACGTCCATAACGGTGCCCACGGCCGCGGCCCCGAGCGTCCCGGGGAGGCTGAAGAAGGCCTCGCGCGGGTCCGCGCCCGCCAGGATCGGCTGCCCTCCCTGCCGCGTCGCCAGGGCCGCGAGCGTGCGCGCGAGGCTGGTCTTGCCGCTGCAGGGCCCGCCGCACACGAGGACGCGGGGGCCCAGGGTCGCGCCGGCGCCGGAGGCTGCTGCTGCTGCGGCGGCGGCGGCGGCTCGCCGCCGGCCCTGCAGGGCGAAGTGCAGGTTCAGGTAGCTGACCTGCGGGGACTCGTCGGGGGAGGCGTGCTCGGCGACGTAGTCCTCGCACTCGCCCGAGACCTCAAGGGTGCAGCCCTTCCAGGTCAGGATCTTGGACTTGGCCCCCTGGAGGGTGTAGGGGACGTTGAGGGCCAGCTCGGTGCCGTCGCGCTCGGCGGTGCCCGAGACGAGGCGGACGGTGAGGGCGGCGGAGGTTGAGGTGCCGGCGGAGGCGAAGGACGCGGACGGGTGATGGGGGGACTCGAAGCGCCACTCCCAGAGGGGCTTGAGCGTTATTGTGCGAGTCCTTGAGCCGGGAGGGGGCTACAAGTTCAGGGGTTAGTCGACTCTTGGAGGTAGTTGGGTGGAGAGGAGGTAATTGGCTTTGGAATTGGGGATGCCAAGGTTGCAGGTTGATCGGAAATGACTACTTGCCTGTGCAGGTATTTGCCCCAAGCCTGGAATCGACATCTTGCCTACAGCTCGAGGGGCACGGGAGCTTCAGGAAGGAAATGTTTGCTGGGTTGAAGGGGAGTCGACGAAGGCGAAAGTTTGGCTCAGCCTTGTAGTTTGTGGCGCATGCACCCCGCGAGGCTTAGGTGGGGAGGGACCTACATACGTGATATTGTCCTCGATGCGTACGAATAGCACAGTCCCGAGTATAGAAACTTCGAATAATATGGGGGATGCAGAGCAACGATGCTGCCAAAAACCTGGTAATGGTTTCTGCTGTAATTCATGTCGTTGAATGTCGTTGATCATGACTAGACTAAAGTCTATAGTAAAAAAACGCCTCCCTTAAATCTAACGCGACATGGAAGGTAACTTGGGGTATCCAGCCACGTGCCTCCATGCAACGCCCTTTTGTATCGTCATGGTAATGCTCCAATGCAAGTGAAAATGATCCTCCCGCTTCGCCTTGTCCACACACCTCTCTCTTTTCCCGACGAGACGCTGGCATGCCTGCCAGGGCTGCCGTCCTCTAAACTCCTCGTTTGCTCTATCTCTAGCTCCTCACTGTGACAGCTCTTCGAATATGCGAATCAGACTCCGCACTCCCGCAAGGCTGTTCTCATCTGGGCCTTGCCCAGGTGTCCACTGCGCGTGCGCAAAGTCGATGAGCTTCAGCGAGTATATCCGCGGAACATCGATCTCGTCGTCTGAGAGCTCGTCCTCGCCCGCAAGGATGAGCTCCCCACTCTCGTCGAGAGCTATGCCGCTATCGACCCGGATGGTAGACCGGCCAGAATCCTCGTCCTTGCCCTCCTGGGACATGGTCGCGCTCGCGCTGGTCTCGTCAATCGCCGCACGCAAGGCGTCGCCATCGCCTTCGAACACAAAGAGCAGGCTGGCCGAGAACATGCGGCTCTCCTCGTTCTCGAGGATCTGCTGGACCCTCTTCAGGTCCTCCAGGAAGGCGTTCGCAACCGCCTTTCCCAGCTCCTCGTCGATCTTGGCGTGTTCGTTAAATACGAACTTTTTGAATACATCCACGACGTTCCCGGCGTTGACGTGCACCCTGCCGAAGTCCTTGCTGTATTTCTTATATCCCTCCTCGTCGGGTTGTTCGTCGCCTTCACAGCCTCGGTACACGCGCATCCCGGCGATCCGGAAGCCGAGTTCCCCATGAGTAGTCTCGGCACTGATCTTGTCGAAGCGTTGCTTCTTCTCGAGCGGCGCATCATCTGCCCAAAGGCGCACACCGAGCTTCACGTCCATGATATTCGGCCGCCGGTACCCGTATGCGGCATTCTCGAGAACGACCGCCTTATCAGTGGCAATCTTCTTGGTCATATTTGGTATCCACTTGATGTTGTCCGACGGTGATGCTCCTGCCAGTGTTGGCGTTGGGCTTTGTGAAGGCTCCGGTTGCAGGCTATGCGCCATCTTGAGGACCGCCTCCTTCACTTCCAGACTAATGTGGTCTGCCACGACGGGTATCTGCTCCGAGATTGAGTCCATGTCTGTGGCATCATTGAGCATCAGGGTGCCCATGAAGAGCGGCATCAGCTCCGCAAACTCGGGATGGCTCTCGTTCGCCGATTCGTAAAACTTGATCTCCTGCGGTGTGCATGGCTTGATGAAGAGTTCCCCGTCAGAATCGCAAAGGGTCCCCGCACTGTTTGATAGAGGTTAGCGACCTCATTTATGAGACTGACTCCGAGTCCGAGCCATGAAGTTATGGGTCGAGGAGGCTTACTGTCCAGCGACAGCATGGGCGTAGTCAACCAGATCCGCCCTGTTGGGGATCTCCTTCGTCCGGATCATGTTCGCAGCTGGCCCTTGATTAAAGCGGTGTGCGCTAGGGCCGAGTGTGAAATGAAGAGGAGGGAGGGAGGCGAGAGGCGCATCCAAGGGGTTTTTCTGCCTATCGGGGTTCGAGGTACTTGGGTTTGAGGGGAATCGGCCCCCGATGGCATAGGCAACGCAGAATAGAGTCAGGAGAAACAGGTGCCAAGAGGAAAGAGAATGCTTGGATAGGAAGCAAATGTAGAGCAGATCGGGCGATGATGGAGATGGCACTTGTTGGCAACGAAGGCGAAAGTGACATTTTAAGTCGGAATGGCCATGTCAAAGGAATGGAGGATGCGAATGCGGGAACTCAGGTACCATCCCTAAGTGGCTCCGAGGTACGTACCTCGCTTCCATCCATGACACACGGGGGCGGGTTCCAGTCCAGCGAATAAGGCGGCTTGTTTTAGCTTCTGGCCCCGTGGCGAGGGAATGACAAGGGATTTCCATTGGGGGCTCACTCCATATTGTGCATATCCCAACCAGCACACTGTGGCGGGCCCAGCTTGTCACTGCTGCCGCAGGCACGGCCACACTGTAGGCTAACTGTTGGCTGACTGGCTGACTGGCTGAGTAACCCAGCCTCAGCCACAGTGCGTGTCTTCCACTCCACTAATTCTCAATTCCGAGCCCGTGCAACCGACCGCAGCAACCGCCACGCGAGGACATGTCAGGATGACTACAATATCATCAACATGGCTCCGGTCCTCCCGTGTCTCAATATTGCTGTTCAGTGCTGCATTACCTACATTGCCGGCTTGATTGCCCAATCAACGCCAGTGCCATAAATCCATCTGATGAGGATCGTGGGGTAGATTGGGCTCCCATAGACAACTTTTTTTGGGTCGAGGAAGATGCTCTGCAGGAGGCGGGCTGCCCAATACGCAATAATGGCTCCAGACACTGCAGGATGCCTCCAATTGCGGCATATTTGCAGTCCCTAACACGTGGAGATAACTCATGGTTTCGACAAAGTTAAAATATTGTTCTCATCAAATATTTGTTGTTATTATTCTTCTGTTCTTTCTTTCTTTCCCCCTTCTCCTTGCTTACATTAGCGCTCTATTACATTACTGTGAACGTCCGTCCTACAATTTCTGTTGGTTGTTTTATCGAGGTCTGGTGACCATGAAGGCGGTGAGGCCAAGCAACCTGGCCAGTCTTGCATGTTTGATTTTGAATGCCGGCTCCATTAAGATGGTTGGCGAATGGTAAGGCCTACGACGAGTTGGGTAGGTAACTGCGGTCTAGGTCCTATGCAGTAGAGTCGTAAAACCAGGCAGGTGGCTGTGTTACCTCTAGACTTCACGCCCCTTCGCCTAGGAGCCAGTAGCGATATTCCCCGTCCATATCCTGTCCTATCGCAGTAGGCCTCCCGGTCCGCGGGGGGGGGACTCCCATTATCCTGGAGACTCAACATCCTAGTCCCTTCATAGCCCTTAGACAGAGTCTATAGACTAGGATAGCGATCTGTAGGTTGGGTATACAAATTCCCAGTCAGCCATCGGCTTAGACAAGGCACTATTGGAACAAGCACCGGGCGCTGAGGAACCAGCCGAAGCCCGATATTCTCAAGTTGTGGTATTGGGTCGAATGTAGATGACTCGAGTATTGATGCAATGCAGGTTGGCCCCAATCTATTGGCTATGCTAGGCAGCGATCGTTCTGCACGGCCAACTAAAAAAGGAGTGACAAAGTCGCCCAATAGGGACCCCAGAGCGTGTTGACCATTGCCTGGCTTCAGCTGCCGATACCACTGCTGGGTTGCCTGCCGCGGCTCAACTTCTAGCTCAATTTGTTGTCTATACTGCAGTTAGGCTGTGCTCAGTCACATATTACAACTGAGCGAGGTGTAATATCGTCTACGGTGGGACGCATGGTCCAGCCTGTGTGTTTACGGGCAGAAGAAACGCCATCCAGAGGTGCCAATGAGAAGTAAGCATTGTCCACATCGTGATGCCTCTTATCTCGTCCATTTCAACAGCGAAGAAACGCTACCAAGAAGCGAACTCTGCAACACAAGCTTTGCAAGAGGCCAAGTCTGGCGGGGCCGGTGTGTTCCATACTGGGAGTGTCCGCCGGCAACGGGCTAAATGGAGACGCACGCGATCGTCCTTGGAGATAAATGAGACGAGCTGTGCATCCAAGAGCGGTACGACGGTGATAGGTACCTTCAGCTGCCAACCCAGAGATAGACGTGCCATGCTCGACGATGAAGGTGAGTCGGTTGTAACACTCTTTTGAATATTTGGGCACATGAGAAAGACGTTCTACTTTGCTGATTTCGTGGGCATCGATAGTCAACCTTTGTAATGGTATAGCCTGCTTGCGGGAAAGGAAATGGTCGAGTATGGCCACGGTACGACGTCGAATCATGATTCCCAAATACTACAATATCAAGTCAACAAGCAGCAAGGAAATGACAAGGGCGAGCGAAAGATGAAGTGCAGGGAGGTCAGGGCAGAGAGAAAGTTCCCATCCATGCTATAACCCTTCCATGCCTAATATTGTATCTGCGCAGATACCGCATCTGGAGGAGAGTTCAAGGTGGTGGTGATCATGGTTAGGTAGCCATCATATGCTGGGGCTCACAGTTGTTCTGAGGTTGCAGGCTAAAACTGCATATACTGCCGTCTTGGGTGCTTATTATATTCTGGCCGACCTCGGCCCCTTCACCACCCTCGTAAGGGCTCACATAACACGGCTGTATGTACTCGTCAGCCTAAGAATCGGCAACTGATCAACTGCCGGCTCTCAGGATAGAATTGTCTACTTTGAGCACTGTCAAGTCTTCTGCATCAGGGGGAAGTTCTAACCTAGTTACCCGTCTAATGAACTGCTTATATAACCTACATCGTTTTTGTATAAGCAGAGAAACTCAGAAACGTGGCATCTATAGGGCAACCTACTTTGCATGGCGTTGAGAATGAGTTTAAACTATTTTTACTACTCAAGCAGGGGTATCGAGAGTTTCGCTGGGTGATAGCGAAGATGATGTATTCTTGAAAACATGGATGGAGAATGATAACTTAGTCACTGCAGTGTCAGCAGGCTTTCTCCCACCTAGGCAGACGCGTATTAAATTCATTTCCGGAATCTCTAACGAGGGCAATCCTAAAATTAGGAAGCGATGTCCATGAATATAAAAACACGATTTCTCATTCTCTCCGACACCCATGGCGAGGAATTTGGGCCAGAGGCCAAGCCTCTCCAACCTGCGGACGTCGCTATACACTGCGGCGACCTCACCGAAGAGTCCAAGATAGCCGAGTTTCGAGCAACTCTAAGGTTGCTGAAGGATATCAACGCACCCCTCAAGCTCGTCATTGCGGGGAACCATGATTTGACGATGGACATCCCACTATTCAAGAAGAAGGTCGCAGAGGCACACCCCCCCTTGGATCCAAACCTGGTCAAGGAGGAGTATGGCGATTTCGGAGAGATCCGAAACCTCTTCACTGAAGCAGCAGCCGGAGGCGTCGTATTTTTAAACGAGGGAACCCATCGATTTACGCTGAGTAACGGCGCTACACTTGCGGTCTACGCCAGCCCATTCACCCCGTCTCTCGGCGACTGGGGTTTTCAATTCGCGCGGCGACAAGGCCACGACTTCTTGATCGACAAGGACGTCGACGTCGCCATCACACACGGGCCCCCGAGGGGCGTCCTGGACGTCACCGATTCTGGACAGCGCGCGGGGTGCTCAGTCTCTTCGCGGCCGTGGCCCGGTCCCGGCCGCGCCTGCACTGCTTTGGGCACATCCACGAGGCCTGGGGTGCGAAGCTGGTCGCCTGGCGTGAGTCGACCAGCGAGATGCCTACCCACTTTTCAGATATCCCGTGAAACCAGGTTTGCATACGCTTTTTATCAATGCTGCGATTCAAGGGACTGCGGAATATCCAACACAGCTCCCGTGGCAGGTTGATATTGAGCTTCCAAGGGCGAAATTGCCGTAGAAAGAGTAACATTTGCCTCTAGCTTGGCTTATTACAGCAGGTAGATAAAACAGGTAGCTTAGGGAGGTGTAGCTCTAATGAAGGTATGCTCAGACCGTCACGTGCCACCTTGATCAACCACATTTTCTGGTACCTAGGTACCTCCCTACCTGAGGTGCTTCAGATGTTTTCATGCAAGTTTCCTTTTTCCCGTCCCTATTGTGCCAATCCGCCCGGAATGCATCTGTCCGTACAGACTGCTCCCGTCTCCGGTTGGTGTTTGGTGTTTGGTCTTTGCCTTGCAGGCCGCCCCGACCTTGCGGCGCAAACAAACGGAATGGAGAAGGCAGGCGCACATATCAATATCGACTTCTAAGCCCTCTTCTGCCAGCCTTTTTCTGCGACCTTATTGGCTAGCCAGCCTACATCTTTCCCAGCTGGGAAATCGTGACAGCTTCCCCCGAGCCACCCTAGAGAAGTTCAAATTTCAACCTAACCTGACCCCAGTCTCACCACATCTTCGCTTATCATAGCTTTGAGGCTGTGACTGCATAAGAAATACGAATCAACCGCCATGACATCGTCACCTGGCGAAGGTCCTGCTGAGGGAGACGGCATGGCTGGGAATTATTCTACACAGCCTCTCCAGGATGGGTCTAGTCTAGCTGCAGACGCGATCCTGGTCGGACCCAACGAAACTGACGGTGAGTGTGCCAAGGGAAGCTCGGAAGAGCATCCTATTCCAGGAAAGCTGGTCGAGGACAAAAAAAAGAGATCCAAGAGGAAGAACAAGTCCACAGTTGCGAGAGGTCCCGGAGCTCTGAGCAAGTCTCGTGGCACTGGCTTCGAGGGTGAGTGTTCACTCTACAGATACCAGACCCTTGAGTGTGGTGGCTCAGACTAACAATTCAGCAGAGTTCTACTGCGATCCTCCAGTGACCCCTGACGAGGCCCTCGAGGAGCAGACCAACATCTATCCCCCGTATGTCCTGCCTCTGACCCACACCGGTCCATACGCTCCGCCCCCAAGCTAACAGTTCTGCAGTCATCGTGCCTTTGTTGAGTATGCTGCCCGTCTCACTGTGGTTCTCTTGTGCCGTTACTAACGAACGAAGCCGCATCGAGGAATGCATCCAGCGATTCCGGGCCCGCCGCCGACTCGACAGCGATCGCTTGAATATCTTCAACAAGTTTCTTGCCATCGGTGGGATTGATGGCTCCCCACGCCAGTTCCAGGGTGGCAACAGCATCGATCTCGAGGGGGCAACCTCCACTGAGATCAGGGAGATCATGGCCAGCGATGTCATCCACCGCACCGGGAACGACTTGCGCTTCTACAATCCCAACCGTCCAGACCACTGGGATGTAGACTTTGCGGGAGTTGTCTCGGGATTCTTGTAGGCCTCTGTCCCCCCTGGTGTAGGGCTCGAGATGCTAACATTTCACAGTTCCGAACGCATCTTCAAGCTCGCCGGCTCGGACCTCTCCTTGATCAAGATGGCTGCCGATCTCGTGCAGAACTTCCTAAACTACGTGCTTCACCACGATGTCTGCCCTGAATACGCCGACAACATCCACCAGGCCAAGGCCGTCTGTGACCAGGCTCTGGACCAGATCCCCCGCATCTTCGGCATCTGGCAGGCCATTCCCGGCGACTTCAGCATCGCTGCTCAGACGCTGTATTGCCGCAAGGAAGGGGAAGAGGCCTCGTCCTATTATTTGGGCGGTGCTAATAAGCGAATGGATCACAAGCGTGCTATGGTTGTTTTCATGGCAACTGTTGCTACAATGGATAGTGACTCGGTTGAAGCTGTTTGCGCGGCCAGTGCTTTGAACGCCATACACGTCATGGACACGGCTGAGCAAGCATTCGAGATCCTCGAACTTCGCGATCCCAGCGAGGAGGTACTCCAGCTGTATCGCGGAGTCAAAGACCCTGCCTCGGGTGCGCCGGGCACCATTGAACCATGTGGCCTTATCGTCCTCAAGCCTATTACGATCCAAGATGGCTGGGACACTGGGTTGTGCACAGATCAAGTCTGTGGTGATGGCGCTCAAGAGAGCCTAATAATCAACTGCAGCATCATGCGCTACCTGATGGTGGGAATGAAGGTGAAGCTGGTAGTGTGCACGCTCAACATCGGCATCAAGTTCATCAAGGAGCTCAAAGAGGTTTGTCCGAGCTACTACACCTTCCTGCCCCAGGAGTTGATGCTCAACTACAGGGAGCCGGTGCTGAACGAACGCCCGGCCCCGGGTGTGGATGATCTGGAAGCGGAGGATGAGCAGCCGGCCCAGAAGGCCAAGGACTGAGACATCGGATTGGAGTTCGGAGGAGATACCCAGGCATTTCGGCGTCTGGTCGGGTTTGACCTTTAGAGGGAGCCTCGTGGCTGGCATTTTGCTCGTGGCCTGGAATTAATGGTTGCCACATCCGAATAGATACCAATGGATGGTCGAGTTTCGCAGTTCCGTCGTGTGAAATCGTATGGCCACAGCATTCGCAGTGCCCATACGACCAGGGCATCGAGCATTCAACCACAGCACATTCACCCACAAGCCCCTCTACCAACCAGCACCCAAACCCGTGAAGCTTGCAGCCGTCGACGATCATCGGGTGCACATCCAGCCAGACGGAGAGAAAGAAGAAGAGCCACCGTAAAGACCGTGATTGCATTATCCCTCAGGAACGGGCGTAGCCACCGCACCTGCATGTTGATGTAGTTTGTACAAAGTCCGAAAAAGCACCCTTAAAAGATCCACCAACCAACCCCAACGCCCGTAATGCGCCGGACGGAATCCGGGGCACCTGCTATTGATCGCCTTTGGCTCCGACGCTCGCTCACCCGCCCATTCCTCCACTACCCGAACCACTCAATACATGTCCGTCCATCCGGCAATAGGCCTTCCCCCCCCCCAAGAGCCGCTTCCGCTCCCATTCCCAGCCGCGATACTAGCCGCCAGCCTACTCCTGGCTCTGGATCTTGTGATCGCCCGCCACGACCTGGGCGTAGCTCGGCGGCGCGGGGCCGTCGTTGCTGCTGCTGCCGCCCTGGCCGGCATCGTGGGCCGGGCCCGGGCCAGGTGCCGGGGCGGCGGAAGGCTTCGGGCCGGAGCCGCTGCTGTTGGCGTTGTCGGTGGTCCCGTAGCTCATGTTGCCCTGGGGCTTGGGCTGCCGCGGCGGCTGCCGGGCCTGGGTCGAGCCGCCGTCATGGACGAAGACGTAGAAGCGCCCGCGCTCGTCGTCTTGCGGGATGCCCTCGTAGTCGTAGCCTGGTTCGGGGAACTTGGCGATGATGTACCAGGCGTGGATCAGGCCGGGGATCTGGGGGGAGGGTTGAGGCGTCAGCATTGGGAAGAGGAGCGGGTGGTGGTGCGCTGGGTGCGCTTGGGGGAGGGGTTTGGAGATGGAGGCAATGACTCACATATCCTAGCACGAAGAGGAGGATGTTGATGAGGGAGTCGGCGGAGCAGATGCCTCGCTTGACCCAAACTGCGCGCATATCGTTAGATTAAGTTCACGATGGCATGTTGTGGTGCCTAAATCCCGGGCTGCCTGTTGACAGCTGCGGGGCACGAGGTTTGGTGGCGGGTGCATACCTGGCAATGGGGGGAAGAGGATGGCCAAAAGGCCGAGGAAGATGTCTGCAGAGCACATCCCGAACAGTTGCGAGTCTAGTTGAAGAGTCGAGGTGGAAAGAAAGCGCGTTTGGGTAGTATCGCCGTGAGGTTGGAGATAAGGGAGGGATACTCGAGGCTCGTTGAATGTAAATGGGACGGGGTAAAATGATGCAGGTAGCGGAGCCAGCCTAGTTACGTAGGTACCCGCTACTGTGCTTGCGTAATGCGTAATGAACCACGTAACAGGGTCCTCTCGGTGTGCGGTGAGCGGCAAAACCTCGGCATTCAGCCAAGTCCCGATGCTCAACTTTCTAGCCGCACGTCTCTCGCCTTGAATGTTCGACCTCATCTTTCGCGACCCAACTTCCACACCCGGACACCCACTGCCTCATCATGGATGACCTTGAGTCGCTCGAGCTGCTATCCCTCGTGTCGAAAGTCACGTCGGAGTTGCAAAACCATTTGGGCATCAGCGAGAAGACCCTGGCCGAATTCGTCATCGCGAAACGACTAGAATGCGGCTCCTTTGCCGATTTCAAGAAGATGCTGGCGGGGGTTGGCGCGGAATTCCCACCCAGTTTGGTGGAGAGCGTAGATCGCCTTGTCCGGTCCATGCACCCCAAGTTCAAAGGCCAGGCGCAGAACGGTGCACTCGAGGATGAGGCTCAACAAGGCCGGTCTGCGGAGGAGAAGGAGCGAGTCTTCCGTGGCCTTACCCTTCCAGACAAGGAAGTCGAGTACGAAGATGGCATTATGGACGGCAAAGAGACCGACGCGATTGATGACACGCTGGCCATGTTGGAGAACCTAGAAGGGAAGGCGCGCAAAGAGAGGGTGTCGAGGAAGAGGAGCCGGAGCCCCGAGGACGAACACGATGACTCGAGGCGCAGGCGGAAAGACAAATACCGGTCACGGTCGAGATCACGCTCCAGAGGCCGCCGGAAAGGCGACCGTTATGATGATGAAGGGTACAAGTCATCGCGCAACGGCTACAAGGAAAAGAGAAAAGGTCGAATCGATGGTGACGACGACATATTCAAGCGCCCGCCCCCACCCGAGTTGGACGACGAGCCCATACTTTACAAAGTATACGACGGGCACGTTACGGGAATCAAGGACTTTGGGGCCTTTGTGAACCTCCATGGCATTCGGGGGAAGGTTGACGGACTGGTCCACGTCTCCGCATTGGTTGAAGGCCAGCGAGTCAACCATCCTTCTGACCTCGTCTCCAAAGGCCAGAACGTGAAGGTGAAGGTTGTCAAGATGGAGGGAAACCGGATAGGCTTATCCATGAAAGATGTGGATCAGGAGTCTGGACAGGATCTTGCCCCACAAGCCAGGATAGAGTCGGGGGCGAACATGGAGGCTCTGGGAGGTGGAAGAAATGGAAACGGCCTGGTGGAGGATGTGGCGGTAGCCTTCCAGACTCCCACCGCCCCTCCAAGGCGGCAGAAGAAACGGATGACATCGCCCGAACGCTGGGAGATACGGCAATTGATCGCGTCAGGGGTTGCTAAAGCCTCCGACTATCCAGACCTCGAGGAAGACTACCACTCGACTCTCACCGGAGAGGGCCATATGGAGCTGGAGGAGGAGGTGGATATCGAGATCCGAGAAGAGGAACCTCCTTTCCTTGCCGGTCAAACCAAGCAGTCTCTCGAGCTATCACCCATCAGGGTCATTAAGGCCCCCGACGGATCTCTTAACCGCGCTGCTATGGCGGGTACCAACCTGTCCAAGGAGAGGAAGGAAATGAGGCAGCAAGAGGCCGACGCAAAAGATGACGAAAACAAGGTTGATTTGTCCTCACAATGGCAAGACCCCATGGCAAACCCCGAGCACCGGAAATTTGCTCGCGACGTCCGCAACACTCAACCAGCTGCCAAGACTGATGCTGTGCCTGAATGGAAGAAAGCAATCCAGCCCAAGGATGAATCTTATGGTAAGAGGACGAGCATGACAATCAAGCAGCAACGAGAGTCCCTGCCGGTCTTTGCATTCAGGGATCAACTCATTACTGCCGTGAGGGAGAATCAGATCATGATCGTTGTCGGAGAAACTGGTTCTGGCAAAACGACCCAGCTTACCCAATACCTTGCTGAGGCTGGGTTTACGAACAACGGCCTTATTGGCTGCACACAGCCTCGCCGTGTCGCCGCCATGTCAGTTGCGAAGCGTGTCGCCGAGGAAGTAGGCTGCCAGCTTGGCCACGAGGTCGGCTATACAATCCGGTTCGAGGATTGCACTGGCCCATCAACGCAAATCAAGTACATGACCGATGGCATGTTGGAGCGTGAGATTCTGGTGGATCCGGACTTGAAGCGGTATTCAGTCATCATGCTTGACGAGGCCCACGAGAGAACCATATCAACCGACATTCTATTCGCTCTGTTAAAGAAAACAGTCAAGCGCAGGCCTGACTTGAAGGTTATCGTCACCTCTGCCACCCTGGATGCGGACAAGTTCTCGTCATACTTCAACGAATGCCCGATCTTCACCATCCCTGGACGAACCTTCCCTGTCGAGATCCTGTACTCGAGGGAGCCAGAATCAGACTACCTCGACGCTGCCTTGGTTACTGTCATGCAAATCCACCTGACAGAGCCAATGGGAGACATCCTTCTCTTCTTGACTGGCCAGGAAGAAATCGATACTAGCAGCGAGATTCTCTATGAGCGCATGAAGTCACTTGGCCCGAATGTGCCTGAGCTTATCATCCTGCCTGTATACTCTGCACTTCCAAGTGAGATGCAGAGCCGCATCTTCGAACCGGCGCCTCCTGGGAGCCGGAAGGTTGTTATCGCCACCAATATCGCCGAGACGTCAATTACTATTGACCACATTTACTATGTGGTCGATCCTGGCTTTGTGAAGCAGAATGCTTATGACCCGAAGCTTGGAATGGATTCCCTGGTTGTCACTCCGATTTCTCAAGCACAGGCAAATCAGAGGGCTGGTCGAGCCGGCCGGACCGGTCCAGGAAAGTGCTTCCGGCTTTACACTGAGGCTGCCTACCAGTCTGAGATGCTTCCCACGACAGTGCCTGAGATCCAACGCCAAAACCTTTCCCATACCATCCTCATGCTGAAAGCTATGGGCATCAACGACCTTCTCCACTTTGACTTTATGGACCCACCCCCTATCAACACTATGCTTACGGCCTTGGAAGAACTCTATGCCTTATCTGCATTAGATGACGAGGGCCTGCTCACGCGATTAGGAAGGAAGATGGCTGACTTTCCAATGGAACCGTCACTTGCCAAGGTTCTTATCGCGGCAGTTGATATGGGATGCTCAGACGAAATGCTCAGCATTGTCGCCATGTTGAATCTGCCCAACGTGTTCTATCGACCAAAGGAAAAGCAAGGGCTGGCCGACCAGAAGAAAGCCAAGTTCCACGACCCCCAGGGTGATCACCTGACCCTACTGAATGTGTACAACGCGTGGAAGACCAGCGGATTTTCCAGTCCCTGGTGTTTCGAGAACTTCATCCAAGCCCGGTCGATGCGCCGTGCAAAGGATGTGCGGGACCAGATCGTCCGGATCATGGAACGATACCGCCACCCGATCGTGAGCTGTGGACGGAACACCCAGAAGGTACGGCAGGCGTTGTGCAGCGGTTTCTTCCGCAACAGCGCGAGGAAGGACCCGCAGGAAGGCTACAAGACCCTAATCGAGGGCACCCCCGTGTACCTGCACCCGAGCTCGGCACTCTTCGGCAAGCAGGCCGAGTGGGTCATCTACCACACGCTGGTCCTCACCACCAAAGAGTACATGCACTGCACGACTGCCATTGAGCCGAAGTGGCTGGTGGACGCGGCACCCACGTTCTTCAAGGTTGCCCCAACGGACCGGCTGTCCAAGAGGAAGGCGGCGGAGCGAATACAGCCGCTGTATAACAAGTATGCCGGGGAGGATGATTGGAGGCTCAGTGCCCAGAGAAGGGGTGGACGGTCTGGTGGCGGAGGTGGAACGTGGGGATAAGGGGGGGATCTTTTACCAAGTCACGGGGTCAGAAAGATTCCTTTTCCCCCATTCCGGCTTCGCTTATCGTCGAGTTTCGATCTATCATGGCTTCTGGTTAGAGCGAGGTGTTGAGCTGGGGCAGCATGTGGCTATCCCCTCGAAATAGAAACTGAGATATCGAGCACAGAAAGTGACGAGTCCCTCCGATAATCCAGGCGTTAGACATGATCGGATGGAGATAAATTTGCCACTGCATGCGATTACCTTTATACCTACACTGCGTTGAGTTCCCTCCACCCCGAAAACCTTACGGTGGACTTGACTTCCTGACGAGCAACCGGAGTTTGAATGCTTTTTGGTGACCGGTACCTGCTCTGGACATTGACAGAAGACCGACCGCGGATGCCTCCCCGAGCTCCGGAGGACCCTTCTCCTGCGTGAGTCCGGAGCCTCGAGTTGTCTGGGGCACTTCTATCTGAGACAAACAAGACGCTCAGCTATGCAGAAACAATTGGAATCGGAGTGTGAGTTGTATCCTGTCCGTAACCAAGCTACACAGTTTTGCTTCTACCTGGTCAACTGTGGTCAGAGTTGAATACGCTTCAATCCCGACCGAACAATCGTCATGGCTGTGAATGGGAAACTTTGTTATGACCGGTAATCTCGCATCTTCCTTTGGCGTGTATGTCGAAGAGCGATTCATCCAAGAAGCGGGAAGGACGGCTGTTAGGGATTACCATGCGGTAGAAGAAAGGGGCGTGGAATGCGAGAAGAAAGGAAACACAAACCGACTCGACCCAACCAAAGACTCGGGAAAATCATCGCGCAGGTAGCAACAAAGAGCTTGAGCGACCCAAGAATAGAGACGGAATTCCTGCTGGCCAGGGGTAATCAGGCTCAGCGTATGGGGACCGAGGAACCTTGAGCTCTTCCGCAACCGGTAAGACGGCTATCCTTTTTTCCTTACCTACTTCCTAATATAGCTTCAAAGGCGCCTGATATCCCCAAAGCCAAGTAGGCAGGGGTGAATCCATCAGAGCCGAGCAGCAGAAGTCCCAGCAAAGATTGACATTACTACAATTACCAGCACCACCCCCTCCTCCCAATGCTCCCAAATCACACACTCTTCCCCCCTCTTCTTTCACTATCTTCATTAGAACTGACACATTCATCGTCGCATTACCTATAGATCACCCTTCCATAGCACCTCGGAAGCTAGCCTGACCACGAGCCAACCATCACCCACCTCCTCATTCACCACCACACCCAAAAAAACAGCAAAAGAAAATGCCCACCTTCAAACCCAACCAGCTCCGCGCGACATCAGCCAAGCTAGCCCTAGCGATATTTTCCACCGTGGCCCTCCTCGCCGGCACGGCCCACGGGCTCCCAGCAGCGACAGGGGCGGCGGCGACCGCCGTACAGGCTCCTCCCCCTGAAGAATGTGTGGGGCTGTGCCAGCGCTACCGGGGCAGCACCATCGGGCTCGGCGTCGCGCTCGGGCTGGTCTGCCTCGTGGCCCTCGTGAGCGTCATCGGTCCATGGTGCTGCTACATTGTTGTGGCTAGGTGGTGGGAGAAGAACGCTTGAGGCGTTTGGGGATAGGATAGGGGGCGGGGGCAGTTTGGAGGGCGGGAGGTGAATCTTTCGGTTGGGTCTTGGGGGCGAGGCATGAGAGGGTGCTTTGATGTGGCTGGGGGGTTGCGAGACTTGGGGGTTTCCCTATGCAGGGTCGTGGGTTTAAACAGGTGGGGATGGGCAACGTCGGTTCAGTCTCTGCTTCCTGCTTAGACGCCATATCATGATTACCGCATTGCATGTACCATTTGTCTCCCGGTGCTTGGGTCCCGACAGCTGATGCCCGAAACCAGTCGCAGTACCTGTACCGTTGATTGCCAAAAGTCATGGGATACCGGGCTCGTAACTTCCGTCCAGTCTCGGGCCAAGCATGACACCCTCAGGCCGTGCCCGAGCAGCATCAAAACAGATGCACTCATCTTCGCGTGGATGTGCCCGGTCAACAAGCAGCCGGGGTCGCCGCCCTCCCGGACCTCAGCCAGCAGCTCCCGCAGCCCAAGAGGTTCCGAAGCCTGTCAAAGTTCCTTATAAAGTGTATATGTTGTCAGGTAGGTGGCCATAAGTGTCTTTTGGATCTAAAGTCTCATGTTTGAACTCAATCCATAAACCTCTACTATCGCCTGGAAGAGATGCACCTCTCCTCAAGTCGAGTTAGGTAGGTAGGTTTGAACGGTACTCAACTGCCGATTCGGGAAGAATTGAGGCACTCTGTTCTTTGAGCTACTTACCTACCTGCCTGCCTCGCTCTCTCTCCGTCTCTCCGCCATAGGGCCAGGTATGAAATGTAAGGCGCCATTAGTCTTTTCCAGGGGGTGTCTAAGGGAAGCCACCGCCTCTCTAGCGGATCTGAAGTAACGACCTGCGGCAGATCTGGCAACTCGTGGGCATCTCAGTGTCACCTCTCTCAGGCATTCCTGCACCCAAATCCCAAATTTGGCTCCTCGACAGCAACAAAGACGCTCCCCGCAGGGTCCATCCGTTCAAGTGAATGAAAGGGGGGCCTGTCACGTAGGTCCCGTCTAGGGCTGAAAGGGCCGAAGATAATCCGGCTTGCCGAAGTGCCGCGCATTGATTGGCTCTCGATTTTTCGAGTGGATCTGAGGGCTTGCAAAGCCCACCAAAAAAGTTTCACCAAAAGTGCATTTTGACGACTACTTCCCCACGCATCACCTCGCACACCCGCCGTTCTCTACCTCGATCAATCGCAAGCGCAGCAAAGAGAATCATACATCGAAAATGGATTCCTCCAAGGCCCCCGTAAAGCTTGTGAAGGTCACCAGAGTCCTCGGCCGAACCGGTACGTGATGATGCCCCGCCAAATCTGGACCGATCCTTCCAGACATGTGCCCTCTTGCGAGCGACAGCGGGACAGCGACTGACTAGGAGCAGGCTCTCGTGGTGGTGTCACCCAGGTTCGCGTCGAGTTCATGGACGACCAGACCCGGTCAATCATTCGGAACGTCAAGGGCCCAGGTACGGTTTCCAGTTTTGTTTTTGGCCTGTCCGGCGTGATGTGGAAGCTGCCGGTAATGCTGACCCGTTGAAATCTGCAGTCCGTGAGGATGACATCCTCTGCCTACTCGAGTCCGAACGCGAGGCCAGACGTCTGAGATAAGCGATGACGAGGCGAAAGGAGGGAGGAGAGGAAGAAGGGAGGACGGCACGAGGAGAAATGGACGGGCCATGGCATGCGGGTTGTTTCTTTGGGATGGATCACTGGAAGATTGCCTAACGTCGGCGCAATTCGTTTGGGCCTTGCATCTCATTTGTTAGAGGATTCCCGGAATTTGCATTGGGCATTCGCAACAATACCAACCTGCCCCCGCTGAAGACCCCCATTGCCTGGATCGCGCGACCCGAAGAACCATCTGGACGTGTCTGAATATGCCAACAACCGGAAACGTCGTTATCGACATACTATCCATGGACAGTGACGTTTCTTGGGCTGTTGTGCATTGCTCGGCCTTGTCGACTGCGCTGGAGTTTCAGCATGCTTTCTTGAATCACGTGCTGCGATTGTCTTCCGAATGGCCTCCGATCTTAGCCCCTGACCGCCAACATGTTATCTGACCACTACTCCCTCTTTGATACTTGCGCCGCACCATACCGTACCAAGAAAGTTGATAATTACCGTCCGCTCTCAGTTCGCATTCTTGCCTGCTTCCAGTCAACCGTTTTTAGAGGGTGCACCACGCCACTGATGGCTAGGGGATACCTGCCCAGTCCATCCGTTTTCGCTTGTCTCGGAAACAATTTCCATCTCTTGTGTTGAATGCGCCTCTGGGAAGCCAGTGGTGGAGCTGTTGTACCCGTCAATGGCATTAGGCTCTTCCGTGATGCGACTGCTGCACGAGGTGAGATAATATTCTCATCAGAATCTCTTGTGCTAAGTTATGATATTGCGCGGGTTCGTGAGATCTGGTGTCAAGGCTCAACTCCCTTGCTCCTGCTTTTGCACCGCCTGCGATATGTCTACAGGACTGCCCGTTCCGCGGTACGCGCGAAGGGCCAAATATCTTTGACAACAGGATGATTACAGCTCACAAGTCTAACGAACCATTTTCATCCACTGTGCGCTCTTTCCTGTAGGTTTGAATTCCATGAGACACTACCTATTCTGTTGGTGCAAGTATCCTTATCAAGACAGTGACAGCGATCGAGGTGCGTGACGGGCTCGAGTGGCCCTAGCATTACCATTCGTACATTCGGCACATGAACGCGGGAACGGATAGCTGCGATGGTAGTGGTGAGGATAGGACGAGGGGCCGCGTCGTGTGGAATAACTAATTAACTGCGGATTACCCGAATCGCAAGAATTAGGGAGTCTGCCTTTGGGATCGGACTCTCTGCTTCTCTCCTGGTCTTGGGCTGGTCGAGAGACAAGTTCTTTGGCAATTGTAGGATCAGAGCCCCACGAGGAATGCGAACCCCAAATTTGAAACTGGATAAACGGAAGTCTCTTAGACTGAGATTTAGGATGGAATACCGGGGCCGAAACCCAATATCTACGCCACCTGCGTCTGTCCTTGAGTCACCTGCCTCTCTCTGGGCCAGCCCTCCACCTCTGCTTGAGTCCAGACAATGACTAGGATTACTCCTAAGTTATTGGTTATAACAGAAATACACTCTTTACCATTGTCACGAAACCACTTTAGCCAGAATAATCGTTGTAGCACAGCTTTCGTCAGCTTCAGAGTGAAGGTTGGGGGCTATACAGTCTCTAGGTATTGTTCCTATATTGTTAATGCGAGATATAAGCATAGAATAGCGATAGCAACATGGATAATGGCAAAGATAGCCACCTGCACGCGAAGACGTCCTCGTTCCAGAGGTTGAAGATGGAGCAACAGTCACTAGTTTCCAGACCACTAATCATTCACGGATTTCGCTGCTGTCTGAATCCATCCATTTGGTCCACTGATTTTTCAGACTTGTCGTAAATTCCATCAAGTATGTACAGTCTTACACAGTCTTACTGCTGGAGTTAACCCTTACAGTGCCAAGCCGGTAGAAATAGAATTCGACTGTCCCAGCGGCGCCCGAAGTGAACGGCTTTGAAGTTGCCCCCCTCCCCACACCTAGGTTCCACAACCTCCCAAGTTATCCCCTCCTGAGATGGCCCTAGCAATGCCCCCGGTCATGACTCTCCCGTCTGGAAAGAGACATTCCCCGACAGAGCTCACCCGCGGTGGGCAAGAGTTTACAGGCACTGGGAGTACCACTGGTTGGAGAACTTGCAGCTAGACCCGGACTCGCAGCACTTCGGGCCGGTCCAGCCATCACCGGCACACTGGCCCCATTTTGCAGAGCACTGTGATGGATCACTGGTGATTAGCTCACGATTTCTTCCAATACCAAGCCGGTGAACGACTCTTTTTTGTTTTTGAGAAACTTACGCTGCCGCCGTTCCCACCGCCGTTAGTGGGAGGATTGGTGGTGCCGCCCCCGCCGCCGCCGTTGGTGGGAGGATTGGTGGTGCCGCCGCCGCCGCTGGTCGAGCCGCCGACGTTGATGGTGGCGGAGCCGCTGCTGAAGTAGCCCTCAGTGGCGACGATCTGGTAGTTGTGCGTGCCCAGGGTCAGGCCGGACTTGCCCCAGGCGTCGAAGTGGTTGCCGGTGGTGACGGTGCCGCCGACGCGCTTGGTGTCGCGGACGGACCAGTACTGGTAGAAGGTCGCGGTGCCCTGGATGGACGGCTGGTTGACGCGCTGGGTCCGGTAGATCTTGTAGGTGCCGCCGTCGCTGGTGACGGAGCCCAGCAGGGTGGCGCCAGTCGACGGGTTGTAGGTGCCGTACGACTCGACGATGTAGTACTCAATCAGCGGGTTGGTGGTCCACCCGTAGACGGCCAGGTAGCTGTTGCCGTTGGGGTTGTAGGTGCCCGAGTAGGTGATGGTCCTAGAACGAGGCAGAAGGATATTGTTTAGCTATCTCGCAGTGACCCAGGGGCTCGGTAACGTTTGTGGCAGGGCCTTACCTGCGACTACCAGGGTTCCATCCCTTACCACCGACGAAGTTACCGCCGGTGGACCATTTCACACTGTATTGGCCGCCGGCCTCGTTGGTGTAGGTGACGTCCGCGCCGCCGTCGGTCCACCAAGAGTAGTAGTACCCGTTGTTGGTACCAGTGCTGCTGGGGGTTCCGGCACGAGCGAAGAGCTCGCTGGAGATGTTTGCGGGGAAGGCAAGAGCTCCCGCCACGCTGGAGAGCGCGACGACGAGGGAAGAGAAGGTGACCATAGTGACGATGGTGAAGGTGATGACGTCGAGAGCGGTTGGATAGCCATTGTGTTGAAGGGCTCCCCTTTCTGTTTTGTACTTTTTGGGTCACTGTCACCATCCTCTGCCATCCACCGGTCGTCGTGCGGATGGTTACATCGTTCACGGGCGCGGAATGAACAGGGGGTAATTGCCCCCTACTTGATGGCACCACCGCTTGTCTACAAGGAAACATCGTGAACGCGTCCAATCGTCTCGGGAGCTTGTGGCTCAACCCCTTGGCTTTAGTGGTCATTTGGTAGCTTTCGGGTGAGGTGCGGTCTGTCTGGGGGCACCTCCAGCATTCTCCGCCGCCTTTCCCCCCCATGGATGAACAAGGGTGGAGTGCGAAGATGAACATATCGCAGTTATGCCAAGGTTCAGCAATATGTTGCGGTGGCAGTTTACCATTTTCCAGTCGCACCACCTAGTGATGATGCGGCGAAATGCAACCCACAGGGCCAGGTAGGGGACCATTCGAACGAACCCGGTTTTCTGTAAAGATTGTCTCGATCCGCCGTCGCTAAAGATGGGTTGGTGGTGCACCAATAAAGAGGCGCAGGGTCGCCGTAATGGGAAACCAGCCCTGGGGATATGGCGAGGGTAGCTGCCTTTAACCGTACAACCGTGGCGGCTAAATGGGCCTGGATGGCACTCAAGCTACCCCTAACATAGCCCTGGCACCGGTCCCAGGCCTCCGAGTATTCCGAATTCGGTTTCATGCGAATGCGGAAATTCGCGGGCCTCTGGAAAAGGAAACCCCGGCTCATGATGCCCGGACTGACTAAGAGTCCAGGCTTTCGAGATGGGCGACAAGGCGCAAAAAGCGGGGGAGGGAAGGTTCATGGGAGGTTGCGAAGAGCCAGCCTACTCCTGCAAAAGAAACCAACGGCCCAGCGGCAACTGATAATAGAGCTAAGGTGGAACAAAGTACACACTAATCCAAGCAAGCATGCCACGACTGTCGGGCGCGGGCCCGTTAGTCTTTAGGTGGTAGCGGCCGGGCGTTCGGGCTCCAACACCGCGGGATGATATCGAATGTTACCGTGGGCAGCCGTTGCATTGACAGGGAAGTAGAGAAGTCTCCAAGAATGTTCGACCCCAGGCCCTCGAGACTATCATGTCCTCGAAGGGTCTCGCGGGAGCCTCCCTGAGCAAGACACATACGTCTGGGGAGAGTAAACCGAGCCGAGGCAATCATGTGCATCCCCGACCTTATTTGTGTTAACCGGGCCGCTACAAGTTAATTAACCTTAAACCAAAATTAGAAGCTGATATGCAGTTCCTGGGTACGCGAGAGACCGAGAATCTCTTGACCGGGAAATCATTCCTGGTGTCTTTCTGGATACACACTCGTTTTATCCCTTCCGATCGACGACAAGCAGTGCACATAACTCTGGTCGAGATTCCGTCCTGGGACGTGACATTTGGAGATGTGGGACAACTTCAATCCAACAATGCATCCATGTCGGCGAATATAAAAAGATGACCAATTCGCTGCCGTCACTGGTGTTTGTTAAACCAACGTTATAATCGCATGGTGCCAGAGCCAGAAATTCACAGGCAATGAATGTTGATGAGTAGCACAAAACTGGGGCGAAAATATGCCCTGCAATGCCCTGAAACTTGTAGCTACAATACAATTGTGGCTCGCAAATATCGAATCATCGTGAGCACTGGATGTTGAGTTTGCAAGAAGCACTCATGAGAGCATGACAGAACCATAGGTTCTTGTGAAGGTAGAATTAGGTACCTAGGTATCTTTAGCTCCACCATTTACAGATACCTGCGTATGCGTAGCGTAGCCGTCCGCCCATGACGTCACCAGATCTTCTTCATGCCATACGTTCTGTGAATAATGATGACAAGTGCAAGGCCTGGCCAAAAGCCCGGCTACCTACCCAGCAAATACATAGGTACATAAGAATTCAAGATCACCGTTAGAAGATGCAATCTCCCGCCACCGGATCCTCCAAAGAGCCAATCCCCAGCCCAAGCTACGAGCCTTTGTCTCAGCAACCAGCTTCTCCAGCTCTGAGTGACAAACTCATTACGTCATGATAGACAGGCAGACAGACAGCGAAGGCTCGATGTTCCCGAATCGCAGTCGTAATAAGCACGTGCAAGCGGGACGTGATTGAGACAATGTCCTCAGCTCAAAAGAAAGTGACGTGATGGATTCTCCCAGCCTTTTGCCTATGCCTCCAAACCTGCCTTCGCCCTCACTACCGGGCACGTCATTTTGTTCCATAACCTCCTCCTTCCCAACGTCGATTATTCCAGCAGACCCATCCGCAAACCTCTTGTGAATTAGATTGAGCTCCGTTACTGGTTATTGGACTCGAGAACTTCCACGCAATGAGGATCGTAAAGACCCTCATCTCGTTGGCCTTTGTGGCCGACATCACCCTAGGAAGTATTTACGCTTCCAAAGCTGGTACGTGATACCTGGTGACACGGATCCCCTAAGCGATGAGCATCTGCTAACGTCTTGTCCTTGTCAGCATACAATAAGTGGCATGAGACTGAGCTAGAGCGCTGGCTCTCCGACCATGATATCCCATACCCGACTAGCAGTGACCGAAAGGAGCTGGAAAAGCTGGTTCAGAATAACTGGGACACCAACGTGGTAACCCCTTACCAGCACTGGGATACTGCTGAGTTGAACCGGCACCTCAAACAAAAGGGCATCGAGACCAAGGAAGCCGCCGCCGCCAACAAGGAGTCGCTGGTGTCTCAGGTACAGGATCTCTGGTACGAATCCGGGGACAAGGCTCAGCAAGCCTGGTTCAGCGTCAAGGACTGGATATTGGATTCCTGGACCGAAAGCCAACTCAAGGCTTTCTGCGACCATCATGCCATCCCTGTCCCTCAACCACGCAAGCGCGACACCATTCTCGAGAAGGTCAGGTCCAACTATGACGCTATCGCCAAGAAGGCCGGCGACACCGCTGCGTACCCTGGCAACTGGCTCTACGACACCTGGACTGGTTAGTTATCCCCGATCTAGCCTGTTGGTTTTTGCAGAGCGAAGACTGACCTAAACAGAGTCGGATCTCAAGGAGTGGCTTGACACTTATGGTTTCCCCGTGCCCCAGCCCACGACAGTAAGATAATTCGCATCCATAGCCCTGATTTGTTCAATGCTGACAATCCACACCCAGCGAGACAAGCTCATTGCTTCCGTTCGCCGGAACTCGCGCATCGCCTCCCTAAAGGCTCAAGAACGCGCTTCTAGTGCCTCGGCCAGCGCTCAAGCCGCGTACGCCACTCTGACCGATAAACTCATTGATGCCTGGGACGAGTCCCAGCTGAAGGAGTTTGCCGATAAGAACGGCATCAATGTTCCCCAGGGCACCAAGGCCAGTCAGCTCCGTGCATTGGTGCGAAAGCACCGTGCTGCGCTCCTAGGCGACACCGTCTCAGCCTCTGCCGCCTCGGCTTACGGGGCTGCCACTTCGAACGCAGGCAATGCCTACGCCCAGGCTACCGACAAGGCTTCTCAGGCTGCCCAGGATGCTTTCAATGAGGCTGTTGGCACGTGGTCCGAGAGCCGGTTGAAGGGCTACCTGGATGCTCGCGGGATTCCCGTGCCTCATGCCTCCAAGAAGGACGAACTGCGCGCCCTTGTTCGCAAGAACTCGCACAAGGCGGCGAGCGGCTGGACCGCGTGGACGTTCGACGACTTCTCCCTCGAAAACCTGAGAAACTACCTGGCCTCGTCCGGCGACGCCACCGCGAAGAAGGTCAGCCAGAAGAGCGGAGCCACCCGCGACGAGCTCCTAGCGGCCGCGCAGTCGGCGTACGCCTCGGCCTCGTCGGCCGGCGGCTCGTCCTACGCATCTGTGACCAGCTACCTGGCTCAGACTACCGACTCGGTCAAGCAGACGGCCTTTGATAACTGGAGCGAGAGCGAACTCAAATCGTACCTGGACAGTTACGGCATCGTAAGTCGCCTAAACATGTCAATCCTTTTAACTCTCAGTCTCCCGAAGTCGCTCAAGCTGACATGATGCATTTTAGCCCGCACCTCAAGGTTCTAAGATCAACGAGCTGAGGTCCCGCGCCCGCAAGCAGTACACCTACTTCAAGTACGGCACCACAACGCCCGCCGGGACCATCTTCGCCCAGATCCAGGACACCGTCAAGCAGACCTGGGACTGGGTCGTGGACCAGATCAGCATCGGCTCCAACGCGGCCAAGAAGAAGGCCGACGAGGAGATTCGGCAGGAGCTATGAGCCCTGTCGTTTAATCAACCCAACTCCCGACAGATTCAGGGGGTAGATCAGGCGATGGTCGGAACTAACCGTATTTTGACTGCTTTTCAGATTGCTGCAGTAGTGTATGATTACAAGGGGCTATGAGGGGGCGGTCTTTTTCTGCTTCAATCCTGGTACGAAAGGGCGGCTGTAAAGGTTGGCGGGCGACATTCGGGGGACATATTCCACGAGTTTCCAGTCTCGTCTTCTAGCCAAAAACCAACAAATTTCAAAAATCTCATTAGGAGTTCTGTTTGCGCATCATTCTTCCCAACTGCTGGTTAGTTGTGTTAAGGAGAGCTACCACTATGCTGTGACTTTTGAGCTGATTTGCACATGCATATTTGTTTTCTATTGATAGGCTGCAGCTGGACCACCACCCCTATTGTACCCATCTGCCAAGTCTCGATGCTTCAAGGATAGACTTAGCGGGCCGAATAGCACTACCAGGCTAGATGGCCGAGCGGTCTAAGGCGCCACGTTTAGGTAATCACACCTGGATCCGTGGTCTCGTAAGGGGCGTGAGTTCGAATCTCACTCTAGTCACTATTATTTTTTTCGCAATTTTTTGCAGAAAAAACCCCCCCCCCCCAAAAAAAAAAAAAGAAAACCCATTTGACAGTTTTTGTTAACACGCAATTAGCATTGTTTTTTAATGCGATCGTGCTTTTGTGCAAGGATTGTTATCTTAGCACAGCGCTTAAACGATAACCAAGATTTATTTGGTTTTTGGACGGGGAAGCATTAGTTAGTAAAAATGCACAATCTGGCGATACCCGCTGTCTTGCTTAGCAGTCAGCAGGCGTCAAGTGAGAAGCGCTGTTGGTTTTGCATACCATTGTCAACCATCTCTCGGATTCGATGTAATTAATGGGAGACCGTGGACTCAGATAGGGCGCATGGCCCAAACCATTATGGGCTGCATTATGTGTCAATCTCGAGCTGGAACGTTGTAGAGCGTAGCTAGCTGGTCATGGTGTTCCCAGGCTTCGTCTTAGAAGCGTAACTCCCAGTCATTCATCGGCATGGCGGTCGAAACCTTCGTTCACAACATGGACGAGGGCCAGTACGTATGGTAGTAGCGGCTGTCGTCCTAGTCAAGGTCTCTGCCATCCACTTTGAACTGCTTTGAGTGCCTCGTCTGGGTGCGTTGGAAATGCGAGTTTGTTCTGCAGTTCGCTCTGGAGCACTGTAAACTCTTCCACCATTGGCATGGCGGTAATTAGAATAGTAACTGCATTATCGCCCGCAGTAACTATCGAAGTGACAGCCAGAGAGCTATTGACGTCCGCAGATGAGTTTGCGTTCTGTAGTGCAGGTGTTGATGTTAGCCACGCTTGCGACAAGGGGAACAGGCTGGACTTCGCACCTGTATCCATGGCGTCCTGATTTAGGCAGTACTGGCAAGCATTGGCGGTTGGTGTAGTGATTGACACTGTGACTGGTGATGGCAACATGAACCTTGCCTAGGATTTCAAGTGCCTCCCTTAGCCTTTCTTCCGTTTGTGTTTGGCTGTGTTTCAGGGTTTAGGATTTTACCATACCTCAGCAGCTGTCAGGAATACAAATCAAGTGAGACAGAGTGAGGAAGAGAGTAATCAGTATGAGATACTCAAAGTCTTTAGAGAGAAGAATCATGTCTTAAGTTAATTCCGTAGAGAATGCAGGGTATGTTTAAACTTGTGTAGCTCTAATAAACTACTTTGAATGTAACGTTATTCCACTTCCGATTTTGTCATTAAGTCTTTGCCAACAGCTGTGCACAACAAATTCGAGTGTTCTGGTCACCTTTTCCAAAGCTTGGTGCACCGGCAAGTTCAAAACGTTCTCCTAAATATCTCCCATCTCAGTCTCATTCCCCTCCTCCTCCAACTCGCCTCTTACTTCCACTCTCCTTATTCTCACCTTTTTCTCACTCATACCATTCTCCTATAGGAATTGTTCTGCAGGCAGGTGGTCTATGCATTCTAGGTGTCGGAGCTTTGTTGTAGATGGTAAAAATTGGCAGCAGCTGCCATCGGTATTGCTATTGCTAGAAATAGCAAGTGCGATAGATAGCAACGGCAAGTTCGATAGACAGCGATGGCAAGTGCGATTGATAGCAACGGCAAGTTCGATAGACAGCGATGGCAAGTGCGATTGATAGCAACGGCAAGTTCGATAGACAGCGATGGCAAGTGCGATAGACAGCGACGGAAAGAGCAGTAGACAGCGACGGAAAGAGCGATAGACAGTGATGGCAAGAGCGATAAACGGCGACGGAAAGAGCAATAAACAGCGATGGAAAGAGCAATAGATATCAACAGCAGCCGCAGGTTTTGCCGATTTTCCACCAATTGGTCAAACTTTTGCTGCCCATGGAGCAAATGGCGCATGCACTTTTCGCTGGGTCGCGTACACCTCCCCGTCGAGCTCTGTCGAGAAATGGCAAGTCTCCTAAACCAGAGAGACGTTCACATTTTCGGAAATACGTGCAAGAAATTCCGGGAGTATTTCATCGGCTCCCAGTGGGAGGAGGTCAAGTTCATCTCCCTACCGCAACGGCTGTCGGCTGTCCTCCACACATTTTGCGAGGACCAACAGCCTACCGGATTCCGACACGGATGGGCGGAAATCGTCCTGGTACGACGCCTATGAGGTGGAGCCGTTTGAGGACGAACTGGGGTAGGTACATAATCCAGAAGGCAATCTCGCAGATGCCTAATCTGAAATCCCTCCACCTGGGTGGATTAAGCGACGAAGGTCGGAAGGAATTTTTCAAAGTGGTGTACCACACTAAAGCGCTTTCCCTCAGGGAACTCTTCATCGACGGCTGTAGCAACAGCAGCGCGTTGATACTCAAAGGTGGGCCGCTCGTGGCTTCCAGGGGAGCGTAGGGTCTCGATCAGGGTGCTTGCAAAGACAGAACCACAAGCGCGGTAGATGCTTGGTGAAGAGCACCAAGCGTTTGACCACCTGCCCGCTGCGTATGGGAAGGCTTTCGACATGGCTACCATGAAGCAGCAGGGTTTTAAGAGGCTGAAGCTCGTCGTCTAGCGCTCGTACAGTTCCTACGTTTCCTATCTGGCACCCTTAGACCTAGGACTGCCAGAAAGATTGCGGCAAGCTTTGGAGACCTCCAGTCCCTTTCACTCATGGATTGTGCTTCGGACACGTGGGAAGCCCGGAGAGCAGGTCCTCTCCAGCCGAACGACTTAGTAACCTAGTTATCCACACTCCTAATATGGAAAGGGCGGTACAGTAAGTAGAAGTAGCCTACTAATCTCCTTAGCAAGAGAAGTACCATATCATCTGTACTGGATTTTTCGACCTCTTTGAGCTTTGGTTTCTGTACAAGCTTTTCGAGAAATTCTTTTGCATGGGCATTCAGCTATTCGGGCAGGGGCATTCAGCTTTCTGGGCAGGAGCATTCAGCTTTCTAGGCAGGGGCATTCAGCTATCCAGGAAGGAACATTTAGCTATCTAGGCAGGAGCATTCAGCTATCTAGGCAGGAACATTTAGCTATCCAGGGCAAGAGCATTCAGCTATTGAGGCAGGGGCATTCAAATTTCCAGGCAGGAGCATTCAGCTATCCAGGGCAGGAGCATTCAGCTATCCAGGCAGGAGGAGCATTCAGGATGACGTTTGGTTCTTGCTAGACGACGAAATCCTTCCACACAAGCGACTTTACCAATTGTCTCTTCGGTTGATGAAGTCGCATATACAACAGGTTGCAGCTAAGGTCCTGGTCGACGAGCAGCTTAGCTGCCTGCCCAAGGCATCCGTCCCAGTGGCGTCCCTCGACGAGATCATGCGGAATATTGCGGAGGCCACCACCGCAGCAGATGCAACGACTTGGACTTCCGAACTGGCCAGGTACTTGACGTTGCAAGCGACCGGTGGATGCGCAAAGGTAGAAAGTATTCTCGAGGGTCGTCCACCAGATCGAAAGAGCTGTCCTGCCGTTGATTAAGGATGGCATGGAGAGCGAAGAAGAAGACGATACAATGGCTAGCCAAATGCTCCTACCCTAGCAGTTAAATACTCCTGCCTAGATAGTTAAATGCTCCTGCCTGGATAGCTGAATGCTCCTGCCTGAATACTGAATGCTCCTGCCTGAATACCTAACTGTAGGAACCGTACAAGCGCTAGACGACAAGCTTCAGCCTCTTAAGACCCTGCTGCTTCATGGTAGCCATGTCGAAGGCTGGAAGAGGGAGAAGACGACATGGAGGAGGGAGAAGAAGATGGCATGGAGGCAGAGGAAGAAGACAACGACGAGAAGGAAAGTGATGTCGGCCCGGAGAAGGACCTGCCGCCCGTCGAATTGGGCCAGTAACGCTCCAAGGATGGACCAACGGCTGAGGAGTGGGAGTAAGTAGTGACTTGTTCGAGGAGGATGATTAGGTGGCCGCGTATTCGGGGCGCTGATCAGTTATTTTACCGTCCCAGTCCGCGCCCCGAGCGGCGATACCAATAATATTCTTCCAAGAGCACATACCACGGCAGAGCCCCCTCGTCGCCGAGGGTCGGGTCCCGGACGAGCCACCGCTCCCAGGCGCGGGTCTCCTTGTTGATATCCGAGTTGATATCGGTCCAAAATCGGTTCCAGCCTTGGAGCTGCTCAAAATATTGGGTCCTCTCGACCCTCACCTTGGTCTTCAGCCGGTCACACACAGCGCTCATGTAGTCGCCGCATCTGGCGGCAAATTCGTAGCGTCGGAGCTGGGACAACCGATCCACCAGCCCGGCCTCGGCCTCGTCGCTCCACAACCGCCTCCTCGCACTCATTAGTTAAATGCTCCTGCCTGGATAGTAAATGCTCCTGCCGGGATAGCTGATCGAGATTGGCCGTCGGTGCTGGACTGCTAGCGTCTGCCGTAGCTTGCGTAATGTCTTTAACCGCGCGTTTGGCGTATTGATTCGCCATCTTGAGGTAACTTCGTTCTCGGTTTTCTCGTAGATCACTAAGGACCTAAGTAGCAGGGCCTCGGAATCACCCTGATGCGCAGGTGGTGCAGGGGCCGTGCCTTGAGATGTGCCCTCCCCGCTGTCCCCCGGTACCGCCTTCACAAGAAGTCCGTCACAAAAGGCCTGGATGTTGGTCTCCCATGCCGCAAGGCGCTCAGGCAGGTGCTTTTTGGGTTGGCTCTCCGTCCACTCGTCGTAGTAGACCGGACAGACACTGTCCAGCATGCTCGAGAGGGCGTATGCCTCACAAAGACCTGTTTCTTCCCTGCCCAGCAGGACGTAGAGAGTATCGACCTGGGATTTAACAGCCCGTACTACCAGCCGAGTATCTGGGCGGTTGGGGATCAGGGTGTGCTTTGTGGGGTCGAACCCGGACACCGCGGTCGGCGTAGAGAAGGACTTATGACCTTGGACTGCGTCCCTGGGCAAGAGTTCTCCAACGACGACTACCAGCTCGTGGTCCGCAATCCCGGCGGTCTCTGTCTCGGCCTGAGTGAAGATCTTGCCAGCGTCCGTCTTGTCGGCCTTTACAAGACCAAAAGTCTGCTTCGGCACAGCGACACCCTTGCGGGGGTACTTGGCACGTAATACCAGCTTTTTCGGCTGGTTCAGCGGCCGGCGGCACTCGTACGCAAAGAAGCGCGAGTTGAAGGCATAATCGGTCGCCATCTAAAATAAGTCAGAACGACCGGACGCAAAGGGCTAGGGCGACTTAAAAGGCAGATTGGTAAAGAGAAAGTGATGTACGAACCGTTTGTTTCGAAATGGTGATCTAGACGGCGTAAACGTAGCTGTAGCAGAGGTTGCAGGACGACTGTTTTATCGTCAGCGACCGGGGAAAAGAGAAGGGGAACCAAAAGCTTCAGATTTCCACCTACGCGGGGTACCAGGCTTTGGTAAGCGTGACCAAAACACTCAAACTTGTCGTTCACAAGTGTCTGGCGGAAGGCGAACTCTCGAAAGTCCCAGGGAGAGGTGAGAGGGATTAGTGCGTCATCTAGAATTTTGTCCCAAGGATAGGCTGAGGGAGATAACTTGGCTGCAAACAAAAAAGAAATACCCCAGACCTGCTGTTGCATGGTGGGACGAGTTTGCGAATAAAATTCTAGGGTGGTTACAAACCTCCGTATTCTCACTTCTGCCTCGGTTCCTCACCCCGCCACGAGTCTAGTTTTTCTCACAAAACAGCTCGTCTCTCCCAGCCCTGCAAGTCTGGGATATTTGTTCGCCAAAAAAAAAAGAGGGGAAAAAAAGGGGTGGGTGACAAGTTCGAGTGTTCTAACCACGCTTGCCAAAGCCTGGCCCAACCACAACACCTTCCAGTCATCCATTTACGATTACCTTTCTCATCGTCTTCCGCCGTCCACACCAAACCTCTCTCTGCCTGAAGTCACTGACAACGAAGCTTTCACTACATCCTCAGCTTTTGTCGCTCGAACCCCCCGGTTTTCCCTCATCACGCAGTTTCCCAGATTTCGCGTCGATTCAGCCATTTCCTCTTACCTTCTCGCCAGCATCGCAGCCGAATACACCTCGCCTTCTTCAAACTTCACGCCATCGTCGCCGGCAAAAGGGCCTGCTGGAAGAATCTGGCATGCACTTCCTTCTGGTCGCCGACTGGAACTCGTCAGCTTGAACAATGAAGTTCCACTTATCTACATCCGCCCATGTCAAGGCGTGGATTTCGGTTCCATCTCCCGCCGTCCAGCGTGTCTTGCTACACTGTTTATGGAAGTAGCCACTTTCATTAAGCCCTTGCGCAACGCCCTTTCACAACTCTCGCTGCAGTCTCGTGCTCGTGACGCATGTCAGACCTCTCGGCCACCTTCGGATCACTTCCTGGTATGGTTCCTTCGCCAAAAATCTCCTCGGGCTCTCCAGAACAACATCAGCAGACTACCAGCCCATCAGCAGCTGTTCAGGAATGATGATGGGGTTAATATCTTACTTTTCGATGTTATTGGTCTGGCCGATACAGCTCCAGGAGTATGAATACCTGCCCACCTAGGTAGATGGTTGTAGCTCTCAAGCAAGACTACCACGTATCATGGAGACTCAAATACAACTAGCTCTGATAACTAATGAATTAACTACCCATGCTTTAATTTACATAAACATCACAAAGTCTAGGCCATGGATTTGACTTTAACCAAGTCATTGCATCGTTTCTCGGAGTCATCGCTTCCGCCCCCCCAGACACTCGAAGGTGCGGGCATGAAATCGGCTGTGCCATATTTTCAACAGACGGATTTGGCCTTCGATAATAGTTCAAAATACAACCCTTGTCCCTGCACAAAGGTAAGGTATGGCTGGCATGTGGGCGAGGGTATGTGTCAGGATCCATGGCATGGAGCCACTGGTGGGTAGGGTTGATATTAGTACGGTCTGTCTTGTGGCAGACCGGAATGCAGCGCTGGTAGGTGGCGACCAGACACACCGAGTTGCACATACCCCGAGGCCAATGTTTGCTCATGCCTACTTGCTCCATATGCCGTCCGAAACCAAAATATCTGTAGTAGGTATGATGGGCGTTCCATCCAGATGGAAAATCGTTGCAGAAAAGTTAAGGCATTTTGATGGATCTGGAGCACTCAGTCTCTTGTTATCCCCCATCTCATAGTAGATGCAGTCACACCGGGTTGGATCAAAACACGCCATCTCTGGTAAAGGATTTGTAGGGTATGAAGGCAACAAAATGCCAGCTGGCCCTTGTCGCAACCTCTGGAATAGCGCCCTCATCCCCAAGGCAGGCACCTGCCCGTCCAAGGTGCAGGTAAAAACGTCGAGACCACTATGGGGTTTCCACTCGTAATTGAGAACCACCGGGTTTGGGTTCTGCCTCAGCCCAGCAGTCTGGAGACAGGCCCGGGGCCAGGTCGGGGCTTCCTCGGCTGTCCAGCGTGTATCGTGGCTTGGATCATGGCACTCGATGTTGAAGTGGTCGAAGCAGGCCTGCCAGTCTCCAGGCTTGCGCTGCTGCCAGTCGGTTATATGTTCCTCGACGGCAGCCCAGGAGATGTGGACATGCTTGCACAACTGTACAGCTCCTTCACGGCTTAGACACTGTCGATTTCTCTTGTCAGACTGCTGATTGGAAGGGAAAAATCTCCGCATATCATGGTTAATGCCGCATGCATCGCAGTAAAGAGCATAACCTTGCAAAGAATCAAACTTGCAGATAGCCTGAAGTTTTAGAAAACGGTCTGATTTGAGGTTTGTAGTCTGAATAAACCAATTAAACCATCCCTTAACAGGAACATCGCACCAGAGATTGCAGTCGTTGCATAAGCCATCGCTTTGTAAGCGCTGTCGAAGTTGATGATACAGGTGGATAGGGAGACGCCAACGAGCTTCGGTAGAATAGCCAAATCTTTGGGAAGATGGAGGAGGCAACATTTGTTTCCAAATTTCCAATTCATAGATAAGACGCCGGAATATCCTCGAGACACGCCGGAGACAGTATAGGGTGAGAACGTCGTCGCCTATATAACGGAGGATGCAAAGCAAGAGCTCTTCTGGCAGCCGGCCGAGGGGGCTGTGATGGTTGTTGTAGACTTGCGCTGCTATCAAGGGGTCCATGGTGCGCTGCAGCTCATGCAAAGTGACCAGCATTCGAGATTGCTCCCTTTGGCCACCTTTGTCTTTCGGCTGGCCCTGTTGCCCTTGCTTCTTCTGTTCGTCATCTTGTTTTTTTGGATCCTCTTGACGTAGGCATGAGTAGAGCCTTTGGATCCATTGGATCCATCGTTTGAAAGCCATGTTTGCAAACAAGTGCTGAAAGAACTGGTGTTAGATGAAAAGGTGAAGTTGGAGACCCCGGCGCTGAAGTCCCGAGGAGATTACCAGGCATTATTAATAGTTCACCCTGCGTGGCTTTGGTGCCTTGCTGGACAAACTCTGACGAACAGGCTTTCGGCGTGGCGAACATTGTAACCAATAGCATACTTATTACACAGTCAGGCTTCATACCCGCTGCCAGTTAGATCTCAGTAACTAAGTAAACTCTCAATTTCGGTGTCCATCATGGTACGCGCAAGCTCAAACTTAACCTCCAAATTTAATGCAACTCGCTTCGCCGATGAGTGCAACACCTGACATTGCGGAGTATAAAACCTTCCACCACCAGGCACCTCCCACCCTGTCTCGTTTCCCAACTATTGATCGCCTAAGGGGACGCATATTCTCACCACCTTTGTGTTTGATGTTCGCAAATGCCCAAATCTCGTCGCTTTCATTCTCACACGGCACCCCGTTAAAACACATCGGGATCATGCACTACAGCCGCCTGCATGACAAACCTACCACCACCCACGAGCAGTCTTCCCAGCAGCAGTCTTCCCAGTTCACCGACGCGCAGCATCATGCCGACAGATGCGGATTTCGAGAGGGTCTTCGGGGAGTTGTGCGACAACCGCCCTGGCTTAGAAGAGATGAGCCAGCTTTTGCGTAAGGAATGGCCAGACCGCGCCGACAGAAAAGCGTTCAATGCCTGGCTCGACGCGAGAAGACGCCCACTGTTCTCAGTGAGCAACCTTGCTGCGAGCGAGCTTGTGGAAAAGGTTGATGCCATTTCCTTCCTGGACGACGCCGCAGTTGATATCCTCGACGACGAGATGCACAAAGACTTTCGAACGTGGATCGTCCTCGGCCGTATCGGCAAATATCTCTACCGTCTTGCCCCCGAGTCGTACCGCCTTCGACCGCAGGTTCTAGAACTTCCTCCTACAAACCGGAAAGTTCTCCTAGAGTCCTTCCTCGCTGTGAATTTGACAGTACAGCCTCGAGAGCCGTCGCTGCCTACCAATCGGCGAAGGGCAAACATGAGTGAAGAGTCGACTATCACGGCTGAATCCGATGATGTCAACTCCCCGGGTTTCGTCTTCTACCAGCTCGGCTACCTGGAGTATAGCTGCTACAAAGTCCAAGACATGCCCAAGAGCTATGAAGAGGCTGAGAGGAGAGAGTGGTTCAAAACTGGGTTCAACGTGGTTGCTGAACTATCTCGCTCCGGCACCGTTCGGTCCATCTACCTCGTTTTCGACATGTTTCCCGACGTGGATGAGGAATCCTGCGAGCGCTCTCAGTGGACGGGCTTGGACTGGGGCAGGCTGCCTTCTAGCAGGGGTGATGAGCAGTTCTCAATCGCGAGGATTGGCAAACGGCTCGGCGATTTTGGCTTGGACGTGGAGCTAGAGTTGACCGACTTGACTGAGCATCCTGTCGAGCTAGTCCGGGTCGTCCTGTCGGCAGACGGTTATCCGTTACCCATCAAGGTTAATCAGTATAATCGGATTAAGGTCGATGAGTGAGAGTTTGTGCTTGGTGTCGACTCCCACTGAGATAGATGGGTAGAAGAAGGTCCGCAAAACGGCTTAATGAGAACGGAGCTGAGAGAATGAAGGAGGAGTTGGAAGAATGAAAGTTAAGAAAGAGGGTGAACAGAACTAGTAGGTAACCTCCCATTAAGTCCTCGGTAGAGAGGGAATGGAAAGGGGTTCCCAGAAATGGAACTCCAGTCACCTGAAACTGCAGGATCTACTGCCAGCTCAGGCACATACCTTTTTTCTGCCGATGCTGGTATATATACCTTTCAAAGGTTGTCGGCCTCAGAAGGAGGTCGACCACGGAGATGTCGACCACGGAGTGTCTATTGAGGCAGAACACGGCAGAGGATAGACGTTCCTTGCAGTTGCACTGACGGTACCGCACGTTCAGGCAGGTCTTCCGATTATGGAGTGCATGAAAATTTGCGTTGCAAATCTTGCAAGCGACATACGTGAGATCAGATGACAGTGACGGCAGTAGCGACAACGACAGTAATCTCTGCCAAGGTGGTAATTAAACCAAAGTAGTCAAAGGCTCATATGTTTACTCCCCACCCGACTCGCGCGATATGGTTTGGGCAATGCGCCCTATCCGAACCCACGGCCCCCATTAATTACATCGAATCCGAGAGACCGTTCACAAGGGTATGCAAACCCAACAGCGCTTTTCACTTGACGCCTGCTGACTGGTCAGCAAGACAGCGCTCGCCAAAAACCAGAGAAAATCCAGATGTACTCGTCGTGAGCGACGATGAGAGAGACGACTACGAAATATCCACCGGAAACGCAGCCAACACGTGGCAGGTCCATCGCGGGCCACAGTGAAGATTCCATAGAAGATCAAACGGAAAGGTTTGGAGAAGAACCCGCTCTTCCCCCCTGGGATGCCATTGCTGTTGAAAAGACACACCTACGAGAAACCCCGACCCGTCGGCGCAAATCAGCTCAGATGGTTGCTTTGCTTAGGTCTAGGTGCACAATAATTCAGATAAGCTGCGCTTACCATAAGCGCGTTACTCTCGTTGAACATTGTGAGCGCAAACGGAAGGATATGGGCACACTTGGTGTTGTTGCCCTGGCACCTGCAAGCGGCTTGACTGCGTAATGCCCGGGTATAACCCGGTTGTGGAGCATCTCCATCAGCGTTGATGTCAGGTTTGTTAGCTTGTAATTATTGGTCAACCAGGGCCGTTGGGCCGAAGGTTTGTGTATCTATCTTCATGCAAACCACTACCGTGATGTTATGTGACAATCTGCCCGGCTCCTGAAAAGGAAACGTCCAACGCGTTGTCGTGGATGATGGGTTTGGTACGGACGATCTTTCCATCGCAGCAGGTTGCACCACCAAGTCGCTGCTCGGAAGCGACTACAAGGAAGAAATCATCGAGTCACCGAGGTTGCCTGAAACCCGACATCTCCAAATATGACGAGGCACTTATGGATCTGCCGTCTGCAATCATGTCCGGGGCTGCGTGATTGTTCTTCATGACCATGAGGATAGAGTCCATTGTTGCGTGTAATCGGGCGGGTGTAATCAGATTGGCCAAGGCCGAGCCGCATAATCGGGTAATCAGCGGCTCGGCTGCCCATTCCAACGACAAGCCATAAAATCCAGATGACGACATCAATCCCGTTCACAAACCTTGCCCGTGTTGCATCGATCTCTCGCCATCTGTCGACCCCTTGCCCCAATTTTTTTTAGCGCTTGCATTCATTCATCCCCAAGATGCCATCCTCGTGGTCGCTGACGGAGCATCTCCTCTCGATATCACCTGACGGGTACAAGGCCGCCACGCAGTCCCCATTCCTCCTCGCCGCCGCTGAGGGGAGGCTTCCCAAGGATATCCTCGGCCAGTGGCTCGCCAACGACCGGCTGTACATCCATGCGTACATCAAGGCCTCGGGCCACATGCTGGCCTCGCTGAACCTGCCGCAGCACGTCCCCGACGTGGAGGCGCCCGAGACGCAGCTTGTTGACTGGTTCACCGAGGCGCTGGTTGCCGTGAGGCGCGAGGAACGTCTCTTCATTGACGTTGCTTCCCGCTACGGGCTGCGTGTCGACCTGGAAGCCTCGGAGGCTGCTCGAGGGCTGGCGGAGCCGAGCTCGGTGTCTTCCGAGGAGAAGATTCTCGGACTCGTCTTGATGGAGGAGCTATTCGCGTCGACTGGCCCGTCTGATGTCGGCACGTCGAGCGCATTGACGCTCCCGTGGTTGGAAGGCGCGGTCACGTTCTGGGGTACGGAGAGGTGCTATCTGGATGCCTGGTCGTGGGCAAAGTCTCGCCAAGTCCTGGGGGCCGGCTCACAGGCACGGGAAGACGCGGATGGAGGGGCGTTGCGAAAAGAGTTCATCCCGAACTGGAGCAGCTCAGAATTTGCCAGATTTGTCGGCAAACTGGGAAGCATCATTGACCTTGCCGTATCCGACGCGATGGGAAGCCTTGGGGAACAGATTAAAGATGAGCTGCTGGAACGCGTTGAAGGAAAATGGAAATCCCTCCTCGCTGCAGAAGCTGCGTTCTGGCCAGCCATCGAGTAAGATATAGCACAGTGTAGCTAATTCTGAAAAGAAAAAGTCCCAGAACAGAAAAGAGCTTCGCTGTGTGTACCCCCATTTCCCGCTATGTGTACCCTTTCCCCACGTAACCATGTATTTATTTCAGTCTACCTAGAACTTGCGCCATCTAATGATACAACTACCAATGTCTGCTATATCTTACACAAACTTCGTTACAAGTACTGCACCAGCAGCTCCTAAATCAAATGCTACAAGAGATATACTTTAAGGAACGCTAAGGCGTAGGTGCAGGCAAGGTAAACATCTTCTAAGACAACCCTAGCAGTTAAAGTTGCTAGACAAGATAATGTTTAGAGTAGTATAGATTATACAGTAGGAATTTAACAGCTTTATTGCTTATACATATAGTATTCTTCTTCTTATAGTATCCTAGCAAGAGAAGCTCTAATTAAATTTATAATACAGTAGAAATACAATACATCAGACAGAAAAGAAAACACTTAGCAAGAAATAAAAGACTTATTAAAAAAAGCCTTTTGAAAAACACAACACCTTACATCAAGTCTACACCGCTCTAGCTAGACTTGCCATGTCACTTATAATGACCACTCCCTTAGAGAAGAGGGGGATGGAGAAACAGGCTGGGGGGAAAAAATGGCAAACATGGCAAAAAAAGTATGCCCCCAGATGCCCACTTGACAATGCGACGCCACAGCCGGAAAACAAGCTCCAGTAAATGCGGTACAAAGGTTGGCTGGGAATCGAACCCGCGTGCTCGTGGAATAGAGTGTTAGAACTAACACTCTTACCAACATGACCATTGCTGGTCGAAATTGTCACTCGATATTTGGAACTATATGACCATCCTGCGGCCAAGCACGGGCTACTGGCATCCTAGCTTCTGATGCACTCGCATTCATTCACTCAACGTCCCTACCAACCTACCTACCTGCCTGGCTGCCTTACGCAATCCAGGCCCACGTACCTGGGTCACTCCCAAGCATGGTGTTGCTAGGTAACGGTCACAGCGAGTTGTCTAACTCACAATCTTGAGCCCTACCTGCAAAATACTCTTCCTCCGAGACCTCTCTTTTCTGAGCCGACACCTTCATTTTTTCACGCAACTCTCTCCCCGTTGCAACCAAAAAAATAACAAAACGGGCTTCATGGCACACTTAAAGCCATCTCCATTTCAAATCAAGATCCCAACCAAATATCCTCTAAACTTGCAATATCTGCATCATGTCGATCCTTCTGATTCAGATCATGCCAAGGTCGGGCTTCAACTGGAGACGCAACACAGTCACCGCGCGGCATACCTACGATGCCAAGATCCAGACAGCCATCCGCATGGCCGGCCACCGTTTCGACAGGTCGCACGTGACCCCCATCCTCGCCGACACCCTTTACCGGGCCGCCAATGAGATTGAAGGATACCAGGCCCCGGCTTCCTCCTTTTTGTTCGGCGGAATGGACCTGGCCGACATGGGCATCGGCCCAGAAGACTTGGGCCTCGGTTTAGAAGACTTGGGCATCGACCCCGCGACCGTCGCCGCGGGCACCGGGGGACAGAAGACAGGAGACTCGGGGCTCGTCACCCTCTTCGACGCCATCAAGAAGGCCCAGGGTTCGGTTCCCTGGGCTCATGAGCTGCCCGCCGAGGTCTTTGCCGCTCTGCTCACCGAGATCAAGGCCGCCCGACTCTCCTGGCGCGCCGAGCGCGGCTACGCCAAGGGCGAGGCCGAGATGGAGCCCGGCAGCGCCGCAGCCATGCTCGCCGCCGCCGCCGACCGGTTCGCCGACGCCGTGACCTGCAGCAGCCTCGATGGGCAGGAGGAGCTCATGGGGTTCGCTGCCGGCCTCGGCGGGGACAACGACGCGCCTGCCGCCGGCCCCTCCAGCGCCGGCCCGATCACCCGACGGGTGGGCGAGATGACGATCGAGGAAGGAAACAGCACCGCGGGTGCAGAGGAGGACTCCGAGGGCTTCGGAGATGACGACGAAGAGGCTGGGGACGAGGAGGAGAGCTTCCAGGGCTTCGATGACGAGGCCATGGACCTCAACTAGATGGTCCCGGCGGAGAGATGAGGAAGTCTCCCGCGCCCAAGGAGAGAAGGATGAGAGAAAAAAGGCACCAATAGAAGCTAAGCCGAGATGTAAGGAGAAACGATTCTTGCGCTCCTGTACCTTAGCATGGACCTCCTGAACGGAATCAAAAGTCAAAGATTGCGGTGATTCGATGCATGCCTAGCACACATAACCGTTTGGCAGTATACTGAACTGTGGAAACCATCCCCTCCATCCTGTTGCGGATCTTGACAAGCGCCGATTTGAACCACGATGGTTGTTGTCGAAACGACAGCGAGCCTGGATGTCTGATTAAGGTTGGGACCCATGCAAGGGTTGCATACGTGATCGGAGCGGCCCGACGCCACAGAAACCCCACTAAGCGGGCCTCCCTGGTTCCATTTATCCCACCATGGCCAGACAAGTCCATCGAAATCTAACAAGTATCTTTATATCCTTTTCACGGTATTTCAAAACTGATCAATGAATGCAGGTGCTCACTTCTCGTCAACAAGGCCCAGCCATTTTACGGGGAAAGTCGCGTTAGGCCAATGGCCTTGACTACCCATCGGCTGGGTGCTCCTTCCCTTTCACTGAACCCCACACGAGGTTCTCTTGGATTCGGGAAACACCAAGAGCCCCAGGGAGTTGGTACAGGCGACGCTGGCGAGCGTATCACTCAGGAAGCCGGTTGAGAGTGCCGCGTAGTAATATGATGATGGCCCCATTTTCGGATACGGCTAGGCCAGCAGCGGTAAGATGTCGGTGGGGTACTCTCTGGCTTGTGCAATACCGAAGGCCGTCGTCTCAGTCTTCAAAAGCATCCTCGTATAGCTTCTACTGACGTGGAGATTCATTGAGCCTGTAGTGTTGCTCAATTTTCCTAACCGTGCCCATTCCACCTCGTTTGCAGGGAGACAGGAGAGAGACCTCAGGCGCTTGGTGTGGCAACTCCACCACCTGCCACCCCCACATTCGAGACTAGATCGCCTCCGGAGAGCAGCATCTAGATGGGAACTGTCACGCTCTCGTTGCGGGGATGGTAGGGTAGCCGTGATGCACTCAAATATGATTGAATAGGCAATGACAAAGACCGAGATATCGAGATGGGAAAAATAGATTGAATATCCTGAACTAGTGGCCTGATTCTATCGTAGTGTACATATTCGCTCTGTTCACCCTTCATATCTCCATCTTGAATCCTTGCTTAACCTGACCTGATACCTCCACATCGGACGCGGACACGACGGCTTGCGAGTTCTGCCCTGTCAGGAACGCAGCCACTTTGGCCACTTTGGCCGGTCTCGTAAGCCCCCAGATCCAGCCAGCGTGGGACTCTCCAATCCCCCACATGGTCCTCCATCCGGCAGGCCCAGCAAGATACTCCATGATACCCATCTAAATACCCCGGCTCCTTTCCAAGGGGAAGAAAAAATTGTAACCCAACAACATTCCAACCCTCTCAACCAAAGGCCTTGTTCATAGCCTGGTGCGCCAACTCGACGCCCAGGAACGTCGCCGCATTAGCGGGCACCGCCCTGGCGAGCGCGGGCCCGAAGCCGGGGAAGAAGGCGCGCAGGCCGCCCCTACCGTACACCTCCTTGATGATGCTGCCGACGGTGACGTTCCCCTCGGAGGTCTGCAGCCTGCTCTTGACGGTGTCGATGGGGAAGACGGGTATCCACATGGCGACGCCGGCAGCGGCGCCGGCGCACGTCACCGCCATCAGGCTCAGCTGGCCGCTCGGCTTGCCCGTGGCCGGGTCGACGGGCGTCAGGCGGCGTTTGATGTACTCGTAGGCGGCGAAGTAGGCGGCGGAGCCGGGACCGTCACGGGCCAGCGTGGCGGCGCTGCCGCGAAACACGGACCGCACGCCGCCCTCGCGGTACAGCTGGCGCACCACGTCCACGCCGCCGCTGTACCGCGGCTTCTCGCCGGGAGCCAGCTTGCGCTGGCCCTGCACCTGCAGGATCACCTTGACCCGCTCAAAGGGCGCCGTGATGGCCGTCATGGGCACCGCCGAGAAGAACCCGGCCGCCGAGATCTGGCCGATCGAGAGCGTGCCGTCGGGCGCGACCGTGGACACGCTGCGGACGAGGCTCTTGCCGACGTCGTAGCCCCAGAAGGAGACGGCGACTGGGTAGCGGGGATTGAGTTAGCGAAATGGGGGCGAAGAAAAATGAGGATAGACGACCAGAGACGGGAAGAAAAGAAACCTGGGAGGAGGAAGACTCACACATTGGCGTCACGCCCACCAGCGGCGCGCTCACGCCCGCGTACAAGCCCCTCCGCAGGCCGTCCCTCGCGATACCCTTCCTGACGACGTCGATGGCGCCCGAGTAGACGCCCTTCTCGGCCGTCTGCATGCGCACCTTGACGAGGTCGAAGGGGTGGCCGACGACGACGGCGCACACGCCGCCGAAGCCGCCCGCGGCGAGCGAGCGCAGCTGCGCGAACGTCGTCGACGCCGCAGCCTTGGCCTCGGTCTTCAGCTCGGCCTTGAGCTCGCCCTTGCTCTCGGGCACGTGGATCTTGTCGGCGACGGACGCCGGGAGGGCGTCGTGCAGCTTCTGGTTGAGCGCCGCGCCGGGCGAGGAGCCCGGCGGCGATGGCGACGAGGAGCCGGACATGGTCGGTTGTTTGTGTGGCGGGACGAGGGTGCTGGACTTCGAGGGGAGAGGCTAGGTTCGCGGACGAACGGCGGCTCGGTTCGCGGACAATTGGCTCAGTCCTTGAGGGCAAACGCTCGCAGTAGGGATTCCGACGATGGCTGGCTTAACGCTTGGTTTATTGAACTGAGGATCTTGTTTGTGGTGAAGAAATAAAATATTTGGCAATTTCGAGCTGCGAGTCGCGTGTGCCCCAGATTGCTGTCGCTGTCTGGAAGAATTGCCCCGAGCAGCCACGACGTCACCGGCGAACCTCGGCAAAAAATAGCGCCGGCTTGCTTTTTTCTCCTGACAATCACGAGCTTAAGACTTAAACTAAACGGGCGTGTTGGACAAACTGTTCTCGAGTCGTGCCTCGCCAAAAAGAGAACTGTGTGGTTTAAAAACTAGGGATTATGGTGATTATGGTCTCGACATTTTCGAAAAATAACCAGTTTTAATACGCAACCCCCGAAACTTTTATTTTATTTTATTTTTGACTTCTCCAACATTTCTTTCTCCGCACCCTGCCTCGGTCGTTCGGCTCCCCAAGTGCAACACCGCACTGTTAAAATGGCGGCAAAGCTAACAAGCAATGTGGGGGTGGCCTCGGCATCGTGGGTGGGTGGAGGGGCAAGAGACTGGCTGGCGGCTGCAGGGACCTAGGGACTAATGGCACCATCCCGGTCTAGGTAAACAATGATCTAATCTGCCCGGACAGGCGGATGACACCCGGAATCCAACTCGACCCCGCGAATCATCTATCTGCGCTGCACATATGGAACGAGGCATTAGGGCAAACGGAAACCGAGTCCAGGTCGTCCGGCTTGGCTACTTTATTAACTCAGGAAGGGGTGGTGTTGGGATATCGATTGCAGGCAATTCAATATCATGCCGAAGACCTGCATTAGGAGGCATGACCTCTCTCCAATGACAAGGATGCTGACGTGAGGAGATGCAAGGCCATGAGGGTATCGATAATACAATACAGAGGCCATGCTTTCTACTGTCTGCATGGGCCAGGTTTGATATGTGCCACGGAAAGTATCTGCCGGGACAAGATCAAGGAAGATAGACATATACACAATAGAAGAAAAAGGCAAATTCAGATCCCGTCCAATCCATGCAATAATACAAGATCCAAGTCGTGGCCATTTCAACCAGGCCCCAGACATCAGACGAGGCTGATGCAAGCCAAGGCAGCGACTATTCCGAACCTAGACATCACACATTTTGCAACCCTCCGCAACATTTCGCCCCGTCTTGCTAGAAGAAACTGGAGCTCCCGACAGATTTATGTTGCGAAAGGCGACTGCGGCCAACTCCACACCAGCAGCTGGTATCGCCTTCCCGCTCCACTTGGATCGTGACGTCCATGTCCTTCTGGAGGAGGTAGTTCCGCACGCGGTCTCGAACATCGTCCATATCCGCGCCTCTAACGGCGACGACGTGCATAACGCCGACGAGCCTGTTCCCCTGCGGCCCGTGGCCGGTGTTGCGGTCGTCCATCCAGAACTTGGGGACGCTGTAACCCGCCACTCCTCTCAGCCCCGATATGCCGGATAGGGTCTCCCGGAGGCTGTACTCGACGTCGTCTGGTATGGTGATCAACAGTCTTCTTGCCGAGGACTTCACCAACGGGATGGCGGACAGCAAGATGAGGACGGCGATCAGGAATGAGGCCAAGGGGTCCCATCCGGCCCACCCCCATAGACGAGTGAGGATTGTCGAGACAATGACCGCGCCGCTGCCGAGCGTGTCGGCCAAGACGTGTAGGTAAATGCCGTACATGTTCTCGTTTGTATGCGAATGTGCATGCGAGTGGCCGTGGGAGTGGCCATGCTTCTCGTCGTGGGAGTGGGAGTGGGAGTGGGAGTTATCATGGGAATGGTCATGCGAGTGACCATGGGAATGCTCGTCATGCGAGTGGGAGTGGGAGTGTCCCCCACCGCAACTGCTCGAGTGGTCGTGGCCATGGTGATGGTGACCGAAGGCGAACATGCCGACCAGGTTGACCAGAAGGCCAAGTGTACTAACGACGAAAAGCTCCATCAAGCGCTTTGTCTCCCTCCCCTCTATTATCCTCTCAAACGCCTCGAACATGATCTCAACGCTGATCAACACCAAGAACAGGCCGTTGGCAAAGCCGCTTAGAGTCTCGATCTTGCCGAAGCCGTACGGAAACCTCTCGCTCGGCGGCCATTTACTCGCGACGGCGGCGAACAACCCTACGGCAAGGGCCACGCAGTCGAAAAACATGTGTATGCTATCGCTCAGGAGGCCGAGCGAGTCGGTCACGTAGCCATAGAAGGCCTGGACTCCCATGAAGCAGAAGTTGAGACTGCGGGGCGATTTGGTCAGCAAGCTGTCGGTCCCAAGTCTAAAAGAACCCCCTTTTTTAGAAAACATACGTCATGAAGTAGAATATCCGACGAGAATCCTTCTCCGCCACGATCGCGTGCAACAACGGCCATCTCGAAGTGTAGGGAAGGAGGAGACTCGTGAATCTTGACCGCTCGAGGGAGCGATCGCGCTGCGGATCGGATGCGGGCGGAGGTTGATATGCCCCAGCAGCATCAAAGCTGGCGTTCGAGGGTGTTATCAATGGCTTGCCCCCCGCCGTCGAGTCCGTCTTCCAGTGCCCATTGGCGAGCGGCGGCGGGAGATTCGGTCGAGTCACGAGCGGGTGATTCGAGTTCGCTCGGTATTGGGAATGGTTGTGCTCGCAGGAATGGCTGTGATCATGGAGCATGTTGGCGCTGCCATTGGAAGCCGGTTCGGATGTCTTGCGGGAGCGGGACCCGTGTAGCGAGCCTAGTGATGCCTGCGAGCGCGAGTGGCTGTGTATATGGTCTGATGAGTGGTGGTGATGGGATGGAATCGCCGCAGCGGGAAGAGAGTATGTGGACGTCATGGTCAGATCAACTGGCCACTGGGAGCTCGAATGGGATGCCTGGAGTTGGTGGCTTTCGCATGTCGGAGCCTCGGTGCTCCTGGTATGATCAAATCTCAAGTCATGGGGGGAGGGACTCGACCTCGTCGGCCCAGTCGAGCGAAACTGAAGTGGAATCGATCGAGGACCCGTCAAGGGCGCAAGGCTGTCTGTCTAGTATTGTCGATGGTATCTGCAATCGACTGTCTAACCAATCTAGTCGACACTAATGCGGCAGATGAAGTTCTGGATGAAGCGCAGACTTGTCGAGACTTGTCGCACGTGGTGTCTTTGAATGAGACAACTGGCGGGACCACTTTGTTTACTAGGCAGTCTGGCCTGGAACTTGGACTTGGCGCTCCCTAATTACCTACGAATAATGTATGGGTACGGATCCGTCGTGGCGCGAAAAAAATAATAAAAAAGTTGGAACAGGCTCCGAGAACCAAGTCGTTGCAAACATCCAAACCAGAACAAGACCAGATATTCGACGCCGCTTTTGCCACTGATGATCGAGATTCATGGGAGTTGCTTGTGTTCCATTCCGCATTCGATCCATTCAATCCCCCACGTCGTCCCCTCCACCTTCTCTTTCTGTGACCAGTTTCTCTTTTGGCGACGGCTGTGTGTGGGGAAAGGTCGCTATCCGTATCCCAATTGGCACGCTTACCGCGTGGCATCCCTAATCCCGGGCTGATAATCTCCGCTAGTATTAACGTGCATTGGAGGCCCAGAACGTTAACAGTAGCAATCAGAATTAGGTGCATAACTTACCTATGCTGAGAACCCGTCACCCAATGCATGCGAGGCTAAGCCTTTCTCCTCGAAGCAGATAGAGGTGTCTATATCAAGTTTGAGGTCGCGAAATGGTGAGCATCTTTACAATCCTACACCTTGGCTCTTGAGGGAGAGGTGGCACGAGGGGTTTCGAGGCTTTCCAGCTTGTGTTATTTCTACGCAGCTGCCACACATTCATTAACCTCGTCTCACAAGATGACAACTGTCATCCGCTTGTGAAAACGCAACGGCCCGAAGAGCAATTGCGACTCATTGTTCATTAACTTGACCTAGATATATACTTGTCTGTCGAGGGTTTAGCAACATGATGTCGCTCAACATTATGATATACCCTCTCGTTCTCTGCCTCTCGGGTCTGTTACTATGGGTTGCGTGCCTGGTCTTCGGTCCAGAGGCGTATAAGTCGCCTGCCCAGGGGGAAAGAACACAGGTCTCTGTTCAGATCCTAGTTCTTGGGGATCTCGGGCGAAGTCCACGCATGACATATCATGCTCTTAGCATCGCCAGACGTGGAGGCACAGTAGACCTCATCGGCTACCTTGGTCGGTGTCCGACAGCCTGCTTAGCTTCAAATGAACGCCGCTGACAGACATACAGAGAGCACACTCCATCCAGACTTGCTCCATAATCCTCAAATCCGCATAAGCGCACTCCCCCCGCCTCCCAAGCCGCCCGGCTTTATCCCCTTTGTGATCTTCGGCCCATGGAAGGTCTTGTGTCAGCTCTATCATCTTGCCTGGCTACTCAGCTATCGCCTCAAGCCGGCCCAGTGGCTCCTTGTCCAGAACCCACCCTCGATACCGACCCTTTTCATTGCCAGTCTTGTCTGCTACGTGCGCAACACTCGGCTTATGATTGACTGGCACAACTATGGCTGGACAATCTTGGCTGGCACCCGGGGGCCACGGCACCCGCTAGTGCATATCTCCAAGGCATATGAATGCTTCTTCGGCAAGCTGGGTAGCTTCAATCTCACCGTGACCGAAGCCATGGGCCGCCAACTACGCCAGGCCCCATACAACATCAGATCACCAATGCTGACTGTCCACGACCGGCCCGCAACCATCTTCCAACCGATCCACTCCCAGTCAGAAAGGGAGAAGGTCCTCACCCGCATCTTCCCAGGCCACGAACTGGTCCCCCGCGTTCTCGACGGCAGCATACGACTCATCGTCAGCAGCACGAGCTGGACGCCTGACGAGGACTTCTCCCTGCTCCTGGACGCGCTGGTCCAATACGCCAACGACGCCGACGACGCCAGCAAGATGGGCCCACCCACGCCGGTGCTCGCCATCATCACGGGTAAGGGCCCGCAGAAGGAGATGTACCTAGAGCGGGTGGCGGCCCTCCAGAAGAGCGGCTCGCTCCCCAACGTCACCATCGAGACGGCCTTCCTGCCCTTCCCGGACTACGCGGGCCTGCTGGCCTGCGCGGACCTCGGCATCTGCCTCCACATGAGCAGCTCGGGCGTCGACCTGCCCATGAAGGTCGTCGACATGTTCGGCGCCGGCCTCCCCGTCGCCGCGTACTCGGGCTACGAGAGCTTCGCCGAGCTGGTCCACGAGGGCCGCAACGGCCGCGGGTTCGAGACGCCGGAGGAGCTCGCGGGGATCCTCCGCCGGCTGCTCGGCGACGGGGGCGGGCGCGAGCTCGGCAGCCTGAGGGTAGGGGCTGTGGAGGAGGGGAGGAGGCGGTGGGATGAGGAATGGGATGCCACGGTCGCGCCGGTATTGGGCTTGGCTGCCTAGACGATGAGGTCCAGCGCGGGATGGCGCAGCGATGGCGCAGCGATGGATGGGAATCATAGACGGCTCTGCCATGTTCGCACTCTTCTTGGGCATATGGCGTAGCAAATGGAGAGATAGCAGAAGAGGCGTGCATAACCTGGGGCTTTCCCAATATTTCGGCGAACCAAGTCATCATGTTGGCCTTTCTGTTTGACACTTGAAGATCGCTTGCCGAACCCCAACTCCAGATGTTGCAACACAATTTCATGTCGCAAGCTCTGCTTGACAACGCTTGAATGTAATTCCCTCGCTTAATGAGCCTTGTTCTTCGCCTGTGGTGGTTAGAATTTGCCCCCTTGCAGATGCATTCGAGTAAAAATTTCTTGTCTGCTCTCCCCCCCTTTATCTCTTCCTCCCAACAGCCCCCTTCCTCCCGCTTCCAACCCCATCCGTCGGTCGTATCAATCCTCGCCCAAGCTCTCCCTCACGCACTTCCTACACCTGCGCCGGAACTCCTTTCCCCGCCCCTCGCGGTCCTCCCTCAGCAGTTTCGCGGCCTCGAGGTTGGCGGGGCTCTCGTCGTTGGGGTCGGCGAACAGGCTGATGACGCTCAGCAGGATGGTCTCGGGGGTCTGCACGGGGCTCCACCGCTCGCTGGCGGCCTCGTAGCCGAACCGGTCCTCCTCGGGCGGGTGCAGGATCGAGATGCACAGCTCGCCGCTCTCGTAGATGTTGGGGTGGAAGGGGATCGGCTGCTGGAACCGGAGCGTCGGCGGCATGTGCGGGTACGCTGGCGGGAAGGTGAGGTGCGCGCGGAAGTTCCCCCCTGGTGTGTCGCACGGCGTTAGTTTGTTCTGTGGGGGAGGGGGAAGAGGACGAGGGGCCGGAGCTGGGACTGAGGGAAAGGCAGGGGGGAAGATGAGGTCTTCAAACTTACCGCCGTAGTACTTGCAGTCATCGTTGATCATGAGCATCACCTCCCACTCGAAAATGTTGTCGTCCTTGACCAATCCGCAGGATATGCCCGGGATGTCCTTGCCAGCCTGCATCTGCTTCAGCTGCCGCTGCAGGAGGGAGGCAGCTGCCGAGCCTGCCGAGCCTGCCATGCCGACCGGGTTTCTGGTTAGCAATGGAGTTGTGCGCCACGAAGCTAGCAAGAGCAGACGGGTATTATATGAGCGACGAGTTTGTCGAGGGGTCGTGGAGGGGTTGTGCGGGAGATGATCTGCGTCGAGGTTCGGCCAGACCAAGGGACTTGGCCTGCTATTCCTAGGGTCTACGAGTGAGTCGTGGAATAGAGCTGTTGTGAGGTCTTCAAAACGATCCCAATACACAGATATGAACCCCTTGGACGCCCGTCGACTCTCAAGATCAAATATAGGTAGGTACTTATCAAGGGTGTCTTGCAGAAGTTGGTTGACAGAAATGGTGGGGTCTCGAACGACGATCCACCTTCAGCCGCTAGAGAGCCTGGGCGCGAATCCCGGTCATGCATATCTCCGTGACTGTGAGAGGTCGAGACTCTAGACTACAAAAATATCATGATGGGGCTGTAGTGCAGATAGGAAGGGTTCCAAAACCATGACCGACTTCATGTTCTATGCTTATATAGTATCCGTACTCCGAAAAACATCCTGACTCCGGCCTGTATCTCATAGGCAAAGTGCATCTCCAAGTGTCGTGCATGGCAGTAGTATACATGGAAGTTCAACCACCGGGCCCGAGTGTGGTTTAGGTATTGGTAGGTAAAAGGTGGCCGCAGGTTAAGGGTTGTTGGTGATGGGGAGGCGGAAGAGCCAGGTTCACTTCTTTGACGATCCAAACCCTGTAAACCCCATGACCGCCATCATGTCATCCTCGTCGTGCTCGCCCTCGATCCTCACGTCGTCGCCGTACTCGGTCTTGACCTTCTTCGCCTCCTCCTTCTCGAGCCGTTTCCTGTCTGCCGCGTCCTTCTTCTTTCGCCTCTTCTCCTCCCTCTCCTTGTCGTCTTCCTCCTTCCTCACCTGCAGCCTCTCTTGCAGCGTGATGATATCCTCCCTCTTCCTGGCCTGCATCCGCTCCCAGACGGCCTCGATCCGCGCGTGCACCTCCTCCGCCGTCGCCTTCCTCACCTCGCCGGTGTGGCCCGTCGCCCGCTGGTGCTGCATGCTGTTCACGTGCTCGATCCACTGCTTGTTGTCCTTGAAGGTCAGCTCGCACGTCTCGCAGAAGAACCCGGCGCCGCGGCCCCTCTTGCCGACCGCCGAGCCGGCGGGCACGAGGGTCGTCGTGCCGACGAGCTTGCTGAAGTCCTGCGTCGCATTTCGGGCTGTCGTGAGCGTCTCGGAGCCGTCCAGCGGCTTGTAGTATTTCTTGCCCGCGAGCTTGGCCTCGTAGCGCGCCTTGCGCTCCTCCCTCTCTCCTTCCTCTCGATTCTTGGCCTTGGCGGCATACTCCTCGACATCGTACTTCTTGCGGAAGTCGGTGTCGCCTGCGGCCTGGCCGTAGGCGGAGGTTTTGTTTGACATGTTCGGATAGGTATGCCTCGTGTTTGCCTTGAGATTGTATGACCCGATAAATGCGGCGAGGGATGAGAGACCGCCAACGAAATTGCAGAAGACAATGAGAATGCAAAAAGTTTAGAAGTCCAGATCCTCGACCGATCGATAAGATAGTGCAATCAGTGGATGGAAATTATGCGGGGCGCTGGTGGCGGGGTAGCTAGCAGGCAAGCAACTGCGCAAAATTTACTCCTTCCAACACATTTGCCCTCCCAGAAGGCCTCCACACTCTCCAAGCTCGACGAAATGCTTTACCTCGTGGGACTTGGCCTGTCCGATGAGACGGACATTACCGTCAAGGGGCTCGAAATTGTCAAGAAGGCCGCACGTGTCTATCTCGAGGCCTACACCAGCATCCTGCTGGTCGAGCAATCCGTTCTCGTACGCCCGCTTGTCTTACCAGTTCGGCCCTCAGTTGGCTAACGCTAATGAACAAGTAGGAATCTTACTATGGCCGGCCCATCCTAGTCGCCGACCGGGAGATGGTCGAGTCGAATAGCGACGAGATCCTGCGAGACGCCCAGACGGTCGATGTGGCCTTCCTTGTGGTCGGCGATCCCTTCGGCGCGACCACGCACACTGATCTTGTGTTGCGGGCGCGCGAGCTGGGGATCCCCGTGGGGACGGTGCCCAATGCCTCGATCCTGTCCGGCATCGGCGCCTCCGGCCTCCAGCTGTACAACTTCGGCCAGACGGTCAGCATGGTCTTCTTCCTGGACAATTGGCGGCCGGCGAGTTTTTATGACCGGATAAAGGAGAACAGAGACATCGGGCTGCATACGCTGGTCTTGCTCGACATCAAGGTCAAGGAGCAGAGCTTGGAGAACCTGGCGCGCGGGAGGAAGATCTACGAGCCACCGCGATACATGACCGTCGGTACCTGTGCGAAGCAGATGCTGGAGGTTGAAGAGGAGAAACGGGGAGGAGTCTATGGGCCGGAAAGCCTGGCCATTGGCGCTGCCAGGGTTGGTGGCAAGACGGAGAAGTTCGTGGCCGGGACGCTCAAGGAGCTCTGCGACGCCGACGACCTGCTTGGCCCGCCTTTGCATAGCCTTGTCTTGCTGGGCAGGAGAACACACGAGCTGGAGTATGATTACGCTAGGGAATTTGCCATCAACCGAGACACGTGGGAGAGCATCTGGAAGGCCGAGTATCAGGGAAGGCAGTAACAGAATCGCGAATGAATCTCTCTTGTCGGTAAGATACACCTGTCCATTGATTGTTTCCCCTCCCATCCCGACCACTGCCGCAGTTATCTTGCGTCCTCGTGCTAACATAGACGCGCCAAACTCAGTGCGAAGACCTCCATGTCTGGACATCAGCTTCGCTGATCTCTCTCAGCTTGTTCACATGCGCAGGTTTGCCTGTGACGCTACCCTGGGCTACCTCGACAACCTGACCAACGATGCCCTTGGTGGAGATGCTGTAAGTGGCGGTGACCATCTTGACACGGATGATGCCGATGCGAGGGTCGTTCTCGCTTCCGTCGTGGACCCCATCTCCCAAGTCGCCTAGCCACGCCCTCAGAGTTGGAGAATAATACTTCTTGACGGTCGCGCGATCGGTCAAGATCTCGCATACGCCACTGATGGACGCCCACTCGCCGAAGCTGTTGAGGAACGAGATGTTGGCGTGAGGATCCGAATTCAGCTCGGTGGTCTTGTGCGACTCGGTGTTGGTATGGAAAAGAAGGTCGACGCCGCCTGATTCCTGTTTGTTGCGTGTTTTCAGCCATGTACCGTACAATACCAATACATCGCCACCGAGTCAAAGGCAACCTACCTTGGCCGCCAATCCCATGGCCCTCGACACCAGCTTGCCCGTCTCGGAATCCCTGGTGGTCATCATGCCATATTTCGAACTGGTCATGAATTTGCTCAGGTCCTCGATCTTTTGCTCCAGAGTGGCCTCGGTGTCGATGTTGGCCAGCGTGTACGGATCAGCCGGCTTGTCGCCAGTGTCTGTGTTGGAGAATCTCTGCTGGGTGGACATGCTGGAGGGTTTGAAGACGATGGATGACGTGGGTGAATTGATAGATTTGGATTGCTATTGAGGCTCTTGAAATTGGACAATATTCAGAAGCTGACTCTTATCTACAGTAGTAGTCGCACCAATTGCGCTTCTGGGACTCTGAGCAGCGCTGTTATATAGGTATTAGATCGCCGATTCGTGGCTTCCTGCCCCCTTTGCCCTTAGATTTCATCATCGGTTTCATGACATGACGTCAAATCAATCTTCAAATGCAGGCCCTCCACACTAACACCCTGCTACATGGACAATCACCGGACATGTCCACTAGTCACAAACAGCAGGATAATCTGATCTCAAGTGGAGAAAATGCCAGAGCTTGGTTGGATTGTTAGTCAGCCCTGCAACTCAACGGCTGGCAACGAAAGCTGCGATCCTCCTCAAGCCAGCCCTGCTCTTTCGTCTTAATTCTGGCCTTGGCTTGCGCCGGCTACCTGCTTCTATAGTAAGGTAGCTGGAATCAACAGATGACTTCTCTCTAATTTTCCCCTGGCTTTAATGACAATCTGGCGTCAATCTTCTGTTGTCTGTGAATTACACGCCTGGAATCACCCCTTTTCTCTCCACTCATTCAGTGTGGCCTTTGAAAAATTAAGGTTCTGGATTATCCCAGAGAAACCCACATGATCTTTCCCATCTTGACCCCTAAAGCCTTGAGCTCATTCTAAGGTCTGGCAGTGTGCCTGAAGTCAGCCTGATCCTCGTCGCCAAAAGGCGAGAACAGGGGCAGAGGTACAGTACCTCTCTACTTAATCACCCAGTCACGACGATTACCTCGTCTCTTACCTCGTCTCTCACCATCGTCGTCTCGGTAGCTGCTTTAGATTGCCTTCTGCTACTGATTAGGTTGCAATCAGCCATGCCCCTGTAATTGTCAACGACCATATCAGGCCAAGTAGAAATATTCTTCTGCATCGCCTCTCTCTCCACACCCACATCATTTCCTCTTTCCAGCACCATTCCTCCCTGAGTGCCTAGATATTCCAATCCCACCATCTTCTGACAGTGCCTCTTGATTTGAACTGTCCCAAGGATTTTTTGCCCATTAAGCTAGCCTTACTCTGACCACCTTCTCTCCATTCTCCTCCTCCAGACCCCACCTGATCCTAGACTGCAACTCACTGTCATCAACCCACTGTCATCAATCCCCCGTCATCAACCCCCGTAACTCGGGTTGATTTGGTTTGTTTGTCGTGAAGTCGCAGTTCTACACGTACTTGTTGCGTGTTTTGCAAGCAAGCGTGTTTGCCAATCAGCCTCTTGGTTCTGGTCTATTAATACACCACGCTCCTTCCTCTCATCCCCTCTTCCGCCTTTCTTTCCCATATTCCTTTTCCGCATCTTCTTCTACCATATCTTGTCTTTCTTTTCAGGGTTTGACTTGTTCTATCCACTGCATACATACATCCTTGGTAGTATATTTAACTGCCCCCTCCTGTTGAGCAATCTCCTGGGCAGCTGTTCTGTTCAGGTACCAGATACCATCCAGTTTTTCAAACAATTCAACACGGAGAACCCATTCAGACCCAGGACAGGTCTTAAGCCTCGCTATTCCAACGACTATCATGGCACCTCGGGTATGTTTTGCTGCTTATTCATGCTGTACACCAACCGCACTCGAAAGGTCCATGGAGTTAACCTTGCCAGCAGGAAATCTACATCCCCACCGAGGCCCGGGATCAGCAGGATCAGGCCCAAGAGTATCATGAGGATCCGGCCCGGGTCCTGAATCGGCAGCTCGTCGCCGAAAACTTGGAATTGAAGCGCCTTCTTCGCGGGAACGGTATTGCCTGGGCCCCTCCTGTCGTGTCTCGTCCCCCTCTCTTTGGCGTTGCGCGCAAACCTGTTTCTCCTACCACAACACCTGGCCAGGTTTCCGACAATGACCGCCCCAATTTGCCGACCCTTCCTAAAGAGGTGCAGTTCTTGATTATCGAGTACGCCATGAGAAGCAAGTATCCCATCGTCGATCCTCTATCCAAGTCTACCGAAGACAATATGTCGGATGAGGAGAAGCAACGAGGCAACCAGATTGCCATTGGGTGCATGGCGGTGTGCAGTGCCTTCCGCAACGAAGCCACACACATTCTCTGGACCAAGAATACCTTCACCTTTACGACACCTGTGGCCCTGCGCAACTTCTGTAACTTGCCCTTGGAGCACCGCCAAGAGATCAAACATGTCAATCTTCGAGTCATTGCCATGTACTATGACGACGAGCCACGGTGTCACCAGATCCCTCAGTCATACCACCCAGCGTTGCGGAAGGACTTGTCTCTCAAGGTTCGCCCTCGGATACTGGAGAAGAACCTGACCCCGAAGGGATTCCGTGCCTACACCTGGGCCCAAGCCGTCGACTTCCTGGCCGCCTTGTGCCCGCCTTTCGATCCCAACCACCTCGGGATCCATCCGCGTCTTCGGCTGCTCCCCGGCCTTGAGACGATGCGGATCGACTTTGTCAACTTCATCGAGAGGTTCATATCCTTCCTCGACGGCAGCCTTCGCTTGATGGCGGCAAACGAACTCGGATGCACCCTTAACGAGCTCATGGTCACTGGGTTGCCCTGTTCCGAGCAAGGCATTCGGATTGGGTCTGAGCTCACTGGCATGCTCAAGGACGGTGGCCTATTTCTCGACGCGGCCCCAACCTATGTCCAGACGCTGGGCAGCACGGGACAGACTTGCATGTGGTGCCTACACAGCAGACCCTACATTCCGAAGGCGATTCGTGCCTTGAGAAAGTTCAAAGAGGACGGCGATGGTAACGACAACAATTATGACAGCGATCCTTCCAGACACGAGGATCTCCCGAGAATGCCAGCATGCCCCGAGGTCGCCGGACATCCGATGTCAACCTACGTGGAGCGTCCTACCGTCTGGAAGAAGGTGCCGTTTGCCCGGGACGAGGAAGAGCGCGGATGGCTCGAGTTCGACCGCAGGTCGGGCTACCCGGTCGGCAACGCGCCCGATACCCCTCCGGAAGAGGATCGCCCCCACGATGTCGTTTTTGAATGCGCCAAGTGCGATGAGATGCACGGCCGCTTTGGCCGGGGTCGCTATTGACCCCTTTCTGTCGGTTCCCTGCCTATACTGTGCGCACTTTCGGCTCGACGCCAATTGCTCTGGGATTTGCTGAGGATTATGGTGGAAATGAAATGGCGTTAAGGTCGACTACTGTACCATGTTTAGAGGCACTTGTCCCGATCTGCCTAAGCGTTTCTCACGAGTATGAGGTTTAATAATGGCATGGATTGGCGCGGGTATACGGGAATTCCGAAATCCGGTGTTGTATGTTCGATAGGAACTTGCTTGTAAAATGGGCTGCCTGCCTTGAAGAATAATGAAAGTCACTAAATGTACCTCCTTCGTTCCGCCTCGAAATGTCGCGATTGCCGTGTCAGAGTCTCCACGGTCGCCTTTAAGCTGTTCGCTGTCAAGTTTTGTCTGAGATAGACGCACAAAGAACAAACGAAAACCACCAGATAGAGTTACTCTATGTATACAGAAACTTCGACATCTCCGCGCCCTATTATCGCCTCAACCTCCACCAACGGATTGCGGAAGATGCTCGTAACAATCAGCAGAGTCATGTTTAGCCATAGGAACCACGTCCATCGTTAGGGGGATGTCTTGCGATGTTTGAGGTGGAGATCGACTTAGGTAAGCACCCTTTGAGAGACGGGCGGCGGGCACGGGCCTACCCGTCTCTCCGGCAACCAGCCCATTGTTGTTATCTGCTATCATTTCCGATTAAACATTAATCACTCCACGGTACCAGCAAGATAACAAAGAACATACAAGCGCGGCCGCACCGCATCGTAGCCGAATACTGCACAACCAGAGTTTTTCATTAGGGATCATTCGCGAGATATTCCAAGCATGGCCTACAACCCTCGGATGTCCATCCTGCCACCGGCGCAACAACAAAACCGGTCGCGCAAGAAAGAGGAAGATGCTGACGCGTTTATGCGCCTGCCCGACAAGGAGATCGTAGGGTGCATCACCGACATTGGCATCCCGTTTGCCGTGGCCGATCTCCAGAAACCAAACCCTCTCCAGGTGCAGATGATCTTCGAATGGTTCGCCGAGCTCCTCCTCAACGCGACCCGCGAGACAGTCGACCCGGCCATGCGCGCGGCCTCCGAGGACCTCTGCGGGGACTTTGGCGACATGCTGATGCCGGCCGACACGCGGAACCTGATGGGCTTCTACGTGTCGCTGCGCCGGCTGCTGCTCGAGTGCGGGATCAACGACTTCAGCTTCATGGACCTGTACAAGCCGACGCACGAGCGCCTGGTCAAGATCTTCAGCTACCTCATCAACTTTGTGCGCTTCCGCGAGAGCCAGACGGGCGTGATCGACGAGCATTTCAATCGCTCCGAGACGACCAAGTCGCGCATCGAGACGCTCTACGGCGAGAACCAGGACATGGAGGCGCGGCTGGAGGAGATGAGGGGGAACCGCAAGGCGATGGAGGCGCTCGCTGCCGAGAAGACGAGGCGGAACGAGGACCTGAAGAAGCGGCTGCTGGAGCTGCGGCGCAACCAGGAGAAGGTGGCCGCCCGGCTGGAGGAGGCCAAGGCGAAGAAGGGCGAGCTCGCCGCCCAGCTCGAGGAGAAGACGGCCGCCAAGCTGTCGCTCAAGCAGGACAGCGCCAAGCTACGGCCCTACGTGCTGCAGAGCCCCCAGGCGCTGCAGGCGAGCTTGGCCGAGCTCAACAACACCCTGAACGGCGACAAGGGCCACATCGACTCCCTGGACCGCAGGGCGAGGGCGCTGCAGACCTCGACCGACTCCTTCACCGTCATCTCCACCGACGTCGCGTCGTGCATCAAGCTCCTCGAGGAGATCTCCACGGAGCTCGCCAAGGAGGAGGAGGAGAACGCAAAGAATGCCAAGCAGCGCGACGCGCTGACGGAGCGCGGCGCAAACGTCCGCGAGGTCGAGCGCACCGAGGCGCTGCTGCAGCGGCAGCTGGCCAAGTGGGCGGAGCGGACGGAGACGCTGCGCAAGCAGAGCAGGGAGAAGGCCATGAGGGCCAAGGAGAAGATGGAGGAGCTGCGGGCGGTGCACAAGACGCTGACAGAGGAGCGGTCGGAGAAGGGGGTGGATATTGAGCGGAGGAGGGTCCGGATTGAGCAGACGGAGATGAAGGTATGTGTGGGTTTCTTTTCGAGAGGATTACCCTGCTAACTTTGACTTTAGATGCTTGACTTGAAGGAGAACATCGAGAATGAGGTCCACACGGCACACGACGAGTACTTGAAGATGGAGTCCCATATCAAGCTGTACATCACGGAGATGGAACAAGCCATCTAGGCTGCCACTGCAGGTGTATGTCTGTCACGGTTTAGCTTACGTTTGGTTGGGTTTGGAGGACCCGGGGATGGGGTAGGATACCATTGGCAAGGCGTTTGGTTTGGTGTCATGTCGGGTTGGGATAATGAGAAGTTTTCATGATCAGCTGTTTCCACTGCAATGATAGAGCACATCTAGTGATTGGAGCGCGAGCTCCAGCCTCGCAGTCTAAAGCTTGCACCGCAACTGACTCCATGCAGCTCACGTACCAGGTTGCCAAGGATGCCTCCGCTCCCCGTCTCGAAACCGGAACCACCTCCCCAGCACCCGACGCACCTCCACCATCCGCCCAGTCCACCCACCCTCCTCCAGGTCCGGCGCCGCCGCCCTTCTCGTGCTGCTGCTCAGCACGGGAATCAGCTCCCCAAGGACGGCAGCGGACTCCAGGCTGTTGCTAATGCCGCTTCCACCCGACCCGTCATCCCCGGCCCGCCGCCGCCCCCGCGCGGGCTCGACGACGACGACCCGCAGATGCGCCTCGGCGGCGGCGTCGACGAGCGCGGCGGCCGTGTTGCTCAAGCCCTGGGCGCTCCACTCGCTGGTGTCGCGGTGCAGGGCCAGGAAGCCGAACACGAGGAGCAGCGGCGCGCTCCGGGGTTGGGGCTGTTGCGCCGACCGTGACGTCGGGGGCGGGGCGGCCACCTTCCCGCCCCCGAGGGGCGAGAGGAAGACGCGCAGGTGGGAGACGGTGGGGACGAAGACTACGCGAATGTGCTTCGCTATGGCGACCTGGAAGAGCGGGGAGGCTAGGAGGTGGGATCCGGGTGAGTCGTGGGCGACGACGGGGTCTAGCGATGGTCCATCATCGCCTTCCCCTGGTGTTCCGCTAGGAGCCAGGGGGTGGATTTGGTGCCGCACGTCGTCGGCGAGGGAGGTGAGGAAGTCGGCGCGCGTAGAGCAAACTATGAGGGTGGTCGGGTAGGTGCATTTTGAAATGACATAGGCGAGGAGCTCTGAAGGCAGGGCTGGTGACAGGAACAGGGGTGTCAACGACATCCTTAGAGTGGCAGGACTGGTGCATAAGACTGAGTTGTCGAGACGAGGCTAAGGCGTAACATGTAGCTTCTTGTGTCCATGAAGTGCTCCGGTATCTACCATGACCGCCCGAAAGCCCTCCAATTCAATGCTGCCACGTTGTCTCACTCAACCAACTGACCTGGAAGAGAGAAGCTCCGGCATGTGTAAGCCCACGGTCTCTCTCCTGCGAACTGGCGGACCATTTAACAAGGGTTAAGTGCTAGTACACGCTTAATTGCATACATGGTCATTCCACCCCGCCAAGTCTCAACCCCATAATGTCACCAGATCCGATAAGCACGCATCAGACCCCGTCGTCAAAAGCCAACCCGAAAATCAGACGGGACCTTGGGGAGGTGGAAAGGAAGCTCTAGCCATGGAGACTATATCCCGAATATCGACCCTGCTGGAGAGCGGTAAGTTCTATTGGTGCCATCCACCACGATCCCAGCTGATGGAAGCTCCTCGCCAGCTCGAGACCTCACGCTCGATGCCGCCTCGGCAGCCCGAAGTGGGCGCGGCTCGTCGTCCAAGCCGCTCGATAGACCCCAGATCAAGAAGTTCCTCGACAGCCGCAGCGAGAGGGAGGTTCTCGACGGTCTGCGGCGCGTCATCTCGGTATATATTCGGTCTGTTCGCTGGCCCGGTTGGGCACTCACCATTGACGTCCTTCCCTACAGATGATGTACCGGTCGCAAAAGACGCTGCCCTTCTTCTCCTCCATCGTCAAGAATATCGCGTCGCCCAACCTCGAGATCAAGAAACTTGTGTACATCTACCTCGTACACCATGCCGAACAGGACCCCGATGTCGCCCTCCTATCCATCAATACCATCCAGAAGTCGCTCTCCGATGCCAACCCGCAAGTCCGCGCCCTAGCGCTGCGTACCATGTCCAATATTCGAGTCCCAGTTATCAGCCAAATCGTTTCTCTGGCGGTCAAAAAGGGCGCGGGGGACATGAGCCCATACGTTCGTCGCGCAGCTGCGTTGGCAATACCGAAATGCTACCGCCTTGACCCCAGCCAGCTGCCGCAGCTGTTGGAGTACCTGTCCACCCTGCTTGGAGACAAGCAATACTACGTTGCTGGAGCTGCCATCACGGCGTTCATGGAAGTCTGCCCGGAACGAGTCGACTTGATACATCAGCACTATCGGAGCTTGATCAAGAAAGTTGTGGATATGGACGAATGGAGTCAGCTTTCGACTCTCAGGCTAATGACGATCTATGCACGGAGGTGCTTCCCGAGGCGCACAAGGAAGGTCAAGAGCAAGAATCAAGGAGCTGAGCTACAGGATTTCTACGGCGAGGGTGGTGACGCGGGCCCGGAGGGCGAAGAGGTCGTCTTCCTCGATCCGGACCTGGAGCTCCTACTTAGCGGCATCAAGCCGCTCCTCCAGTCTCGTAATTCCGCAGTCGTCATTGCTGTTGCCCGATGTTACGCCTCGGTCGGCACGGCGCCATATGTGCAGTCCGCCATCGGGCCGCTCATCGCTCTCCTGCGCGGCCCCCAGGACATCCAGCAAGTCGCGCTCTTCGATATCGTCTCCATTTGTCTAGACAGGCCAGCCGACTTTGTCAAATACGCTTCTCACTTCCTGGTCCGCGCAACGGACACCCAACCGGTGTGGGAACTGAAGCTAGAGTTCTTGACCCTCGTCTTCCCTTGCGCCCCCGTCCATGTAAAGAGTCTCATCTTGAATGAGCTCGAGCATTTTAGTCGCGGGAGCGACAAGCTGCTCGTGCGGGAAGCCGTGAGGGCGATTGGCAGGTGTGCGCAGACCGATCCCGCCACTGCACCCCGCTGCCTGCGTCTCCTGCTCGGACAGATCACGAGTCTCGACGGCATCCTGGCTGCGGAGAGCTTGACCGTGATTCGCCACCTCATCCAAAAAGATCCCACGGCACATGTTGCGACAGTGGTTCGATTAGCAAAGAATCTCGACAGCGCAACCGATCCGCAGGCCAGGGCGACCATCATATGGCTGGTTGGGGAGTTCTCGGCTCTCAATGGCGAAGATAATATCGCGGCCGACGTGCTGCGCATCCTCCTGAAGGGCTTCACGTCCGAGTCCGAAGTGGCGAAGCGGCAGATCGTGCTCCTCGCGGCAAAGGTGTATCTCCACCACCTGAACCGCGAGACTGAGGTCGCCCAAGCAGCCTCGGGCGACGAGCCTACTTCCCTACCAAAGCTCCTAGAGGACGACGACCACCCCGCCGCAAAACTCTGGACATATGTGCTTCACTTGGTCCGCTACGACACCTCGTACGACCTGCGTGACCGCGCCCGCCTCTACAAGGCACTCCTCGCCGTGCCGCAGCTGGCGACGCTGATGCTCCTCGCCCCCAAGCCGGCGCCGCAGGCCCCCAGCCCCTCGGAAGCGAGAAAGGGCTACATGCTCGGCTCGTCGGCGCTTGTGCTTGCGGGCGGCGGCGGCGTGCACGGCCTGAGGGGCTACGAGTCCCTCCCCGACTGGGTCGAGGAGGGGAGGGAGCCCGATCCGAGGCTGAGGGATTCGGAGACGCTCGGCTCGGGATACGGGGAGAAGAGGGTCGTCCCGGCTGCGGAAGCACTCGATAGCGTGGCCAGGTCGTCGGCTGGGCCTGCGAACGGTACGGGGAGTGGCGTCGGCGTCAAGTCGCTCGATGACTGGCTGGCTGAAGGGGAAGAAGAGGATGAGAGTGAGGAGACAGAGGAAGAAGACTCCGATGAGGAAGAGGAAGATGATGAGGATGAGGACGACGAAGAAGATGGGGATGAAGAAGAGAGTGGGGAGGAAAGTGAAGACGAGGGGAGTCAGGCAGAGCGGACCAGACTTGTTGGGTAATCAGTGATTCCGCAAGAGGTAGTCTCGGCAAGCAACATAATCCAGGCAATCTGGTCAAAGAAATCTAGTTTGCCCCCTAGCGCTCCCTAGACTGTCGAGGAAGGACGCGCTTCGCTACTGCTAAATCATGTCACACCAGGGCACATAAGGTCTAACTGAGCAGTCAGTCCGCTCTTGTGACGATACAGCGAGAATTGGATATCCCTGGGATGTCCCAGCTTGATTTTGTTTAATCCTCAGCCGGGCGGCTGCGATTGCCATGAACTGCCTCCCATGGTGATGCTATCTAGTCTATTAAGAGTATATCTAGTCTAAAGGGGTATGTCTACTCTACAAGAGTACATCTAGTCTACAAGAGTATATCTAGTCTAAAGGGGTATGTCTACTCTACAAGAGTATATCAATCCACCACCTTTACCTCCACCTTTTCATTCTCTAACCTCGCCGCAGTGTGCACCGACCTAGACTTCGCATCCACGCCCTTGGTGCTAAACGCCGCCCCGATGGCCAGCGCGCCAAAGGCGATGGCAACCAGGTACACGAGCTTGTAGGCCTCCGAGTTAGCCTCCTTGACGGCCTCCTGCACGGCAGCAACCACAGAGCCCGTAGCACCTTGCACGGCGGCGTAGGCGGCGGCCGTGTTAGCCCCCGCGGCAGCAACCAGGGCCGGCACGGAGCCGTCGAAGCCGGCGGCGGCGGCGGCGTCGGCGACGCGGCCGGGCATGACCTGGGCGTAGCGGCTGGTCTGGATGGACGTGTAGATGGCGGTGGCGATGGCGCCGCCGATGAGGCGGAAGGTGCTGATGAGGCCGACGGCGACGCCGATGTCGGCCTGGTCGTCGAGGTGCAGGCCGACCATGCCGAAGGAGAGCGGCGACGGCGGCAGGTTGACCGTCGCCACGGCGATGACGGTGCCGATGGCCTGCGCCTTGTCGTGGATCCCGACGGACGCGAGCGAGCCGATCAGCGCCGTCTGGACCACCATCATGCCGATCAGCTGCCACCGCTCGTGCTTGATCCACGGCATCACGCCCACGCAGTACCAACCCGCGATGATGGTGCCGAATGAGACCAGGTTGGCGTATACGCCGCGGATGATGGGCTTGTTGGCTGGCACCCACAGGAGCCCGGATTGACGCGGCCAGATGCTGCGGGAGGTTGGTTAGTGGCCTGGTTTTCGTTTTGGAGCAATCTTTTGGGCGGCGACTCACACGTTCATGCTGTAATACAGCATGCCGGCCACGAAGCAGACGACTAGGAAACTGGTGAATCTGTCCAGCCGTATGATTAGCACCTAGGTTCAGCAGGAAGGGTTGGGATGGTGGATAATCAAGCCTACTTTCGCCATTGAACAAACAGATGAGGTGGCAGGATTGGGTATTTCAGGGGCACGTAAGCCTCCCAGAATCCCAAAGCAACGAAGCACACAAACCCGACGACGATCGTGGCGATAACATGGGCGCTCTTCCAGGGGTACAGGCCTCCTCCCCAGTTCAGGCCGAGGAGGATGAACAAGCACCCGGCGGTGAACAGGAGCAGGCCTACGTAGTCGATCTCCTTGATGAGTTGCATCTTCGTCTTCTGATCATCGCTGTGCTTGGTTCTGAACGTCGGCGGGTGGTAGAAGAAGAAGAGCATGATGGCGGTCGTCGCCTCCCAGGCGAAGCACCACCAGTAGCATGCTCGCCAGCCGGGCTTGGTGTATGCGATGAAGACATAGCTGATGATGGGGGCGAAGGAGCTGAAGTGGTTCGCCAGGATCATGACACCTGATCTTGAGTTAGTTCAGGTGCCACTCAGGGTCGCTTTCAGGGGGCTGCTCCACGTACCCAGAGTCTTGAACCGGTCCTTGTTCGGGACCAGCTCCTGGGCGCAGGCGAAGCACATCTCCTGGAAGCCGCCGCCGACGCCGAAGATGATGCCGCTGGCAATCATCTGGTTGATGCTCTGGCCCGTCGCACCCACGAGGGCCCCGACTGCGCCTGCGACGGCGCCGAACAGCAGAAACCACCGCCGCCCCGCGATATCCGAGAGGCGACCGCCAATGGTCACAATCACGGAGGCTCCGAGGTTCCAGCTGGTTGAGATGGGTTAGTCGGTTCGAGCATCTCACATCAGCCTCGCGGTTTTGCTGTACTTACCAGATGGCGATCCAGGGGTATCTTGTGTCAGGACCGAGGTCGGCATTGATGTAGGTCAAGACGGCGGCGGGCATGAGCAGAGTGAACAGGTAGCTCTCGTACATCAGGATGAGGGCCTAGATCCCGATTAGCACCGGCTTATCACGATTCTCGGTCGGGGGCGGGGCTCAACTCACGAGAATCGCCAGCTTTGTCTTGAACGTGATCTTGCCTTCGCCATCATCGCCTTCGCCATCGCCGGAGTGGACGGCGGCGGACTGCTCCGTGTCGGACACAGCACCCACTTTCACCTCGTCCCGGCCACTATTGCTGCTCGTCTTCTCAATGTCTACAGCCATGATAGGTGGTTTTAGAAGCGGATGCCTAGCCTCTCCCGCAGTATTTTTGGGATTAGTAGGTCAAGATTAAGTCCTAGGATCGACATCTTGCCAGGCACAACCCGGATACTCATTCGGTAGTCCCCGGAAAACTTCTCCACTAGCCGATCGGTCTGCCTTGTGGATCTCGTTCTTGTGTAAACAACTTCCTGCGGGGAAATGTTTTGGAGCGATGATAGTATAGTAGTTAGGAGCCGGCACTAACTGCGTTGGCCCTCTACTGCATAGTAGAGAGATTTTGATTAGAGATGCCGGCCGGCCGGCCGGTGGAACCCCGCACAGTCTTCCAGGCACAGTGGCCGGGGCCCTCCGGGGACTACCCCAGCACGTGGCGGAGCCAAGATGCGGGGGAAGAGGCCGGGGGCGGGGGATGGGCCCCAAGCTAATGAATCACTAGTGAGAAATGGTGTTGCCCAATGGGAGATCCCCTTTTCCCCTTATTCCTGTCGGAGTCCGAAGTAGCTTGACCAGGTCGATGGGAAGCTTAGAAGCAAGGGGGTGTCTAAATGATTTCCAGGACGGGAATTTGCTGAATCATTGTAGCTTTGGGCTTGTTTCGACTTGTAGCTACAAGATCTGGGGTGGCAGCCATTGGCATCGGCAGACCCGAGAAGTACGTTAAACAACTCGAAGCTATCACGCTGGAAGCTGTGCTGCCAAGTTCGAGCCAAATCTTCACGATGTCGCAACAGCGAGTGTATCGGTCACAATTCCCTCCCATTAATGTTCCCCGCGATGTCTCAGTGACACAATTCCTCCTCGCGAGTAACCCGGACGATGTTTCCCCGGAGACGCCCATCTTCAGCGATTTCGACAATCCGGGACACGACCTCAGCTTCAGTGACCTCCGCAAGCTCGCCGCTCAGGGAGCAGCCGGCCTGCGGGATGTCGTCGACCTCCGCGAGGGCGATGTTGTCAGCATCTATGCGAACAACTCCGTGAGCTGGGCCTTGTTGGCTCATTCCATCATGTGGGCGGGCGGCTGTACTTGGTAAGGGAATGGCATGCGATCAATAAGGCGACGGAGAACTAACCGGGCCGGCACCAAACAGCGGCATGAACCCGTTGGCAACCAGTTACGAGCTGGTCCATTATTTCGAAACTGCCAAACCGAAACTCATCGCTGTAGACGGCACTCTCCTCCCGAAGGTTGAGGCGGCGTTGAAACTCATGAAATTGTCGGCGCCTCCAGCAGTCATTGTTCTTCAGGAGCCCTTGATACAGACCACCACCAGCTTGCCTCAGGTAAGGAGGGTACACCGAGATATTTGTCTAGTAGACCAATATTTGCTAAACCGGGCAAAGTTTCCCAGGGACTTCATATCCAACGTGCGCAAGCCATTGGCCCCCTACGACTTGACGGGCAAGGACAACACAAAAGTGCCAGTCGCTATGTGCTTTAGTTCCGGTACATCTGGGAAGCCCAAGGGTGTCGTCCTTTCCCACCACACCCTCATCGCATACCTCCTGACGGTACGGTCCACCAGCCCATTCCTCCACAGCTCGCGCACCAGGGAGGTGTTCTTCCCGTCCTTCGCCCACATCTACGGCCTCGTCTCGGGGGTCCTGCTCCCGGCCTTCGTGGGCTGCTACCTGGTCGCGATGGCGCAGTACGACTTCCTGCCGTACTTGAAGCGCTGCGCCGAGATCCGGGCCACGATCGTGAGGCTCGTCCCGGCGACTGCGGTCAGGATGACCAAGGACCCGGCGGTGAGGCGCCTGGACCTGAAGTCGATACACACAATTATGTGTTCGAGCGCCTCGCTGGCCGCGGAGACGGCGCAGGAGCTGCAGAAGATCCTCAGCTCCAGCGTCACCATCCTCAACGGCTACGGCATGACGGAGGGCACGATTGCCATGCTCAGGGAGTCTCAGTCAGCGCGAGCAGGCTCGGTCGGCAAGCCCGTCGCCGGAGCGTCCATCCGGATCGTGGACGACAACTTTGAGGATGTGGCCCTGGGGACTGACGGGCAGTGCCTCGTCAAGGGACCGACCGTCTTTATGGGATACAAGGATAACGACGCAGAGACGGCCGCCACGTTCCATGACGGGTGGCTGTGCACGGGTGACATTGTGAAAATGGATGGAGACGGCTTCCTCTGGCTTACAGGGAGGAAGAAGGAGTTGATCAAGTACAAGGGGAATCAGATCGCCCCGGTTGAGCTGGAGGCAGTCCTTCTCACGCATCCTTTGGTCGCCGAAGCGGGCGTCTGTGGCATAACGGACGGGGACTCTGAAGTGCCACTTGGATGTGTAGAGCTGTCCAGTGCAGTCGAAGCCCGGGACATCGAGAAGACCCTAGTGGAGATCAAGAGGTTTGTCGATGAGAGAGTGGCGCCTTACAAGCGGTTGAGGGGGGGTCTGTTCCACCTGGAAACGATTCCCAAAACATCGACTGGCAAGATTGTGAGGAGACAGCTCCCCGAGATGGTAGCGGAGAAGAGGGCAACGAAGGTGGCCAAGTTATAGTTTTTGTTGTATAGTTTACATTCATGCGATTTGGTTGATATATACACAGCGTTGATCTTCATTTTTTGACAACAGATGAATTCAAGGCAGTTTCTGCAGGCTTTCCAACTCTCCGTCTCAAATTGACCAACAATCTTGCTAATTCACAATGATTGCGGGTAAGGAAATCCGAGAAGCAACGTTGGTTGACAAAACTGTGGTTCTACCAGCGTTTATACCAGCAACACTCTCAAACATCCATGCGAGAGGCTCTATCCCCTTCCCACTCCATTAGAAAAACCATCAAAGATCGACGAAATCAAATCGATACAATGGCAGTGCAACACGAAACAAACCACGCCATGGATGAGAGTGCCTCCGTATTCATCGAATCACTTGCAAAGAGGTCTCACGGCATGAATCTGGAAGATTCATGGTATTGCATTGCAGTAATATAAACTTGAACCACAGAGCAAAGATTGACACTAAACTGGGTGGCAGGCATGTTCCTTTGCAGCTTGCAACCAAGGCAAATACGTTGCGGACGTCTTCACCACCGCCATCCGACCCCATCAGGCAGACGTCGAGTTTCATAAACGAGTCTTGCGTAGGATAAAAGGTTAATGATCCAGACAGAGCCTTGATCAATTGTTCGGGCCGCTAAACCGCCTCCTTCCTCCCCACAGAGTCGCTCATCAAAACGAGCATCATATACGGCATCCCAAGGGTGATCAACGCCTTCAGAGCCCTCATCACAGTGATACCAGGGCCAGACTCGAACGAGACAACATCAAGCAGGAACCACATCCAAGTGCCCGCCGATACAGATGAGCGCGGCCTAGCCTACATGCGCAACATCTTCCGGGCGGACCTGGACCCCTTCCTGGACACCATGGACCGGTACTGGCCGGACCTGCGCACCCTCATCGTCACGACCATCTACGGGTACTACCAGTCCGACGTCAGCGTCGTCGACTCCGTCACCACCAGCCTGCTCAACATCGCCACGCTGGTGCCCATGGACGTCACGGCCGAGGTCGCCTGGCACATGAGGGGGACGATCAGGAACGGAGGGACCAGGGAACAGCTGCAGGCGGCATACGACATCGCCATCGAGATCTGCAGGATCTGCGACGTGAGGCTGAAGAACACGATGCCGCTGCCGGAAGAGGTGATAAACGAAGAGCGTCTATTTTAGATTGGGAGAGGCCGAATCCTTCTATCTCGTCTAGCTCGTCCCTATAAATAACCACGCACAAAAATCTAGCAGAACCAACCCCCGTCAATGCTGATTGAAGTCCCCGTGATGTACGTCGACTCGTCGCTGAGCAGGAACGCGATCAGCTTTGCGACCTCCTCGGCCGTCCCGCTGCGCTTGAGCGCCACGTCCGAGAAGGCGTCGGCGTTGCCGCTGACCCCCAGGATCGAGCCCGAATCCTTTGAGATGGCGGCTGCGTTCCGGGCCATCGGGGTGTCTATCCGACCTCTGTTCTTGTCTCAGTTTTGTTTCCTCTCTTCCCGAATGGCGAGAAGCCAACACAGGCAGCGGGGGCAGGCAGGAAATGGGGGGTGAAGTCGAGAAAGGGGAGAGGAATCTCAAGAGGTAGAAAAAGGAAGAACACTCACGGGCAAATCGAGTTAACCCTAATCCCCTTAACACCCACCTCCTTCGCAGCACTCCTCGTCAGCCCAAGCACGCCGTGCTTACTCGCCGCATAGCTAGCATTATTCTCCCGCCCCGTCAGTCCCGCGATACTGCTCGCATTGACCACACTCCCGCCCCTGGCCCCCCCCTCCGCCGCCGTCATGACCGCCAGCTGCGCCCGCAGGCAGTGCATGACGCCCGTCAGGTTGACGCCGACGACGAACTCCCACTCGGCCGCGTCCTGCTGCGCGACGCCCCTCGTGCCGATCGACGCCGGGATCACCCCCGCGAGGTTGGCCGCGCCGTCGAGCCCGCCCAGCCGCGAGACTGTGTCCCTCACCCACGCGTCCACGGCGTCGGCCCGCCGCACGTCGAGCGCCGTCGTGAGCACTTCGGCGCTTGGGTGCGCCGCCTGGATCTCCGCCTTGGCCCGCTCGAGGCCCTCCTGCGAGAGGTCCGCGAGAGAGAGCCGAGCGCCGCGGCTGGCTAGGAGGTGGGCTGTTGCGAGGCCGATGCCGGAGGCGCCGCCGGTGATGGCGATGACCTTGTTGGCGAATTGCTGGGGAGAGGAGGACATGGTGGTGGTGCGTGGTGGTTGTGCGTGGTGGTGGTGCGTGGTCTTGATTTGGAGGGCCCGGAGTGTTTACTACAGATTGCGAGGCAATGATTCATGGGGAGGATGGAGATCATATATATGTGTGGCATAGCTAGGTGTGTTTGTATGTACCTAAGATAAGTAGACACCCCCCCATTTTCCAAACTACGGATGGCACTAGTTACGAACCACGCCGTGCGGAATCTTATACCCGTAGAAACGACTTTTTGAACTCGGCTCATCCCACGTTCTCCGCACCGAGCCACCCGGGCCCCCATCGGCTACAGGATGCTCCCCGTTTCGAGGAACTTGCGCGGGATGGGCACGTATTTCGCCCGCAGGTACTCACAGAGATTCTTTGCGAGTGTGTCCAGCTTGGAGCCCGAATTGTACCCCCTGTCCAGATGGTCCTTCAGCAAGAAATGCACTGCGCGGATATTTGGCATCTCGAATCTGTCTATGCGACCCCCCAAGTACTCGTGCGGGCCTAGGAGCTCCTTGAGTTTCTCGATGGTCAAGAATGTCCGCAGCCAATCCCACTGCTCCGCGTCAGGGACGAAGAAACCGACATTCGCATCAGACGCCTTGTCGCCGGAGCGGCCTAGGGCGATGCGCCCAAGAGGTGCCTCCTCCACCTCACCGAATTGCTCCAGTGCCACCGGATTTCTGGTGTTGTAAGACTCCTGAGGGCCATATTCCCTCACAGTTGGCGGCGTTGGGATGTCGATCGTGCACTTGTCCCCAAACAGGAAGTGCACGCGATGATTGCATGCGCTCTGCGGAATCAGAGTGACAAAATACTCAAAGTAGCTCTTTGCCGTTGACTGCCGTAGATCGTTTGGCCGCGAAACGCCCTTTTTCCTGGTCAGCGCCAGGCCTTCATTTTGTCTAGTGCGGGGACTGTAACTTACAGGGCATGATTGCAACACAGTCTCGTACAACTTGCGGCTGAAACCGTCTGGTAAGCTTGGATCAAATAGAGCAGCGTCGCGGGCCTGCGCAAAAATCCTAAAGTCCACTGTTGCGACCTCTTGATTTGGAGGGTTGGCGGGAGAGGTGCCGTGAACGTGGAACTTCAACATCGAGAACTTGCTGATGAGCTCCTCTCCAATAGCGTAGCGTGCTTGCTCTTCCATCCACTGACACTTCTCTTCGATGTCTAAGCCGACCAGGTAGAAGTGCCATTCGGCTTGGAAGCCTCCTTGGGCTGTGATACCGCACCGCGTGGTAGGAGGAGGCGGAAGTCCCTTCACACCGCTGACATGAACGCGATCTTCTCCGGCTTGTTCGACAGAGATCTGGTGGAGATCCGCGACAACGTCAGAGTTGAAGTAGAGAGGTCCCGAGATCTCATACACCAGTTGTGAAGTGACAGTCTCGACGTTCACCACACCATTGGTGTTCTTCTCCTTGGCAATATCACACTCGCCGTTGTGGTGCACTTCTGCTATCGGGAAGCCTAGGTTCAGGTGCTTCTTCGACTTCATCAAGTCCTTAAAGCGGCTGTAATAGCCGCCGGTGACAAATGCCGAACATTCAATAATGTGGCCCGCGATCAAGGCGCCAGCAAGCTCATCCAGTTGCTCAGCTCTCCAGCCGTGCCACCATGCGGCAACTCCAATCGTTGGAGCCGCATCTGAGACTCTTCAGCGTCGTCGTTAGCGTACGGACGAGATAAAAGGGAGTAAGAAGGAGTCACCACTTACCGGCCGCAGATAACAATATCCGCACCTTGACGCAACGCTTCGGCGATTCCCAGGCTCCCCAGATATGCCTGGGCACATAGAGGCTCAAAGCCCCATCCTTCCAAGGTCTTCCCATCAGTCAGACTCTTGAACGTGGCTCCCTCGGCCACCATCTGCTTGAAAGGGACCGTGACATCGTCGCCTTCTACCCAGGCTACCTTCAAGTCAAGGCAGGCAGCTTTCACCATGTCTTGGCAGATCTCTGCTAGGAGCTCTGTGTCGCTGGCGCCTGCATTTACGGCGAGTTTTGCCCCATTTTGAGCGAGCTTGCTGATGGCGGGCTCGAAACACTGCAAAAAGGTACTGGCAAACTGCGCGTTCTTCCTCCTCTCGGCTAGAGGTAGGTCCTTCCTGCTGCCGGCTGCGTCTCTGCGGGCCTTACCAGCGCCATAACCAGTCATGACATTTTCAGACAGCCAGTCCCCAACAATGGCGTCCACGTCGGGGTCGCTAGCTAGACGAGAGATCGCCGCAACTCTGTCCGTAAATCCGCCAGAAGCACCGCCAATGCGGACTGGACGGCGACGCTCACGGTTGACAGACATGATGCAGGGGTGTGGGGGTGTGGCAGTAGGGTCCAGCTGGTGATAGACAAGGGAGGGCTGAGACTTCTTTGTCTGTGTTTTCCAATAAGTCAACGCTGATGGATTCGATTCGAAATATAGCAGGGTGTGTCGCGACGCTCACTGGTAGAGGGTCTGTCTGCTTGCTGGTCGGTGACAGGAGCCAATGTCGGCGCCGAGACGTAAGATATGATGACCAGCACCGGATTTCTAATGCGAATGCGCATATCCCTTCAGCCTTTCCGCGCTACCATTTGAATTGGAATCACGGTGGTGTATACCGAGGGTATCCCTATGGAGCATGAAGCTCCCCAATTGCGTACTTAGGTGTGTGGGTCAGCTAATGACTCGCACGCGTCTCTCCACCTGGGGTTCGTTAGCACTGTAACAGTGTTGTCTCTACCCCGCACTGGAAGCTCACCCACTAACGGCATCTTGAACCAGGCCGAAAGCCCGGGGGAGCCCGGTGGCTAGCGCCTTGTTACTCCAACCTACGCACGGATTTTGGCCCCATGCGTAGTGCCATCCTGCTGGTAAGTTTGCCAGCCGGGTTGCATGCAAGGGTAGGAGCCCCTGTTACTGGCCTCGTTACACCAAGAAGGCTAGCTCTCGTCTATGATTATGGCGATCTCGGGGAAGCGGGTGCGGAAAGCTTCTGCCACGGTCCAGTTCTTCAGCTGACGGATATGTTCTTCATAGACGGGGTTAGTAGTGATGCTGTTGCAGCCCCCTAGGCCACCGGCATTGTGGATGAGGATGTGCGACGGGTCGTAGGGCCAGGTGACAGAAAACGAGGAGCTATACGCCACAGCGAAGTCGTCCAGGGTGATATCAGGGTGGCCGATAAGGTATTCTCTGACCTTCGGCCTGTTCCTCATCAGTAAGCCAGGATAGATTTCAAGCAGGACATGTATCTTGTTACGAACCAGGGGATTCGGTCAATCCAGGCTGCATGCGGTATTACTAGCTGGCGTGGGGTCGGTTTTAGCCAGTCTGGCATCAGGTCCCAGCTTCGTCTGTCCATGAGAACCATCCACTGCCAAGCGTCAGACGATAGCACTTCCTCCATTGCCCGGTTTCGTCGCTCACCTTGAGAAGAGTAGACATGATATAGAAAGTTGCGACTTTCTTCGGCAGCGTGTCGATTTCAAGGTAGCTGCGGATAATGTCCCCGACAACATTGCTGATGTCATCGTTTGTACGTTGATCCTTATGCAACAAGGATAGCAAATTCGGGCTGGATGAGTACGCTGCGGTCTTCTCTGCCGCTTCCGCTGGAGACACGAGACGCTCTTCCCTTTTGGAATCCAGGAAGCCTTGCAGGATCTGGTCGGCAATACACGATGGTGAAGTGTTCAGGGGTGGAATCTCCCATGGTTTGGGCTCCGGGGTTCTGACTGATCCGGAGTCTGACGGGTTCTGGGAATTCGAATATCCTATTAAACTGAGCTGCAGGGCTGCATTTTGGGTTCGAAGATGGGCGTTCTCCGTTTCCAGAAGGCGGAGTCTGGTATCAAGCATGCCCACATCTCTCGCTCTTTCTTCGAGAGCTTGCGTGAGAAAAGTAACCTGCTCGGTCAGATTGCCAATCGTCCATCTCGTTCTGTCTCGCATAGCCTGCTGAGACTTGCGATCGCGTGCCCTCTTCCGTTGGATCTCAATCTCCTTAGCCGTGAGAGTCCCACATGAGGACTCGGATGAGCCCGGAGACGTGGCAGAAGTGGTTGACGGGCCCGACGGCGGTGACATGTTGAAGTGGAAAAGTCAACCTTGGTGCCTACCTGAATTTCGTGCCTGATCGAACGAATTCGACACAACGGGTTTCATGTCCGTCATCCGGTAGTCGACGTGCTACAGCATGTCATCACAGCCAAGCGAGTGGTGGAGTTGTGCCTTGCGGAGAGGAGAAAAAAGAGGGCGCCAAAAGAGTGCGCCAGAAGAGGAACAAAAGCATTGACCATTGAAAGGGCACGGAAATGGAAGCTAGGCTGAAATTGCGGGGTAATAGTCCAGGGTGTGGGACCTATGGGGGAGCGTATGGAGGGTGCCACAGAAGGCGCCACAGAAGGTACATACGTACCTACAGAACAGCGTGGGGTCATGTAAGAGCAGTTTGAAAAAGGGACGGATCTCAGGGAGGAGGCATTCGAACATTGCCTGTCTAGCTACACGTAATTTGAAACTGACGAAGCTGAACTCTTAACCCCCGAGAAGTCCATATTCCTACACCGTACCACCACTTCTTCATTGCCTGAGCCTAGCCCCAAATCCAATCCATCTTCCTCATGCTCAGACATTATGCATGTCTTACACCACGTCCTTTGTCTTCTCCTCGGTGGTCTTTGCAACAGTATGCATCTTCCGCTCCACCTTGTCATTCAGGTGCTTCTGGGCATCCTTGGAAAACAGGCTTCCCATGATCGCGATGGCGCCGAAGCCCAAGCTGGCAAGGTAGACAGTCTTGAACGCCTGCGAATACGCCATCGGGAGCACCCGCTCGACGGCCTCCTTGATGGCAGCTGTGATGCCGGGGAACGTTGCGAGCTTCCCGGCCCGCACCGCCGCGACGAGGGCCGATACCTCGCTCGAAGGGAGTCCCGCCTCGGTGGCCGCCGGTCCAATATTATCCGGCAGCGTCGTGGTCAGGCGGTTCGTTAGGATCGAGCTGTACACGGCAACGGCGATGGATCCGCCGGCGGACCGGATCGATGCCAGCAAGCCTGAAGCGAGACCGATGTCGGATGGCTTGCAGTACAACGGAGCGAGGGCAAGGGAGACGAGCTCGATAAAGCCGACAAAGAAAGGACCAAGGATGGTCAGTGCGATTCCGGCACTCTTGGTCTCGGGCGTGAGAGAAGCCAGGGCAGCCACGAAGCCAACCATGGCGAATGCGGAGAAAATGATCCAGTAACGAACGTTTCCTCCCCATTTAACAATGGCACCAGCGCAGATCTGGCCAAGAGCAGTGGAGCTCGCTACCGTAGACTAATCATCGTCAGCTTTCTCGTCTGGTGCAGCATTATTTCGCCTCGCTTGGTACTCACCGAGAGCCAGCCAGCATAAGTGATGTCTTTCGTGTACAGAGCCTGAACCTGTTGAGGCCAGAGAAGCACCGCCGAGTAGTAGAACATCTACAGAACATGTCAGACACGATCTCCAGGAGAAATCCCCCTCTCTTGACGACACTTACACTCGCCACTGTCGCGCAAGCCACAAGACTGATGAAGCCGCGGTTGGCAAAGAACTTGACCGGAATGGCAGGATATTTAAGATCCACGGTTCCCTCATAGACGAAGAGACCGACCAGCATGGCACCGCCAATAAGTATGCTGGAAATAACGGCGGCGGACTTCCAGGGGTAAATGCTGCCTCCCCAGGAGACGCCCATTAGGAAGAGGGTGAGACCGGCCGTCCACAAGAAGATACCGATGTCTATGGGCCCATGTCAGTCAATCAGGTCTCCAAATTCAGGGGCATAGAGAGGTGATAGACTCACAATCCAGCTGTTTCAGCAACTGGCGCTTGGTCTTCCTCTCGTGCAGCAGGTCGAAAGTGGGAGGGTGGTAGAAAAAGAAGAGCAGGATGATCGCCAGGCCAACACAAATGATGTTGATGTAGTAGCACCATCGCCAGCCAAGATTCGGGTTCGAGATCAATTTACGGCCTGTCGCCATGTCAGGGAGCTGCAGATATCAGACGGAACCAGGAGGGAGCCTTTACTCATAATAGGACCGAAGGTTGCGATCGGTGCATTGGTCAAGAAGATGAACGAAAGCACCATGGGCCGGTACTTGTTGGGCACCAGCTCTCCAATAGCGACGTTGAAGCTGAGCTGGACAGTCTCGCCGAGGCCATACACCGCGGCGCCAACGATCAAGGTGTTAACATTCTGAGCGGTGGCGCTCACAATGATGCCAATCATGGCAACGCAGTTGCCACCGATGAAGAACCATCGTCGACCGAACAGATCGGAGAGGCGGCCGAGAATAGTGTAGGTAAAGGAGAGAGCAAGGGTTCGCGCAATATTGACCCAGGAGATGTACGGGCTCGGCCCTATAGAATTGTTAGCGGGAGTTGCCGTCTCAGGGGTAAGGCAACCTCGTACCGATATCAGCGTTGATGTAAGACAGCACATTGGTGGGTAGAATCAAGAAGATGTATGCCGAGAGAGCCGACAGACAGAACCCCTAGGTAGATTTGGGCGGTTAGACCCTGGAATACAGAGACACATGCAGCTCAACGTCATCACTAACTGTAAGGCAGCCGATGAACCGCGGGGAATAGAAGTAGCCCGGGGGGAGGTTATCGCCTAGGGCCTCCGACCGGATAGAGGAGGCATCGTCACGTCCATCTTGCTGAAATTCGACACTTTCCTTGCTGGTGCTTTCGATCTGGTCGTGGTCGGGAGCCAAGTTGACTTCCATTTTGATGACTCTGAAGAAATGCGAATATTCTCTCTGTCACCCAAATCAGAAGAGAGAACGACGAGGCAAAAACAACAAATATGTATGAACAGTACACCTGCCAAGAGTTACAACTGCCAAGAGACAAGCTCCCCAGACTTCGTCGGATTCAGTCACCCAGCAACATTCCAAACCTTCTCCACAAAGGTACTCCAGACTCCAAGGGAGCCGGCAAGAGGTTCTAGGGGTCCACCAAAGGCTAGAATCTCTGGGGGAATGGAACTACTGCATAGACTAACTTGTAATAGTAGAACCGCAATTCGCGGGGGAAATACGCACCCCCGATATGGCGCTCTTTTACACACACGGTGGTGAAGCTACGCCAAGACCCCCCAAAAAAACCAATGGTGCCAACAAAATATGGGACGCTACTGATTCATCGCAGCATGGCTCCCACGCAGGTTCATGCACGAATCCGCCTCCAATTGGCGAACCTGGCAATAGTATGTTCAGCCCGCGAGCTCAGCTACTCAACTCTCAACTCTCAGCTCCGCTGGTCCGACTCAACAATAAGTGGTGGCGATGGCCAACAGGCAGAAGAGCCAAGCCGCTTGGGTCGTTTGGTCTACGTGGGAGCTGAAGCCATTGCCAAAAGCCTGGGGGAGCTGTTTGACACCCCAAGCTCTCAGGCCAGTCGCTGGTAAGGTGCAGGAGAGAGAAGACGAGACAATTGCCTGCAAAGAAGTTTTCCTCCCATCTTCGCCGTGTCCTTTGTGGCAGAAGTGATATGAACAGTCAAATAGTTGTGTACGCCAACCGCCCGAGCCTCTATTGTAGCACACGATCTCCGTAGAAACACATTATAGCCTACTCGCCTTCCACTGCGGCTCCCTCTTCTCCGCAAACGCCTTCAGGCCCTCGATGATGTTCTCGCCCTTCTGCAGCTCCGCAAACTCCTTCTCGAGCGTCCACTCGACCGCGCGCTCGACGCTCGCCGACTCCCAGCCCTGCCGCAGCCCGGCCCTGGTGCAGATGATGGCATCGGGGCTGTTCCTCGCGATCATGTCGGCGTACCGCACCGCCTCCTCGACGACCCTCTCCCGCGGCACCACCTTGTTGACGACCCCCCACTCGAACATCTCCTGCGCCGACGCGTTCCTCCCCGTCAGCGCGAGCTCGCTGGCCCTCTGCAGGCCGACGGTGCGCATGAGGCGCGGCAGGGCGCCCCCGATGGCGGCGATGCCCCTCTTCACCTCGGGCAGGCCGAAGTAGGCGTCCTCGGCGGCGACGACGAGGTCGCAGTTGACGACGAACTCGCAGCCGCCGCCCATGGCGAGGCCGTTGACGGCGGCGATGACGGGCTTCTTGCCGAGGCGCCGGCTGAGCGGCTTGAATGCCGGGGCGTTGCCCATGCGCGCCTTGGGGTCGGAGTCCCCCGACATGCTGTTGTTCCACTCCTTCAGGTCCGCCCCGGCGCTGAACGCCCGCCCCGTCCCCGTAATCACCGCCACGCTGAGCCGGGGCTCCGCGTCGAACCACTTCCACACGCTGTCCATCTCCCACTGCGCTGTCGTTGACATGGCGTTGAGGTCCTTGGGGCGGTCCATGCGCACGAGGAGGACTCGGGGGGCGGGGTAGGAGAGGCGGAGGAAGGTTGGGGTCGGCGGGGGAGGTGTTGTCGTTGGTGGTGATGATGATATTTGCGCCATCTTGGGCGTTGGGAGGGGGGTGACTCTGGTGGTATTTGTGACTTTGCAGAATAGGGATTGACTCTGTGTGTATTGATTTCTCACGTTCAAAGATGGCAAGTTTGTACTCGAGAACAGGAGTTGAGATCTTTGCTTCCTGCTCAGCTGGCAGACTGGGCTTCCGATTTAGCTCGGCTACACTTACTGAATTACCTTGGGCAACAGCTCCATCCGGAGGAGTCCCAGCTCGGCTCCTTAGTTCTCCACGTTTCAATCCTCAAGCCCCAACCTTGCTCACGAAGTCTCCCGGCTTGGAGCACTTTTTTAGTCTGTACTTACTCATCGCGCTAACTTCACTAGCTCAAATGAAAAAAAATGAGTCGGCCAGTATACGAGCGGTGTTCTCGGATTACCCTGTGCGAGGATGCCGCGGCGCGATAGGGCGAATTTCGGTCGCCCGCTTCATGTTTTCCGACTGGGCAGGCAAGCCTTCCGTTGCGGGATTAACGGCAGGGGCTATTCCCCACCGATATGCCGTCCCCACTAGGGGACCCGCAAAAGCTTGCCTGCCGGGAGGCGTTCTGGGCAGAGTGCGGGGGAATGCGGAGAAGTAGGTTGGAGCCGGTCGCCTCTAACGTCGCGCTAATGATTCATAACGACATTCCTTTCAACCAGTCCAGCAGGGCCCCCAATAAATGGGGAAATGATGGCTTTGTCTCGTTGTGATGCCTTCTCATCGCGGGCCGAGGCTGTTTGCGGGCTGAACGTTCGAGGAACCGATCCAATTCCTTCCTTCCTGTCTGAAAACCATTTTCTTGTCGACTCTGCTGTCGTGAATCTTTGAAGGCTTTCATTCATTCAGCTTTCGGAGACGCATCGTGACCGTACTGCCATACTTAGCATTTCCAAACGTTGCCAACCATGTCTGTACCTAGGACGAAGAACCCAGTCCCCGACTGGATCGAGAACCCGTATCCCCACGTCGAACACAGCATCATCTCGTTCCCGCAGAAGCACATCCTCCTCGTCACCATCAACCGGCCCAAGTTCATGAACTGCCTGCCCGTCGAGGCAACCATTGAGCTGGGCGCCCTTTGGAAATGGTACGACGCGGAGCCGGAGCTGCGGTGCGCCGTTTTCACCGGCGCCGGCCAGAAGGCGTTCTGCGCGGGCATGGACCTAAAGCAGAGGCTGGACCTCATAAAAACGAACGAGATCGCCTTCGAGTACCCGCACGGCGGGTTCGGCGGCATGTCCAACCGGACGGGGAAGAAGCCCATCGTCGTCGCGTGCAATGGGCATGCTCACGGTACTTGCTCCTCGCCCTTGTTCTTTCCCGCAGTTATGGGTGTGCGTCGCGTATTGAGCTGACACGTATAAACCTCCCCAGGTGGCGGTATGGAGATGATCCTCAACGCCGATGTCATCTTCGCGTCTCCGAACGCCGACTTCCGGCTGCCCGAAGTTTTGCGCGGCGTGTCCGCCCTAGCCGGCGCCCTCCCCAGGTGCATGCTCCTCTTCGGCAACCACCGGACGATGGACCTCGTCCTCACAGGGCGTCTGATGTCCGTGCAGGAGGCGTTCGAGTGGGGGCTCGTGAAGGAGATTGTGCCGCAGGAGAAGCTGCTGCAGCGGGCGATCGACTACGCCGCCGAGATCGCGTCGCTAAGCCCCGACAGCGTCATCATCTCGAGGCTCGGAGCGAGGGAGGCGTGGGAGACGGGCGTGAGCCGGGCGACGATGAGGGGCCAGGAACTCTGGGCCGAGAACCTGTTGAAGAGCAAGAATGCGACAGAGGGTCTGGCATCCTACAGGGAAAAGAGGAAGCCGAATTGGTTTCCGTCGCATATATGAGGCAGACAGGGAAATAAAAAAAATTGGTGAGTTGGGCAAAGTGATGCTCACGTGGTACAGCGCGTGTGTATGTGGGTGCTTGGTAGGTAGAGGGCGGTGTGGGTGGTGGTAATGAACATATAAATGAGGGTTAGGAACCAATTCTCAAGGGATCACAGCAGGCGGCAACATGGCCATGTTGTTCAGGTCAAACTGTGGTCCCGTGGTGGAGTGGTAATGAGCGACACTCGACAAAAATCAACAACCGGCCCGACGACAAAGAGATTAGGACACTCGACACCGAGTCCGAACTCTTTTGTTCGAGCGGCGTTGGCGTCACTTTTTTTTCCCCCCTTTTTCTGTACCTTTTTTTTTCGCCCGTGGTCGACTCTCTAGATGTCTTGCCTCACAGCTGCTTATAGATCTGCTTGAACTCTTTTGTAAATACTTGATATATCTTGAACCACGATCTTGTCTATAAGTTGAAGTTGGATTTTTGATATATCTACTCTCTCAAAGTCTACATTCAATATCTACATCTACAGCCTGCTTCCTTCTTGCTTGATCTTAGCATACCCATTCGACAATGCCACCCTGCCGTCTCCCTTGACGACCGTCTCAAAGGCAATGTTGTCGTAACCATTCTCAGAGCCGACCACCCACATCCTTGTCTCCAGCTCATCGCCGGGATAGACCACGCTCTTGAACCTGGCGCCAAACGCCTTGAGCCTTGTAGGATCCGAATTCCCCAGCTCCCGCAGCAGCCCCCTCGCCGAGATATTCCAAGTCCCCAAACCATGGAGGATCGACCCCTTGAACCCGGCCCTCTTTCCGAACGCCTCATCACCGTGCATTGGGTTATAATCTCCACACAGCCGATACAGCAGCGCCATCTCAGGGGTCGTCTTAAACACATGGACGGCATCAGGCCTCCGGTCCGGCAGCCTCGTAACGGGCTTAGTCGGGCCCCTCGGCCCGCCGTAACCGCCCTGCCCGATGCCGAACGCCACCGAGCTCATCCTGCAGTAGACCTTTCCCGTCGCGGCGTCGACGAGCTCCTGCTCCGCCTCGAGGATCATGGCGCCGCCCTTGTCGTACACGCCGACGACGCGGTTGCGGATCTCGAGGTCCAGCCCCGCCGAGCTGGGCGGCAGCGGGCTGACGATCTCGATGCCGCGCTCGCCGTCGACGGAGCGCTGGGCGTCGAAGGGTGGGACGCCGGGAACGTCGGCGCTGGTGGTGCGGGCGATGAAGTCGAAGACGTCCTGGTCCGTCTGCTTGAAGGCGAGGTTGATGGGGAAGGTCGGGAAGGCGGCGAACTTGGGGTGCAGCTCGTACAGGAAGTGGCGCTCGTCTTGTTGGACGCCGATGGCGTTGGCCTTCCTAGGGTTTAGTAGGGAGCTGGGCAAGACACGGAGCGCGGTAATGGGTACTTACGAATAGCAGGACATCTCGTCGGTTATAGCTGCATTTGATGGGAGGGTATTGGTACCCTACTGCTTTCCGGAAATCGACATTGTCGTATCTTCCGGATGCGTTCTTCACTGGTTTGTCACTGGCCATTGTGCTGTCCGTTTGTATCGGCAGGGTGCCACAATCTTCCAAGGTTTTGCTTGTGCGATTTTTGGAGTAGATAGAGAAAGGAATAAATAATTGAGGGAGAATTTCAGGATCCAAAGTTGGAGAACTACCTACTAGATCTACCTAAATTATTGGGTCAAGTTGGGGTAGCCGGGATGGTGTGTGGGGAAGAGCAACTACGCCGAGGCATACGGAAGAAAAGACCCAGTACCTCCTCTTCCACGGCTAGTGTCCAAGGAACTCGATCGGATTGAGCCGGTCCCAGACTCATGCACGCGGCCTTACAGGGATACAACTTCTTGATACAACCACATTTCCCGCGGCGGAATCTGGGCCATTCGATTCCGGGCACACAAGGTCAGATTTCACGCTCCCAGGGGCTCAGGGGCTCAGGGGCTCATAATGTAGGTCCACAAACTATTCGTTTCGTCTGCCAATCTTCAAACCGATGCCCAATAAAGCATGTAAATAAGTACTCTCTACAGCCTGGCTAGACGACCTGCTCTGGCTCGAGCCTCTGCTCGGCGCTGGTCCTCCAGCTGAACCAAGTCCTTGGGCAAGTCGACATGCCTCGCTCGCAGGAACTCACCGAAGCTCTTGGCAAAGCCATCCAAGATGCTGTTGCTACTCACGCCATCCTGCAAAAATCCTTTGACCACGAAGTGGACCGCCCATAGATTTGGGAACTCACATCTCTCAACCGAGAACTTGTCGCTCCACTCATCACTCAGAAGCTCAATCAACCTGGAGCTTGTAAGGAACGACTGCAGCCAAGGCCACGCCGCAGCGTCCCGAACCCAGAAACCAACATTGGCATTCCCACCCTTGTCGCCGCTCCTCGCAAACACGAGATCCCCGAATGGCCTCCTGACCGTCTCCCCGGAGTAGCTCAGGGCAGTCTTCGGCTCGTAGCTCCTCTGCGCCGGAGCGCTAGCAAGGCACTTGCTCGCAGGGCGTGGCAGGACCCCGATCGACCTCCCAGATTTGTCGTTGACAAAGTGGACCGTCAACGGGACCTCGGACTGGGCAATCAGGCCGGGGAAATACTTGACGTACATCCTCGGCTCGAGGGTCCGCCAGTCCATGCCCAGATGCAGGCCGCAGTACCCCTGCAGGCCGTTGTAGAAGATGGCCCTCTTGACCTGCGCCAGCGCCTTCTTGTCGGGCGCCTGGGCGAAGATCCTGACCTGGACGGTACACTCTTTCTGCGTGCGCGGATCCGGCTGCGACGACCCGTACTTCTCGATGCTGAACGTGGTGAAGTCGTCCTTGTTGATGCGCCTCAGCACGCCGTCCTTCATCTGCTGGAACTTGAAGTCCGTGTCCAGGCCGGCGCAGTACCCCGACAACTCGGCCTGCCACCCTCCGAGAAGGCAGACGGCCAGTTTTGCTGTCGGTGGAGGAGCCGAGCCCCTAATTCCCGAAACCTGCACACGGTCCGTGCCAACTTCTTCCAGACGGACGTGTTCGATATTGGCGATGACGTCCGTGTTCAGGTAATTCTGGCCCTGGATCTCGTAAAGCAACTGAGCCTTGCAGGTGTCGATCGTCACGGCGCCGTTGGTGCCCGGGGGTTTGGTGATGACAATGTTGCCGTCTTCTGCAATTTCGGCAATTGGGAAGCCGAGCTTGTAGAGCGTCTTGATCTCAGGAGCACCGCAGAAGTTGCCTCCCGTGACGTAGGGGCCGCATTCAATGAGGTGACCGGCAATCAAGCTCCCGGCGAGCTTGTCGTAGTCCTCGGAATCCCACCCATGCCACCATGAGGCCAGGCCCATGACAGGGCTGGCATCGCAGCACCTCCCGCAGACCACAATGTCTGCGCCCTCTTCCAGGGCACGAACGATGCCAGCCTGTCCGGTGTAGACGTTTGCGGAGAGGATATCCTTGATGCTGGACTCCGGCAGAGTAACTCCTTGTTGATCAAGATGGGCTACGGAGCTAAACTTTCCACTCTTGACTTGCTCGGTGATATTGTCGCCGCCCACCCACGCGATCTTGACGTGGCTGATCCCAAGACTCTTGAAGTAAGAGTCCGCGGCCTCGGCAAGACCCCTTGGGTTTAGAGCTCCACCATCGTGGACAATCTTGATGCGCTTCTCCGCGACCAGCCGGGCGGCATCGCCGTTCTCCCAGGCAAGTTGCTCAAGGAAGTTGGGCTCGTATCCCAGATCCGGTCGGGTCTGGAGCTCGATGGATCTCCAGGCGATGTTGAACTCGGCGAGGTAATCTGCCGTGATTGCGTCGACGTTCCCCGACTTTGCAATCTCGTAGATCTGGTCGATGCCGTCGCCAATGGCGCCCGACACGTTACCAATGCGAATTGGCCGTTGTTGCCGAGCCATAATGTTGCCTTGTTGAGATCTTTGATGCTAATTGTAGGATATATTCAAACAGTCTCTCTCTCGGACTCGGCCATCATGAATGGCCGGTCCGACCTCACGCCCGACTTGTGTTCATCTTTAATCAACTGGCTCCCATCCCTGCCACCGGATCGCTCGCCGTCCAGAAGATAATCCCGTGTCCCACACACCATCTTCCCCGCAATGCGTCGACTATGCAGTAGTGTAAGTTGGTACACGAGAGCGATGAATCATTAGCGTAAATTAGGGGCTGAATCATTTTGCTAGTGCAACACTATCGTCAATGGAGTCGTTGCTAGCGGCAGGGATTCCCCCTTCTGCGGGGAACGACGGGGTGATTATGTGTGAATAACGGGCCCCTCCGACCGCCGCAAAAACCAGGGGGCAGGCAGGGATGGTGGAAGACCTCCGTTTAACAACCCCCTAACAGTAGGCAGGTAATAACTTGCCGACAGTACCGGTGAGCGGAACATGTCAGCCTGGGATGGCCGCGTGCATTTTGAGTGCGGGCAAACGGCTTCCCGTCGGCCAGAGAGTTGTTGACCTTCCGCCTGCTACCTCGATTATCTTTCTTCACCTGCCTTGAGCTCTGTAATATCGTCATGAGAGACAGAGATACCGAATCTGCTCCAAGATGAAGGTCTACACCTCGCAGCCGATCTCAATACCCCGAGACCAGAACCTTACAGAGCTTCTCCACACGACGGCGTGGAGCCTCCCCGAGTCGCATCTCATAGCCAAGGACAGTCTCACAAACCGGAGCATCACTCTCGGCGAGCTACGAGACCGGGCCGGGCGGATAGCCAAAGGACTGAAAGATGCCCTGAGGCCAGTCGACCAGGCAAGATGGGCGATCGTCCTGCCCAACAGCGTCGAGTTCTTGGAGGTCTTCCACTCCATCCTCTGGACCGGCGGCGTTGTGTGCCCCATCAACTATGCCCTGAAAGCCTCCGAGATAGGCCACGGGCTCGCCGTATCGCGGCCCCATTTCATCGTGTCGTACGGCCCCACCGTCCCAGCAATCACTGAGGCAATCGAGGTCGCCTACGAGAGCCTCCGCGCCCAGGGAGTCGCCTGGCGCCGGCCCGAGGTCGTGACCATCATCTCCCGCGCCCCGGGCCATAAGCACAAGCACATCCCTGACGACTTCCTCGCGCCGCGCCGGCTCCCGGTCCCGCACTATGCCGACGCGACGGTGCGCCTGGCGACGATCCACCTGTCCTCGGGCACGACGGGCCACCCCAAGGGAGTTGAGCTGACGCACCACAATTTCGTGGCCAACGTGCTGCAGCTGGTCGCGCACGACGCGGCGCAGTTCCACCGAGGCAGCCGGACGGTGGCGTTCACGCCGTGGGCGCACATCGGCATGACGACGATGCCGCTGTTCCTGGGGCCCTACACGGGCATGATGCACCACGCCATGCCGTCGTACAACCTCGAGACCTTCGCCGAGCTCGTCGGCAGCAACCAGGCGACCTCGTTCCAGGGCGTGCCGAGCGTCGTGCTCGCCATGACCAACAGCGACATCACGGAGCGGCACGACTTCAGCCGCGCGCAGGTCCTCAACGTCGGCGGCGCGCCCCTCAAGGCGGACCTCGTCGCGCGCGTCCTGGCCAGGGCGCCGTGGCAGTTCAACCAGGTCTACGGCATGACCGAGGCCGCCGGGTACGTGGCGTACCAGAAGCTGGGCGAGCAGCTGCCGGACGGCGTGGTCGGGAGGATGCTGCCGGGCATCGAGGCCGTGCTGAAGAAGGAAGGAAGCACGGCCGACGTCGCCGAGGGCGAGGCCGGCGAGCTGTGGCTGCGCGGGCCGAACATCACGAGGGGGTACGCCTTCAACGAGGAGGCCAACCGCGCGGCGTTTCCCATGGAGGGCTGGTATAATACGGGGGACGTGTGCAAGATAGACGCCGAGGGGTTACTGAGCATCGTGGGCAGGACAAAGGAGCTGATCAAGTACAAGGGCTTCCAGGTCTCGCCTGCCGAGCTCGAGGGCTACCTCAACTCTCACCCTCACGTAGTCGAGGGCGGAGTGGGCGCCGTGTGGGATGAGAGCCAGCTTACCGAACTGCCGGCGGCGTGGGTCATCCTGAAGGACCACCTGAAGACGGAGAGGGAGAGGAGACAGGCCCTGAAGGAGATACAGCAGAACGTCGACAGCCAGGTCAGCGGCTACAAGAAGCTTCGGGGAGGCGTCTGGCAGGTGCCCGCGATTCCAAAGAATCCGACTGGCAAGATATTGAGGAAGAAGATGGTCGAGATGAGAGATGGCCTCTGCTCCCTTGAAGCTGCTGTCTTGGCCCGGCTGTAGAACCCCCTCTTTCACATATACTTAAATATAGATAGATCTCGCTTAAGACTGAATCCCCGGTTACCAACCTGTCTGTTCTCGAGATCTCCAGACCCAAGAGTTGGAGATTCTGCAACGCTAAGCCGGTAGTACGGTTCCTGTGAGTAACTAGGTAAGAACCCCACATCCCTAAGCTGGTCTCTGGATATAAATTTCCAGGTCTAAGTATACTATTTGGCCATGGAGCCCACCCATGTTGACGGAGCTCAGCAGTTCATGTTCGGTAACCTTTCCCATACACGCACATTTCTGAATTTTCTAGTCCAAACACAAGGTCGAGAGACGATATCACAACAATGCCTCGCAAGGTCATCATCGGTCAGCTCTCCACGAAGAGCAAGGAGGTTCGGGATGAGGTGAGAGTGTTGCCCCGCGGGAGTGAGATGGGGCCCTCCAGACTCACGATCGACTCTAGTTCATCAAGAAGATGAGCGCCGTGGGGAGTTTCGCCTTCCAAAGCGAGCCCGGCGTGCTGAAATACGCAGCCTTTGTGCCCCGAGACGAATCAGACCAGACGACAGTGTTCGCCGTGGAGGAGTAAGTGCCCACCCCGAGTTAGATCCGATACTGGAAGGGTGATGGGAACTGAACAAGTGTCAAGGTACAAAGACGAAGCAGCCTTCGAGTCCCATCTGGCGGAACCCGGCGTCAAGGCGTTGATTGAGTGGATTGGAACCGGGAAAGTTCTGGAAGGAGCTCCGAGGATCTTGGACCTGCAGTACGTCGACGACTTCTATTTCTCCCGGGGAGAGGTCTCCAAGCACGAGGATCCATGCGTGGTCATTGCGGAACTGGACTACAAGCCCGACACTGTTCAAAAGTCGATCCCATACTGGAAGGCGGTTGCCGATACGGGGCGCGAGAAAGAGGCGGGCACACTTGTATACGGGATCCTGAGGGACCCCAAGGAGCAGAACAAGCTCTTCACCGTGGAGGCATACGACAGCAAGGAGTATCTGCTGGATGTACATGCCAAGAGCAAGGCCGTTGAGGAGAGCATCAAGAACACCAAGCACCTGAGAGAAGGGCTCAAGCACCACTTCCTGAAGATCCAAGGAGGGTTTCTGTACAAAGATTAAAAGTAGATCAGAATAGCCCGGGATAGCTACTCCGTACTATCTTCAATGTTAGAACCAGCGTCGATCACAAAATAAGGTGTTTTCTTCCATGAGATGGTGTTTCTGTTTCACCCAAGTATCTTGGCTGATTACCAATAGACGGATACCGAGAGCCACGGGCATGAACCCCGACTAACCCCGCTATGAGGAATCATCGTGGGCCAGAACGACGGGCGGGGTGATAAGATACGCAAGGAGCTTGCTGAATCATTAGCGCCTGGCAACCCCATACATTCCACCACCAAACGACGTTTTGGAGCGCCAAAGGAGGCTTCACTGGTACCTAATGACCTTACTCGAATCGAGTCAGCGATGGCCGAAGAGCGCCGAGATGATCTCGGGAACTAATGTGCGGACATATTTCCCGGGGCCAAGATTTCGACGTATATCAAGTCGCCCTTCCCCTCTGAATATGAGAGATCATCGTACGTCCAGAAACCTCCCTTCTCACTCGGACACATCATCTTATTCTACCGTCAGCCGTTAGATTTGTTACAAGATGGGTTCAATAATCAACACCGCAAATGGCCAGCCCAAGAGGCCAATCCGCATTGCCGGATGCTCAGGAGGTGAGTGGAGGGGTTCGCTTACAGTATCGGAGATCGGGTTGCTAACGAGGAAACGCCAGGTGTCTATGATCGCAAGCGTGCGATCCATGACATGGCCAAGAACGAGGACGTCGACGTCATCACGGGAGACTGGATGTCCGAGTGCAACATGACGCTGCGGGGATCCGACAAGCGTGACCGGCTCGCCCAGAAGTCCATGACCTCGGGCTCGACCGTCGTGGCCAAGGGCTACGAGCCGTACTTCCTCGACGAGCTCGACCCCGCCATCCCGTGGCTCGCGAAGAAGGGCACCAAGATTGCCGTCAACGCCGGCGCCAGCGACGTCCACGGCCTAGCGGAGGCAGTGAAGGAGCTCATCAAGAAGCACGGGGTTGACCTCAAAGTCGGCGTTGTCGATGGCGATGACGTGACCGACGCCGTACTAGATCTCTATAAGAAGGGTGAGATGGCTATGCATCTCTGAATCCCGCAGTGATGGAATATATGCTGACCGAGAGGAACAGGCGAGCCGTTCCTCAACCTGCCCGCAAACAAGCCCATCCAGGAGTGGGGCTTTGATCCCATCTGCGCCCAATGCTACCTCGGCGGCACCGGCATCGCGGCCTGCTTCGAGGGTGGCGCAGACATTGTGCTCTGCGGCCGAGTTGCCGACGCGTCCGTGACCGTCGGCGCGGCCATGTGGTGGCACGGCTGGAACCGGGACCAGCACATCGAAGAGCTGGCTGGCGCCCTGATGGTCGGCCACATCATCGAGTGCAGCACGTACGCCACCGGCGGCTACTACTCGGGCTTCAAGGATCTGGGCACCAACGACACCGACATGGGATACCCCATCGCCGCCATCGACAACAAGGGAGAGGCCGTCATCTCCATGGAGCAGGGCAAACACGGCTTGGTCAACATCGCCACCGTGGCCAGCCAGCTCCTGTACGAGATCCAGGGCTCCCTCTACTACAACTCGGACGTCACCGCGTGTATCGACGACATCCGCCTGACCCAGATCGGAGAGAATGAAGTTCACGTGGCGGGCGTCAAGGGACTGCCCGCGCCGGCGACCACCAAAGGTATGTGCAAACTTCGGCGGTGCCGTGTTCCAGAGACCCTAAGCTAACCCTTGTGTGTGCGTCAGTCGGCATCACCGCCAAGGGAGGCTTCCAGGCCGAATTCCACTTCTACCTCACGGGCCTGGACATCGAGGAGAAGGCAGCCATGGTGGAGCGGCAGACCAAGGCCCTCATGGGCGAGCATGTCACCAAGTTCTCGTGCCTGCGCTTCATGATTGCGGGCGCCGTGCCCGAGAACCCGGCGTCGCAGGAGGAGGCCACCGTGGACCTGCGCATCTTCGCGCAGACGCGCGACCCGGACATCCTGTCGGGCAACAACTTTGTCGACTCGGACCGCGGCTCCTTCGCCCGCTTCTGCATCGAGAACCTGCTGCAGGGCTACCCGGGCAGCACCATGGCGCCCGACATGCGCACCGCCATCGGCCGGCCCTTCTTCGAGTACTGGGTCAGCCTGATGCCGCAGACCTTTGTGCACGAGACGGCGCACCTCCCCAACGGCAAGGTCATCGACATCCCCGCCCCCACCGTGGTGCGCGAGTACCCGCGCGAGCAGCCGAGCTACGACACCGTCAACCCGGTCGACCTGTCGAGCTACGGCCCAACGACGCGGGCGCCGCTGGGCCGCGTGGTGATGGGGCGGTCGGGCGACAAGAGCTCCAACGCGAACCTGGGCCTGTTCGTGCGGCACGACGACGAGTGGGACTGGCTGCGGTCGCTGCTGAGCGTGGCCAAGCTGCGCGAGCTGCTCGGCAAGGACGACAAGGGCCGCCAGATCGACCGCTGCGAGTTCCCCAACATCCGCGCCGTCCACTTCCTGCTCAAGGACCACCTCGACAGGGGCTTCAACTCGACCAGCAGCTTCGACAGCCTGGGCAAGAACCTGTGCGAGTACATCCGCTGCAAGCACGTCGACATCCCGAACAAGTTCCTGGAGCGTGGGACCATCTGATCGTGTGGTCGTCGTATAAGAAAAAGGATTTCCATGTAGATATATATTCAGCTCATTGCATCATAGCATAAATAAAAATGTTCTCGAGTCTTGCGGTAGTGTCCTCATTCGATCATATGTGAACTTAGTCTTGTGCGAGCATCAGCCAGGTAACTCTAGTTTCGCTGTCTGACGCCGAAATATTGGACACTCACCTAGGCTTCGAGTGTCGCCTTGGATTTCCCACTGCGAATAGCAAGGTTAAAAAAATGGATATACCGAACTCTAATTTAAGCGCATAGGCAACGCTATCGAGGACAAAAAGCAAAGGCCATATATCTGTAATCTAAGGTGCAACACATACATACGAGACAGGAAATGCGAACAAAATAGGGTATACAAACCTCCCTGTGAGTACCCAAGCTTCGGATCTCCAGGCCTCAGGAGTCAGTTATCTCCGCCTCGCGTCCCGACTCCACGCCCCCCGCAGCCTCGGCCGACTTCTCGCCCGACTTTTTCCTCCCGAACCGTCGTCGTCCCTTGGAGCGGGTGGCCATGCGCGCCGCCATCTGGGGGAAGAGGAACCCGGGCGGGAAGACCGCGAGGAGGATGCACGCAATGACAAGCATACTACACACGTTTATTAGCCCTGACACTGACCACGATGCCCCAAGTTCAAAAAGACCGAAACTCACAAGCTCTCCAGGACGATGAACGATGGCTCGTCCTGCATGATTTTGTTGCCCCATCCTCCGGCCATCTCGGCAATACTAGGAGCGAAATATTAGTCCCACTATCCTTTACCACCTTCGGACCCAGCCATCCCCACGAAGAGAACGACACGGGGGGCAGAGGGGGACTCACCGATAAATACAGCGAATCAGAATCGCCGCATAAGCGCCCGTGACGGCGTACACAAACCTCCTAAACTTCGCATCATGCCACATAGCCAGGGCCTCGGGGTCGGCGTCGGGCCCGCGGATCCACCTCCTGACGCGGAGGTAGTAGTCGGCGCTGACGGTGCCGAAGAAGCTCAGGACGACGACCTGCAGGCAGATTCCCGCGATGATGGCGCGGTTCCCGCTCTCCAGCAGCGCGCGGTTGTCGTATCCCGCGCTAGCGGCCAGCGCGCCGCCGATGGCCTGCACGAGCAGGCACGACACGTCCAGCGGGAGGAAGATGAAGGGGTAGAGGCCGGGGCGCACGCGCGACAGAGACGGGTTGAGCGAGAGGCAGACGTGCTTCAGGGTCAGGTAGATGGAGATGCAGATCAGCGTCGGGCCGAGGATGATGGCGCATATCTGCGTCTGGAAGGCGCTCGAGTTCCAGGGGTTGTCGGACAGCGGGACCCGCGCGGCGTAGCCTGGGGAGTAGGGGGGTTGCAGCGTCAGTAAGCTCTTGGCTTCTTCCCATGGTTTTTGCTTCGAGGAACCCGGAGCCGGTATGATCGCGGCGGGAAACGGAAAGACTCACCAGCGAGTTCCAACAGACACCCGGCCGCGACGAAGGCCATATAACTCCAAGTCTTCTTCCATGTTCCCAGCACCAGGGTTGCGACACCTGCAAACCCGAAGCCGATCGCGAAGAAGATGTTGAAACCTCGGATGGGATAGTAACCAAGGGTCGTGGCCTCGACGGGACATAGAGGACTGACTGCCTCGCATGTGTAAAACGGTTTGCCCGTGTGGTTTGTCATCTTTGCGACGGCCGTATCTAGTAAAGCACCGGCTGTACGTCAAGTTGATGGCAGTAGCGCACGCCGTTTGATCACACAGGTTCACAAGGCGATCACTGGCGACTGAGAAGACGGAGAGCAAAAGAAGAGAAGACGAAGAAGAAAAGCAAAGGAACTTCAACTTGAAGTTCGCGAAGTTGAAACGAAACAACGGTCACACCAATAATGGGGAAGAGAAGGTGTGGGTGGGGGGGCCATTGTTAAAGTACCTACCTATTTTTCCTCGAGATCATGGAAGACCCGTTCGAATGAACTAAACTAAGACACGATATCTCTGCAATGGGAGGAGGTATCCACCTTGTTGGCGGCGAAGACGCCGTCAGGAAGGACCTAGTGGCCGGAAGCCCGGGGAGCCGAGCGGCGTCTATCCATCTGTAAAGATGCGATTGGTCAATTGGATGCGAGGGCCACGTGCTTGGTACCTATCGTGCTTGGTATACAAGGAGAACTCCTGTGGTCTCTCAACTGAGATAAAAGCAGCCAAGGGGAACACTCATATTATGTATATCAACCCTTCCCATCTGCAGTAGAGATAATGGCTAGGACGAAGCGGCGGGAAGCAAAACCAGGCTGCTGGGATTCAGGCTGGCATCCCTCCCTAATTCTCCATACGAGATTACCAGAAGGAAGGATTCCATAACCCCACAAATTGGCTTGGAAGGGCGGGATGCGGGGCAAGAATTGTCCCGAATCCAGCTCTAAATCATGTGTTGTTCCGAATGCAACGATGCAATCTAGGTTCGTGACGGGGGCTGCCTCTCTCTTACCGAGCGCTTGGCCTGCACAGAACATTGGATGTTTCCATGGACCATTCGAGACTCGAGAGAAATGAAATGCCTATGCTTATCGCCAGGCTAGTACATGCATACGTACAAACAAGGTAGGCAGGTGGGTGGTCAAAGGAGCTTGGATTTCTATTTGAAAATCGCTCCGTGTCGTCTACTCCTTCCCCCCTAGATATCTATACACGACACTGAAGTCCCTCCCTTTACACCTCTCGTCCGCCTCTGCCGTGTCGTACACCTCGTCCGCCTTCTCCGCCAAGTCCAGCCTCGCGCCGGCCTCCCGCGCCGCCATCATCGCGAGCCGCAGGTCCTTCTTCATCAGCCCGATGCCGAACCCACCGGCGTAGTCGCGGCTCGCGGGCGCCGTCTCCACTACCCCGGGGACCGGGTTGTTGACCTCACTGGGCCAGCACTTGCCCGTGCTGACGTTGATGATCCCCGCCAGCACCTTGGGGTCGAGCCCCCACCTGATGCCCAGGTTCATGGCCTCCGCCGTCGCGATGTTGTTGATCGCCAGCAGGTAGTTGTTCGCCAGCTTGGCCGACAGGCCCGTCCCCTGCGGCCCGCAGTGCAGCACGCGCTTGCCCATCCGGAGCAGTACCGGCTCGATCCGCGCGACCAGCGACTCGGGCGCCCCCAGCATGAACGTCAGCGTGCCCGCCGTGGCGCCCACCACGCCGCCCGACATGGGCGCGTCGACGAACGCGCCCTGCCCCGACGGCAGCACCTTCGACACCGACGCCGCGACTTCCCGCGAGGACGACGGGTCGATGGTCGAGCAGTCAATGAAGAGGCGGGGCTTCGGGCGGGCGGGAAGACCCGACTCCAGGATGGTCCCGTAGGCGCTCTTGACGTGCCGCGGCTCAGGGAGGCACGATATGATAGTGTCCTATTGCGGCCGCGTTTGTCAGTCAAAGTTCGAGATATCTCGAGATGTGTGTAGGACCGGACTGAACCAAATGGGGCAATTGTTTCTTCAGAGGATTGGCTTTGTATAATTTGGAATCATGGAAAGGCCGGCAATGCCGACCCCAACTTAGATCATCGATAGAACAAACTCATCATAAAAACAGTGCTGCCCCAGATGGAAGCGAAGATTGAGGTCATGAGGTCACTTACAGCGTCTCTCGCAGCCTCCGCTGCGTCATCGGCAAGCTTGACGGCTGCCCCTCCGGCTTGCGAACTTTTCATCTCCTGCGCGAGCTTCTCCATGGCTCCCTTGTTGAGATCGAAGAGATGGACGCTGTCGCTGGGGGACAGTTTGGCTTGCAGATTTCTCGCCATTTGGTAACCCTAGAATCATAGCTCAATTAGACAAGCTTCAAGAGACAGGTTAAAAAGTATACGCACCATCTGTCCTAGCCCGATGAAGGCATAGTTATCCAGCCGCTGCGGTGTTGTTGAGAACGCTCGCCTGTGAGGCTGGAGTTGCCTCCACAACCTGACATTGGTCTTCATCATGATCGTTCCGTTGATTATGAGGAGTGGAAATATTTGTCGACACCTGCGAAGACAGGGAGGACCGTTGCCATTGTTTGGAGAATGGTACCTGCATGAGTGGGAGGTCGAGGGGTACGGTTATCCGAAAAGCCGCCCATTGCCGGTCTTACCCATTGCTAGGTAACGCATGACCGGATAGCAAGGCTGGCGAGCTCCATTGTGGGTATTTGGTGCTTCATACTGAAGTTGTAGGCATCCTGTACAGGAGAACTCCTAGGAGATCGAGAAGAAAATGATGCATTCCAAACGCATCTTTTTTTCCGTTTCTTCCCTTTTTTTCTTCCTCGCACAATATTTGTTTCTCGGGAAATGAAAAGAAGACTGAGGAGAATTTCATTGCAACGGTTGGTGCGACGGCAAAAGGCGGTGAAGAGGCAATTTTGGCAGAATGTGTCTTGTCGTCCCAAGAAGGGGATAGCGCACCGTACTCGCCTAGGATTCCTGGGATTGAGAATTTTCTGCCAATTTTATCAAGCCCCTGTAACGCTGACTTTGTCGTTGGTGTCAAACCAGCCAGATCTCGGGAATGCTTTGCAAATAGTTTGTTCCAGTCTGGGTAGGCAGTTTGGAGATTACAAGCGGGTAGGTATATATTGTTATTCGTCCATTAAAAACACATATCTCGTCTGTCGAAAAGCCGACTCATCATCTAGGTGACGCCTTGGCCCTCGAAAACGTTGGATGAACTTCAAGACATTGGTCCGAGCCCGACTCGTCCCGGTTCAGGTGCAAACCCGATTCTTAAAAGTGCAAAAGTAGTAGCCTGGCTCAACCATCTCCTCCCGCTCCCCTCGAGGACGAGCCGGCCAGCCAAGCCACAGGGGGGTATGATAAAAGGGGGTATGATAAAGCAAACTAAATGGGACCATATCCCGACGTAGAAGTTCCAACTAGAGACTTCGCCATGAGGTAGCTCTACACCGGCCATCACTTCATATCTCCTATCACGGCTGGTCCTTTTAAAGTACGCTCATAACGTACGGGATCAAGGCACTATGCACGGGGTCAGCCACCATTCCTCAGACAAAGACGTTGGCCCGAGGCCGCAAACAATTGAACTTACCCAACAGCGACTGTCGCGCCAATGCCGATGAATGCTCTCTTCTTAATCCGCTCCTTCCTCAGGTCGGTTTCTGTCTTGACCTTCTTCGCCTTCGGTTGCTCGGTAGACAGCCCATCGGCGCTCTCCTTCTCGGCTTCCTCATCGGCCTCAACCTCATCTGCCTTGCGCTTGTTCTTTTTGGTACTTTCTGTAGGCGCGGCGATGGCTGACTCCGCCATGCTTTCGGTAGCCGCCTTGACCATCTCCTTGGCTTCGGCAATCATACGAGCCGCATCCTCGGCGGAGGGAAGTTCTCCGGTGAGAGGCACCTCCACCTCGACCTTGGTCTGAGTGACTTCCTCTCCATCCTCATCAACCTTGACATCCCGCTCCACGTCGACCTTCAACTTCGGTTCCTCCTCGACCGGCGCGAGCACAACCGCCGGCTCCTTCTCGATCGCCTCGACCTTGATGTCGCCCACAGTGGTCTCGGCGCTTGGCTCGGATGCTGTCTGGACGGTGGCTGCGGCAAGATACGGCTGATCGCCGTTGGTCAAGCTTGCCGAGACAGGCGCCTCGGTGGTCGAGGATGACTGCGACGCGGAGATTTTAGCACTCCTCTTTCGAGGGCTGGTCGTTCCACGTTTGGACCCCGTTGACTTCGTGGGACTAGCAGAGCGACGGGAGCGCACGGATCGGGACAGTGATGTCGGTGTGGGCGGCGCAATTAGGGGTCGGCCAGAGAAGAACTTGGGCGGAGTGGAAATCTTCTTCGGGGGGCTACCGTCGGACACCCCAGTAACGGTGATGTCTGCGGGATCAAGGAGAGCGCGGATCCACGGAGTAATATCATACTCCTCGGCCAGACCCAAAGCCTGCTCGGGAGAGATCCAGACATTGCCAGCCGTCTCTTCCGGACTCGTAGTCGGCAGAGACTTGATAAACTTGCGCTCTTCCTCCTCCTCCTCGGAAGTCGCCCACGGGAATGTGGCCTTGAACATGCCCGTGGCGGAGACGAACCCATCGCTGCTGCGGCGCATCAGGAAATAGCTGGTGGGGGTAGGAGCCTTGAAGACACCCGAGACAATCCCCTTGGGGAGGGGAGCTCGGAGGTGGGCATAATCGAAGACTCCTAGGCAGGTTGGATCAAGCTCGACATCCGGGATACCGGCAACCATGCGCGGAGTGAGCTGAGTCTGGCCCAGGCGACGGCGTGCGACAAGCTCGCTATCTGTTTAGGGCGCGTTAGAAACCGACACAATTCGGAAATGCGCGTGCAGAAGGGCAGGGGATTTGCTAACAGGCCGGGACATCCTCCATTATTAGAGGGTTGTATCGAGCGGGCAATTGCCTGCTGGGAGCCATTGTGGACTATGGCCCAGTGAACTCCGAGGAAATGGCTTGTTGGGAAGGCTTGCCGTTGTGGCCGGTCGCAAGGGATTGAGAGAGAAATCTTTGCGCGCGCGAGCTGCAACGGTGCAACGAAGGTGTGCAACCTGTCCACACAGCGAGCCCTCGGTCGCGAGATATAGGCACAGATGAAAAACAACTGAAGAACTGTGTGAAGTCACGAAGAAGAAAAATAAGACGGAGATGGGAAAACGCGGCTGAGGGCCAGACACGGGGAGCCGCGCAGATGGATTGATTGAGAGGAGAATTGAGAGGTTACTCGAAGTTCTGGGGTTCTGGGGGGAAGGAGGCTGGGCGGGTGCGACAGATGGCCCCTGCGCGGAGGGAAGGACAGCAGATCCCGTCGCAGCATCACCTCCATGTCACCTCGCACGGGCCACATACCAATAGGCTCGACCGAAAAATAGAGGGAGCAGCTGGGGGGGCCGGAACATGGGGGATCCCTCCTCGAGCGGAAGCTTATTCTTACGATAGCAAGCAAATTGATGACCTTTAGGTTGCGACATGGCAAGCTGCATCTCCGAAACCATGTTTTTCTTTCAGTACCAGCTAGGCTTCGGCTGGTAGGGGGGCTCTTTCAAACTCTCGTTTCTCTTGCTATTTTTATTTTACTTTATTTCCACTTCCTCGATTATTGTTACTCGGGGATTACCTAGGCACCTAGGTAAGTTTAAGGCTTTTTAGCTAAAGGCAAATAGGTAGGTGGATGACTAGGATCCACCAGCAAACCGCCAGCAAATCCATGGCTTTCAACTGCCTCCTGCTGTTGCTGTTGGGCAGCTGTTGTCTTACCGCTGGGCTGCTTTTGCCTCTTGTTTTATTATGCAGCCAGTTTTCATATTGTTCTGCATTGTCCAATCGTGCATGATCTAGCGGGCCCAGATGTCACAGCTGTGGACTGACAACCCCACCATAAGGTGGGAGCCCTGACAGACCGACAAATCGAGAAACAGTTAAATATCTGGGGTCCAACTCCATCGGTTACCCCTCCAAAACATCCCAGGACCGTGATAACTATCCAGGCCTGTTTATATGCTAGTATTGCGTCTTTAGTTGTCTCACTCGTTGCTGTGACAAGCATAGCAATCCGTTATTTGATACCCATTAAGTATTGCCCAACATGACCTCCCACGATGACACAATGCCCGATGAGACGACAGGCTACAAGCTCAACCAGCCCAAGCAGAGCTTGGCTGAATATCAAAACATGGGTAAGTTGCCTGAATGCTTATTGCCAGTGTTCCCAGCACCATAAACTGGGGTTTCCTATATCAGAATGCTATGACTTTTCTCTTTCTTCTCTAAAGTCCCTCACTTCGAAAGGGGGCATGGCATGCCAAGCCTCAGTCCTCACTGCCAAGTGGTGATGTTGACTCTGGCCTCACTTTTTGCCGCTTCTCCTCTCCCATTTCTATTTTTCTTTCACCAGGACATCAATCCCTTTCCTGCTTTCAGAATATCACCTGTCTTCTCTCAGTACATTCATTCCATATCTCCATGCCACAGGTACCAGAGAGGGAGGTCGCACTTTGCCTTATGTAGTACCGCACTCCTGTTGACCTGGCACTTTGCCCAAACTCACCTTCTTAAGCTTGCCCTCCTGTCTATAAATTTGAGGCGCACTGTGCTAGTTGACCTTACTCTCAATGAATCGACCTTACTATTCTTGTCTTGAACTTTGCTCCTGCTACCGGTCCAGTCTTCTCCCTACTGGTCTGTCGGCAGGTAGCTTGTACCAGTCCCGGCTTCTCACCTTCACATCTTTCTCCAGGTTGCATACTGCAGCAACGGTGAACAGACAACCCCATTTCTATGGCTAGCTGTGATAGGTAGTCCTCTTTCATCGTCTACCCATAGTCAACCTAATCGCACCTTCTATTCCTACCCCTATCACGTCGTTGCCGAGGGCAGTGAACGGCATCGCCCCTACCCCCTTGAACTGCGCCGATTCTTCATCGTCAATTTCAGTGTCCCACATCTTCACAAACTACACTCAAAATGAAATCGATCAAGAAGATGCTCTCCCGCCGCCGTGCGGACTCTGTACCTCTGCCGCCGGCGCCTCCACCAAGTATCCAGCCCACCCCTTTGGAGCCTTCCGGCAGCCAGGAGACTCTATCCCTGCTCCCCTACGAGACGGAATTATTCTGGCCAGATTCAGTGGGCCAGAACTCCATCAATGGCAGATCAGGACTCGGTGTATCCTGTGACAGGACGGACCCTACTTGCCGGCCTGCCACGCCGTATCCTGCAGATGCAATCCCAACTAGCGTTGGCATCCTGCCCATTTACCAGTGGAGTAATATCGATCGCCCTTTCGATTCTTTAGAATCTAGCCCCAACACAACCACAAGCAAGCTGCGGGCCCATTTTGGTCTACGGAGTGCTAACAAGGAAACCGCAGATGCCGGCGACGAATCACTCCAACGCTACAAGCAATCCCTCGGCCTCAGTGCTGGCAAGGACCTTTCCGACCCCAATGACTCCCGAGTCTGCATCATCCTGTCCCTCACCATGGAATCTCCCGGCCGCCCGCCTGTCACCATCGACTTGTCAACCCCGGGTAGCGAGGTGACTCTAAAGGACAAGCCGTTCAAGATCAAGGAGGGTGCAAAGTTCACCATGGTTGCTTCCTTCAAGGTCCAGCATGAGATTCTCAGTGGCCTGCACTATGTCCAGGTGGTGAAGCGCAAGGGCATCAGGGTCAGCAAGGATAGTGAGATGATTGTAGGTTCAACCAGCTTCCCTCCTATACCTTGGACAACTCTTGCTAATACTCATGATAGGGGAGCTATGCCCCAAACACCGACAAGCAGCCCATCTATTCGAAGAAGTGTAGGTCCCTGTCTGTGTCACTATAGTCTGGGCTCACATACTGACAATGTTGTACAGTCCAGGAGGAAGAGGCCCCAAGTGGCATGCTTGCCCGTGGCCACTACCATGCTCTGTCAAGCTTTGTCGACGACGACAAGAAGACCCACCTCTCCTTTGAATGGAGCTTTGACATTGCCAAGGACTGGTAGAGTGCCTGCAGCTGCTGTCGCTCTGACCATGCATCCAGGCATACGGCATCATTGGATCCGGCATGAGACATGATGGATTTTGACCCATGAGATACACCCCCCGTTTTTGCTGCGTTCTGCTTTTGCGATCACCCTCATGGTGGAAAGGTCCCGACATCGCTGGACTTTCGACAAGGCTGGAGAGGAAAGAAAAATAAACACCGGAAGACTATTACACCCATGACTCCCTAGGTGGTAGAGGCAGTTAGGAATCGAACACTAGCCAACGCGACCCTGCTTGCCATCTAACATTAATGTGTGATTGCTATTGTAAGATGCTACGTAGGGAGGCTATGCCATTTCTCGACACACAGTTGGGCACCTATGCATGGTGGCACTTTCTTTATACAACAGAGCTGCGATCCCTTCCACTATGGTGGTATAATACCCAACTCCGCTCTACCCTGGGAGGGTGGTCGGGCCACGCTAATCTGTGCACATAAAGCATTCCTCGTACGCGCCGTCTGGGAGCCTATACAAAGCTACAGGAAGTAATCCGGCAAGACCCCTCCGTCCACCGTCTTGTCCCCTACGGGCTGGGCATCCTTGTGCAGGTCGTTCTCCGGGGCGGCAGCAAACACGTTGAAGAACCGCTCCCCGGTATCGCTCACCTCCAACACGCTGGCCATATTCCCGCACCGGTAGCAGTAGTTGGGCGCGCTCCACACCGTGCTCAGCCGGTCGTCGTATAGCACCTGGAAGCCCTCCTGGCAAAGCTGGTGGGCTCGCAGGATGTGGTTCATGTTGTTCACGGCTAGGAATTTCTTAACCACCTGTGCGCCGAAGGTGTACCCTGCCCCGCGGGGCGAGAGACTAAACTCGTCACGCTCGGGGTCTGGGTCGGACCAGACGAGGTCGGCCATTGGGCCCTCGTGGGGGATCTCGCGGAAGCGGTCTATGATCTTGATCTGGTCGATCGAGTGGATGGAGGGTGATAGACCTGATCATGGGGTCTTGTTAGTGCTCCATGAGAGTGGCTGGAGTTTCGGCGGGGGGGGGGGGGTGTAGGGGAGGGGATAAGAAACCAACCTCCATGTACGCAGAAGATCTGGTCGTTAATGACAACACTCAAGGTGAGGAAGTCGAACATATCCGTAAAGTAATGCCAAACATTTGCGTTCCCATACTTGCGGGAACACTCGGTATAAAAGCCGTAAGATTGTGTCACACCTCGTGACTCGTGGTTCCCGCGTATCAAATGCACTCGGTTGGGGTATCTCAGCTTCAAACAAACAAGAAGGGAAATGGTCTCGACGCTGAACATCCCTCGATCAACGTAGTCGCCTGCATCGGGAAGGAAAAGCCCCTGTCAGCCTTGGTCGACTCGACATTATGCGAGAGAATGGCATGGAGGCTCTCACCTAGAAACAAGTAATTCGTATCCGGACACCAGCCGCCAATTTTGAAGATCTCAATGAGGTCGAAGAACTGCCCGTGTATATCCCCAACCACTGTGACGGGCGCCTGAACGTGGACCACATTGCTCTCCCGCATCAAGAGCTCCTTCGCCTTTGCGCATATTGCTTCGATGACCGATTCTGCGAGGAGCTCCTTCTTGTACAGGCGTGAAATGCATTCGTCGAGATCGACGGAGGCTGCAAGGGAGAGAAAGATCAGTTTGCTGTGATTCAGATGCTGATAGCACAAGCAATTTGATGCATATTGCATACATAGGTGGGGGAGTTGGAGGGGGAGACGTTTGTGGAACAGTGATGCAGCCAGGGTCGTAAGTAGAATAGACAGCATGGAACTCACCTGGAAGACCAGGCATGGTTTAGTGGTCAGTCTTATGGAGCTGACTCCAGTGGATCTGGCGAGGCGGTGTTGCTGCGGCAGTAGCTGCGCTTGTCCCAGGTCGAGGTTTGTCTGATGCCGTCTCGACAAGATGCGAACATATTCAAAGAGAAGCAGGAAGATTTACATCAGGAAATAGTCATGATGGACGGCACAGCTCACTCAGATTAGGCGACCATGGAATCGAGGGATCAAGAATGCTGTGGTTGACTGGTTGGAACAGCTGTATGGTGGCATTATGGCTGACGACAGCCTCAGTTTGAAGATTGCTAGCTTCTGGCCGCAGGAGCGCGTAGAATCCATGGCACCGACAAACTGCTGATCCACTACCGCCGCAATCGCAGTAAGCCACAAAGCCTTATCGATAAGATCGGTTCCCTGCTAGCGTAATTAGGTAGGGTCACGTGCTTGTTGGGATATCTGGGCTCCAACGAGGCACCATCTCTTGAGAAAAAACAACCATTTGTCTTATTACACAGGTACTTGGAAATCACTTGGTGAGTATCAACTGTGCTTTCCCGTCTCCCATGTCTTTATCTCACTAGGAGCTGAATGAGATGCCTCAAATTTCTTGCTTGATTCAAGTCAATTCCGTCTCCGTAGATGTACCAGCTCGAGGTCATCATATCTGTTCGCTCATAACTCCCGAGATTCTCTTTTCCTCTTTCGACCATCCATTTCAGATGGAGTTCTGGGTCATCTAATTGCCGATTTCTTTTGGGTTTCTTTTCTAGTGTTAGCTGTTGAGGGCAAGATGCCTATTGCATCTCCAGCGGAATGGCCTTGCTGCCAGTTATTGTCGGATTGCCTGCTCTCGGGCTCATTTTCTAGGCTCATTTCTGGGCTTATTTACAGGCTCGTTTCTGTCCTCTTCAAGGCTCATACTGGGCTGGGGACCATCGTCTAGGTCTTAGTTCAAATGTATTCCTCCAAACTCCATCCTGATAGTTGGCCAACCATGGCATCACATATCCATGGGGAGCGTCGCTTCCCTTTTGCTTGTTGATTGATATTCGGGAGGCTCGGCAACATATATCTGCACAGGGGAGTGTTGTTAAGCCGTGAGACCTGCCTACCTATTTTATATCAACTTTTCTCGAGACTGCCTCTGGATGCCATCTGCAAAGGCACGTACGCGCAGTGTCCCTGCCAGTGTCACCATAAATATCACGTGTCGATCTCTCCTCCAATCATCTCCTCTGAATCAGCCCTGGCTCAGCCACGAGGACCTCAGACCTCCCATCTTCGACCACCCAAATGGCAGATCAAATATCATACCTGCAACTTCATTAACATATCACACCCCATAGCTCTTCATTGCTTGGGATTTTGTCGCATGTGTTACTGTGTTCTTGATGTCTTCCTGTCCATCATCACCAACTAGGTTTGTGGCGGGGGAACTTCAAAGAGGCTGGACTTACTTGCCTCGATCCACCAGTTGGAAGCTCCCTGGGTTTCACTGACACTTCCACTCCACATATTCCCGTATACCACTGCGCATTTGCGATGCTCTTTAAGATATTCCACCCTTTCATCGAAGGACACAATCAGTTGGTGGGTCCCTTGCAACCGAGGAGGGACAGAGCATGAACTGCGGGGATTGACAATCCAAGGCGGCGCTTTTGCACACCGATACTCGATCCTCGAGACAACTTCCACTAACCGCCCGTATCTCATCACTTCTCACTTTTTGGGCTGTCACTCACTCCATCACATCTACTCTTCTTACGCTGCATACCTAGTCGGCTCGTCATGGCTGCTCCTGGTCAGTCAGCTACTCAAAAGGAGCCAGTCTGTTACAACTGTGGCGGACAAGGTCATTGGGTGGTTGCATGTCCGGAACCAACCCGTGATGTTCCAGCGTAAGTGTTCGCATGCTAGCCTTGGTGGCCTGCTTGGAGAAGAATGCCAGCTCTTTATAGCCATTCTTCTACTGCATGCAAAATGCTGATACATGGACCAGGGGGCTTCAACGTTGGCAATCTCAACACCATGATCAGCGCTGTATATCGGATAAACCCAACTCAGCCTCAGATAAGAAAGGACCAGTGGTAACTCGCTATCCGCCTCCGCCAAATCATGGACCGGCCGTGAAGCAGTATGCCGCCTCCCCAACGACCTCATATCTACCAGCGGCGCCCCTTCCGCCTTTGCCTCCGCCGCCACCTCACCCTTCTCAACCATATGCCAGCTCATACCAGCCACCTTCGACGTATGGACCACCCTATGCACCACTTCCGCCTCCACCACCTCAACCTTACTATGCACCATACCCATCTGCTCCACCTCCCCAACCCTTTGGGCAGCAGGCTCCGCCAGGATATGGGCAACCACCACCACCTCCACCACCGCCGCCGCCACAACCACCGTATCAGCAACCGGGTTATTATGCGCCCCCTCCGCCTGCCCCCTACCCCCCCGGCCCCTACCAAGCTCCTCCCTATCCAATGCCTCCCGGGTATCCTCAGCAATCATACTCTCCTCCGCCCCCTCCACTATGTAGTTACCCTCCAGGGCCATATCCGCCTACACCTGGGGCAAACCATGCCCCTCTGCCTCCCAGCGTGCCGCCGTATCCGTCCACCGCAGGCTGGAAAAAGATACCTCTGCGTCATGGCTCGTCACAGCCGCGCCATCCGCACCATCAACGCGGCAAGCATCAAAAGCACCAGGGTTCACGCCGGCCCTCGTCTAACATGCAAGATCACAAGTCGCGCCCGCGCCACCAGCAGACACCTGCAACCATTGCTAGTCAGCAACATCCAACTCCTAATGAATCACAGGACGACCACGTCCCCGCTCCCGACGAGCGGACTGGGGATAGTCCTGGCACAGAGGAATTACCCAAGGCGCAGAGTGAAAATGTGGCCAACAGCGACTGTAATGACGAGCTGCAGGAAGACTTCGACATGATCTTTGCAGAACACCCCACGAAGGCTGCGGACCCGGTTGGCATTCCCTTGCCGCACGAATATACCGACTGCCCAACCATTCCGCCCGCATATGATGCGACTTGCATCAAATCTTCGTTCTTGCGGGAGGATAATCAAAAGGAGTTCTGCCAATCTATCCATGGGAGCATAGGATGGGACTTTGAACATGATCCTGTCTTCAAACGATACCCTGGGATGATTGTCCGGATGTTTCCTGGCTACGACCATGGCTATTTCACATATGCAGCCCCTGTCCGGCATCCAGCCTCGGCACCTATTAAACTCCCACCTCCGTTCCGCATTTGTCGTGAGGCTCTGGACGAAAGGAAAGAACGGCAGGTATCTTTGCAGATCGATCGAGATCGGAGTATTGATCACTCCAAGGGTCGTGGTGGCCAAGACCGTAACGGGTATCACCGGACGCCAAGTCGGTCAGGCAAACGAGATCTGGATGACTCGTGTGTGTCCGAGGATAGAGCTTCGAAACGTCCCCGAGTAAGCCCTAACCAGGTGACCACTCCGTCCCGAAGTTGCCAAAGCTCGGCGCAACAGGCGACGCCCCAGGCAAAGCCAATCCCGGACCATGATGGGTGGTCGCCAGAGGCCGAAGAGAGTGTCACAAGCGGCAACGGCGCAGGAGATGTTAAGCTACATCGGCCCCCTGACCGGCCGGATGATCAACCTACTCCATCTCACCAGGAACGCGGTGGTAGACCTCATTCATCAAACCTCCGCCATGACAGCGGCTACCATAGTGAACAGCCGCAAGACAAGCCTCGGTCTTCGCGGCGAGAATCCGAGTCTGGGTGGCGGCGGGAGGAATGGTCATATCCCAGAAGACATTCACATTCTCGCAGCCCAGTTGGCCGCAGCAGTCGCCGGTCGTCACCAGAAGACTGCGGGGGTCGTGGTCGAAGCAATTCGCCCCTCACTGCGCTGGAGGCCGAACTCCTCGGCCTATCTCATCCGAGCGAGTCTCAGCCAAAGAAACCGACACTCAAGAAGCCCGCAAAGCGGCAAGTGAAGGTTGCGTCGGCCTTCAGGTAAGCCATAAACACCCTGCAGTCTTGAACCGGGGGCTAACAGGCATTCCAGTCGTCGCTGGTAGTGAAGCTCGACCGTTCCGACGAGCTTTTCAAATGGGGAAAGCCCCGAAACATGTATCCGAGGGCATGAGGACAGCCGCAAAGTTGTTCCATTCCTCCCCGGCGTTTGGTGTAATAGTTGGTCTTGTGTGTTTCAGAGATGGGCAGATTTGCCTGTCTACACCTCGCTGGCGTTCCGGAGAAGCTCCAGAGCCTGTCTTCTACTCTCCATGTCCAAGGATGGTCATCAATCCTTGAAAACTGACGCTGCATTAATGCATCAATATGGCGCCAATGGTTTCTTTCGCTAGGTAGAGTTCATTACATGACAAATAACAGTAGCATCTATAAGAGTATCTTCCATACTCTTGTCTTCCAACCAGCTGGTCCAGGGTGGCGATGTACTAACGAGGACAAAATAGTCGTACGAAGCTGAGAGCACAAGAGAGGAGGGGGGATCATACTGGTGAATCGCCAGATAGGTTGATATTGGGCGTGCAAGTGCCAGGAGAATCCATGGATGTGCTGCAAGGATGCAGTGTAACAGTGGGGCTGGGGCGGCGCCACCCACTGATACCCCACATCCAGGCAGAAGCATTACGACATACTGGGCTGCTGGGCTGCCTGGCTGCTAAACTCCCTCCACCTTCACAACCCCCTTTCCTTTCAACGATACCGTCAAGCTCCATATCAACGTACCATCTTGATACTTGCGTTCTCTACCTACCTTCCGATATTTAAGTTGTGTCGTGCTTGCAACCATGTCGACTGATCCGCTAGCACCGCCCTCTGTCCTGGGGAAGATGGCAGATGCTCTACCGACGCACGAGAAAGAAGACACCACGTCGGATTTCAGCAGCTCCCTTGAGGCCATTGCGCTCTTTACACATGGCTGTATGATATCACTTGGCTTCCGGCTTTTGGGATTCAACGAGGAACGCAAGATTGGTAGGTTCCCGGAAACCACATCTCCGACAGGCTCTTGACTACTGATGGTGGGCTAACAATATGACCTTCACGCGCAGAATCAGAATGCGCCAGCTTAGCACCTCGCCTCCCCCGACAATGGAATGCGAACATCAACAGCCACAGCTTCGTATACGCACACCCGCAATCGTCCATGCAGTTCGTCATAAAAGTCGACCGACTGGGGGGCAAAGCCGAGATCCGCGGTCTCGCCGTCGGGGACGAGCGCATCGTCCGCTTTGACATCACCGCCCACGACTACATCTCCTCGGCCGCGCTGCCACTGCGCATCGCCAAGGCAGAAGGTGGTGCCGAGGACCGCAGCGACCTCCAGGAGAGGTTGAAGAAGGTCTTCATCTCGGAGGAGCGCATGAGAGGTCAGTCTCTGCCCGCCAACCCCTTTCCATGACTACCTGCCTGCCTGTCCCTCTTCTCCCCTGTAGCATCTCTCTAACAGGACCTCTTCTCCCCACCAGATCTCGCCAACCTCCTCAAAATCAACATCATCCAGCGCCTCCTCCCCTCCCTCCAGAAAGAAGGCTACCAAGAGACCCCCGAAGACCGCGCCGCCCGCTCCCGCCCCGCCCACCAACCGCAAATGCCCGACCCGCTCCCGCAGCCCGCCCAGCCGAACCCCTACCCCATAATCGACCCCCTAGCCGCCCCGCCCCCGCGCGCCCCCATCCCGGCCGGCGACTTCCCGCCCCCCGGCTTCGAAGACGAGTACGAGATCAACAGGCCGCCGAGGGGCGGCGTGTTCCCCCCGACCTTCCCCGGCGCGGGCGCGGGCGGAAGGCAGGGCATCATCTCCCCCTTCAACATCGGGCACGACGACCTCAACCCGCCCGGCCTGGGCCCGCACGACCCGCTGCGCGGCTCCTTCGTCGGCGGCGGCGGCGGCGGTGGCGGCCTGCCGAGACCCGGTGGTGGCGGTTTCGGCGGCGGCGGAATGCACCCCACGTTCGACGACCCGCTCTTCGGGGGCCCGCACGGCGGCAGCGGCGACGGTGGAGACGGGCAGTTCGACCCGCAGGCTCCGCCGGGCGCGAGGTGGGATCCCGTTGGTCCCGGGGGTGCGCCGCGGTTCGGCGGAGGGAGGCCCGGGCGGGGGCCGTTTGGCAGTGGGGGCGGTGGTGGTGCGTTTGGCGGGGGGGATATCATCTGATTGATGGGGGGGCGGGAAACTGCCACTTTTAGTTAGGTGCCCATGGGGGGTACATTTTTGTTTCTGCCCTTTTGACTTCGTTTTGGAAGTGTGCTCTTGCGTGGGCGCGAGGGATGGGCTGGTGATGATGATGATGATGACGACGATGACCACGCATTATACAAAATTGTAAGGAGTATGTTAGGCATTTTGTAGGGTTAGCCAAAGGGCCGTTCCTGTTGAATGAGGTTGGGGTGGCATTATGATCCCGTCTGCATGTCTACACGCCTCTCCATTATAATAAATTCAATCTCAAATCATCACCAATGATAGAACCATCAAGTGTTTTTCATTCAGCACCTATATCTGGTTTCTGATTTTGAGCCATCTGGTAGGTGCATGATTACGCCCTCCCACTCGGCATCCGCAAAGCCAGTTATGTAGCAAACGATAGGCCGAGTCCACAAGTGCATTCAAATCTCCATCTGCTGTGCCGACAGCAATGGATTTCTGCACCCCTAAGAGCAAATCACCACCCCGTCCGCCTCCGGATATAGTGCAGGAAACCCCCTACTACATCGGGGTGTCGGGACCACTAGGCCCTATCGTCAAGCCCCTGAACCCCGGCTTGTGTCTAGCCACGCTTTGAAACCGCAACCCCCCCATACCGCCGCGACAAGCTTTGGCACCGACCCCTCTGCCCAATATCCGGGGGTCCCCCCCAATTGCTGCAGACCACACCCGCCGGCCTCGAGCCCAACCTAGGCAACCGCTACCCCTACTGCGACGCCAGCTCGTTGAGCTTGCCCTGCTCCTCCTCGGTCAGCATGTTGTACCAGTCCTGGAAGCCGGTGGTGTTCTCGCGCGCCGCCTGCATGAAGAACTCGGTCAGGTAGGCCTGGGTCTCGTCGTCGCGCTGCCGCATGCCCGACCCCTCGATGAAGGACATGAGGTCCGCCTTTGTGCCGCCGAGGCTCAGGTCGAGCGTGTCGCCGGCCTCGTCCTCCCAGCCGTCGTCGCCGTCGTCCTCGTCGGCGTCGGCGAACTCGGTCGCGGCCGCCGCGGCGGCCTTGGCGGCGGTTTGGACGCCCGAGGCCGAGAGCAGCTCCTCGATGAGGACCTTGAGGATCTTGAGCGTGGCGGGGATTACGGTGTACTGGTCTGGGTCTGGTTTCAAGGTTTTTAGTTGCCATCCAGATAGATGAGGTTGCTGTGGCTTGTCTTACTTTGCTTGGCCCTCGATCTAGTAATGATTTGATTGCTATCGGTCATGATCAGGTCTCCCTTGACCATTGTCTGTGCCAGGCGGGGATCGTTGAGCGAGTAGAGCTTTGAAAGCGCAATCACACTACAGCGAGCGTTAGCAACACCAATAACCCCCATGACATCTGCCCTCAGGGGAGGGCTTACTTCTGCCTGATCTCGTCGTACCCGGCAAAGTTGATAGAGTTCTCAAGCCACTTGCTGAGGACGACTTGCAGACCGTTCTGGCCCTCGATTTGGATGTTACTCAGGAACTCGACGACATCGTGGGCTCCGACTAGAGAGAGTCGCGCAAAGACCAGGATAAGGGACTGGATGAAGGGGGCCGCCTCGGCAGAGCCCAGTCGGGTTGCAACCGCCTGGAGTAGCTGTGGCAAGAATGGACCGAGCCGGTCCTGGCCAGCTTTTTCGACGAGCTCTGCGGCGAGACCTCCGACCTCGGAGGCCGCATTGTCCTCAATGGAAGGACCCAGCAAGCGGTCAATAATGAGGAGGCAGACCTCCAGGCCGGACCGGCCGTTCTCGTCGTGCCATCCAAATACCTGATGATGGTCATGCATGAGCATGTACTTGACAGCCTCCGCACCCGGGCGCAGAACCTCGCCTTCCGGCGAGCTCATCAACAATCGGTTCAGCTTGGGAAGTGCGGACGCAATGAACCCGGCGGGGAGTGGCTCAGAGCCGTACTGGACAAGGACCATGAGGAGCTCCGTGGCCAGCTGCCATATTTGTTAGTACATGTGGCCCAGCTGACGCCGTTCGAGCCAACTTACAGTTACTAGGGGGTCATCCTGCGTCATATTCGCAACGTCGAAGGCGCCAGTCAAGGAGGGGAGGACCTTGGTGCACAGGGCGGTATAGGACGACGAATCAGTGAGAGAGCGGGCAATATCCTCGAACGCCTCGCAAACCACCATGGTAACCTGGAAATTGGATGCGCCGTGCTTCGCAATGAGGAAGAGGAGGTCGACAGCTTTGCTGTCGGTATGAACGGCAATCCTCTTGTCCATGTTGATAGCGGCACGCACCGTCTCCAGCAGAGTCACCAGAAGGTCATCGGCGTCCTCTAGTTCAGTCAGGTCCTTCGCTTCCAGGAATTGCTGGATCGCGACGATGATCGAAATCTGCCGGTCAGGCGGCACATGTTCAGATCTGATGAAACCCTCGATGGCCTTGACACAGGCAACCTGGACAAGCTCGGACGACTCGCGGGTAATGGACTCGATGGCCCGATCCAGCAGAGAAGCTGCGGGGCTGAACCCTTCAGACAACATGCCTGCTACGAGATAACCCCTGGCGCGCAGAATTGGCTCTTCCTGTCGGTTGACAGCGTAGTTTACTAGCTCTAGATACGCATTTGCCATCTCGTCCGGAACCGGCTTTGCACAATCTTGGAAGTCGGAGACGAGCATGTTGAATAGGTATAGAGAAGCCTCCTGGCTACGCCAGTTCGTCTCTCCGACGAACAAACTCTTGCTGTAGGCGAAGAGCCCCTCCAGCGCACGTTGGTGGAGCCACTCTCCGATCTTGATCAGGAGATCGCCACACGCGGTCCGGGCAGTGTAGTTGGACGAGACAGATGTCTCCTCGGCAAGATACAGGGACACATCGATGTCCCACAGGCCCTCCTCCTCCTGGGTAATGCGCGAGTAGCCTGTAACCAGCTTCATCAGATCCAGCACCCACGGCGTCTCGTGGATAGCGGCATGGGCGTTGATCTGGGCCTCGAGCTCCTTTTGGACGGGCGGCGCACGCAGTAACTGGTTGAGGAGGTCGAGCTCTTCCAAAACCAAGAAATCCAAGGTGAATGGCAGGCCGTCTATATCCTCAAGCCGTCCTTGAGCGTCACTATCGATAAACAGCTGCTGATAGGGGGCCTGCAGCTTATTGAGATCTTCCCAGGTAGCAGAAAAGAGCGCGGTGCTCTGGGGCAGAAGCAGGGCGGGGAAGACGGTCTTGATCTTGATTAGGGTCTTCGCCACCTGTAACTTGAGAGCGATGGGGCCATTCCAGAGCTGGGGCTGAGATTCGGTTTCGGGGCCATAATCCGGTAGCGGCATCTTCATGACCTGTTCCAAGAAAGGCAGCCAGCCCTTGAGGACTTCGTCTGCGAATGCCTTGACCTCCTTCTTATAATCCTCCTTGACGATATCCATGAGGTCGAAGCAGCCACGGAAGACAAGGACGGCTAAGCCCCTGTGTGTCTGCTTCCGATTCTCGTTGAGGGCAACGTCGTACACGGCCTTGATGATGTCCCGCGCCATGGTGAAAAACTGCTCCTCGCTGAGGCTCTCCTCAACCAGGTCTTGTAGGATGCGCAATGCGCCGTGTAGCTGGACGTCCGTTCCATTGGGGATGACGCTGAGAACGGTGGGAAGGAGGGTCGGCCAGTCGTCTGGGAAGTCGACCATGGCAATTTTGCTGACAACGTAACTGTTTGGCACCGATGTCAGAGCTGAGGCCTTGATGGGCGAGCGGGGAGGACAAGGATGGGTGGGAAAACACACCTAGCGGCTGTCTTGACCTTCCGCTCATCCTCGGGGCTCAGGGCCAGCTCCAGCATCATAGGCCGGAGTTGTTCCTTTGCGGCGTCGGGGATTGGAATGTGGGCGCCATCAGATGAATCAGGGGTCCAGTTGTTCTCAATGAACTTCCGCAGGTATGTCAATGCAGCTTGCCTAATCTCAGTGGGGGCACTGGCATGGATGCCAATCCTGGCAAGAGTCAAAGGAAAGTCTGGGTTTGTCCTCGCATGGCTCAGGTCGAGCTCAGCTTGTTTGCGCGGGCCCTCGGCCGGCAGCTGGGTGTTAGCCAGCAGCTGCACCAAGTGCTCCTCCATGGTGTTGACCTAGCAGCCGCAAGGTATGATTTTGTTTCAGAGGGTCAGATTGAATGCACCCTCCTCTCAATCAAACAAGTAGCGGAAAAGGAAAATGTATCGGAAGTGGTTACTTTGATTGTTGGCCGAGACAACAACCTTGAAATGGCGGTTATGTGGGGTGCAATAGAGCTCAGACTAGAATTTGAGACGCGCCGTGAGTGGTGGTGCTTGATTTCTAGGTGGCTTGTGCGCCACAGCCTGACAGTCTCACATGTCTGCGGGGCAGAAATCACGACGCGTCAAGAAAGACTGCCCCGCGTTAAGCTTGCATATTTCCACTCTTTTTCAACTTCATTCTAGATAATACTTACCATCACTACGTCATCTAAAACGCTTTGTCTAGACATTTTTGGCCCCATCAACCTCTAAATTCAGATCCCAGCCCAGCAAGCCAATGGCCAACCCCAATGCAACACCGACACCACCCCCCGAGACCTCCCTCCCCCTCCCCCAAGCACACAACCTCCTCACCTCCTTCACCACCTTCCTGACCGTCTGCATCCACAACATCCTCTACTACCGGTCCATATACCCCCAGAAAACCTTCCTCTCAGCCAAGGCATACAACCTCCCCGTGCACCAGAACCGCCACCCGAGGGTCTGTTCCTGGATCCGCGACGCCGTCGACGCCGTGTCCGCCCAGCTAGCCGGCGGCAACGTCGATCGCATCGCCGTCGTCATCCACAGCCCGCCAACAAGAAGCGCCGGGTCCGGGTCCGAGGCCGGGGCCGTGCTCGAGCGCTGGATGTTCGACGTGGCGCGCTTCCCGTCTTGGCCCGGGGGCGCCGATGCGATGCGAGATTTCGGGGGCTCGAATGGGGGCCGGCGCGGGCAGGCCGAGGAAGGGGAAGAGCCGGGTGCCCTTGCTGGCGGTTCCGAGCCGGGTGAGGCTGGAGCTGGAGCTGTAGCTGGCGGCGCAGCGGGGGACGTGCCCGGTCCTGTGAACTGGGCAGACGTGGATCAGCAACTCCGCGGCGCCGTGCGGCGGCTGTCGTCTGCGGCGGAGAAGATGGAGGCCTTGCCGGCGGGGTGTACCTTCACTGTTGCTGTGGAGCTGAAGGAGGAGGGCCAGGCGCCCATTGGAGTAAGTCTAGTCGCTTGTGAGAGGGGAGGGGAGGCAGAAGAACGGAGGCTGATATATAGGTATATGCTGACCGGGAACCGCACCACAGCACCCCCAAGCGTGGATCCCCTCGGAGCCAAACCTCCAGACAGCATCCACGGCCAGGCCGGAGAACGGCCGTGATATCGGCGGGGCCAGGACCACGCCCATTAGATCCGTAGAGGCCGGACCGTTGTTCTTCGAATGCTGGGTGGAAGAAGGTAAAGCCAAAGCCGCTCTTAGAGAGTCCCAAAGCCAGGGGGCGCCAACGCAGTCCTCGGCATCGTAATTTTTTAAGCTTTGCCATTCCATTCCAAGCCTGGTTCGTTTCATCAAGGATCTCGTACATACCCAGACATGAAACTCGTTACAGTATTTACAAACATTCCGGGGGCTACTGCACACAGTGTCATCTCGCATCAGGTAACGACATCACACATATTGGCGCCAATTGCCGTGGCAGTCGGTTCCCGTACCCTTTAGCCAAACCGCCGCCTCTCCAAATCAACGCCGCCACCCCATTTGACGCCTTCGCACTTCTAGACACAACCGTAGCGGAACCATCACCCAGGCAGGAAAAAACTCAGCTCTCCCCCCCCTTCAGCGCCGTCCTCAGGCTGACAATCTCCCTCTTCAGCCTTGAATTCTCCTTCTTCATCCGCGCCCTCTCTTCCCCGCCCTCCTTGAGCTTCGTCATGAGCTCCTCCTTATCCTCCCTCCCCTTCCCCTTCAGCGCCCTGACGATCTTCCCCAGCTCGTTGTTGAACTTCTCGTACAGCAGCTCGTTCTCCGCCGTCGCCTCCTTGTACAGCTGGTCGATGGCCTTGACCTTTGCCTCGCCGGCCCTCAGCGCGCCCTCCACCTCGCGCTGCACCTCGGCCTGCCGCTCCCGCAGCTCCTGCATGGCCCGCGGCACCCGGTCCTCGAGCGCCCGCACCGCCGCCGACAGCCTGCGCAGGTCCGCCGTCGCCGACCGCGGCAGCGCAGAGTTGACGCGCGCCATGTCCTCGGCGATCCGCGACAGCTCGCTCTTGAGGCTGGCGTCCACGTCGTCCACGGCCTGCTTCTCCACCTGCAGGCGCTCGCGCAGCTTCTGCGGCGACTGGAGCCGGAGCTTCTGCGGCGAACCGGTCGTAGTCGCTGTCGACGTCAACGTCAGCGACGACGGTGGCGGCTGGCCCTTGGTCGGGCTCGATGACGGCCGCGTGGGTGAGGATTCGCCGCTCGTGTTGGGGATCCGCGACGACGGCTTGAGGGTCGGGATCTGAGAGGTCGAGAGCATCTTGGCGTGGCCCCGCTCGGCCGGCCTGAAGACCTCGGACAGGGACGAGGATGCGGTCTTGTCGAATGTCTGGGCAACGTTTTCTTTCTGGCGCGGCGCCCGCATGCTCTGTGATTGTGGGCTGATTGGGATCTTGGACGGAGGGGGCATCCGCGGGCTGGAGTTGAACTTTTCGGATGTCTGCTTGTTGATGCGTAGAGGCGTGAGTGGCACGTCCTCCAGGCTTGCCGCTGCCATGAGGGCCTTGAGATCGGAGAGAGAGCTCCGCCGCTTCTTCTTGAGTGACTTGGACGACTCCGCCGGCTCGGCGTCGGGCTCGCCAATGGTCTCGAGTCTATGTGAGCTGGAAGGGCGGTGGGTAATGTCATCAAAGGCGCCCGCAACGGGGGGCCGATCGCGAGATCCCGGGCGCCGAAGCTTGTTGGGGCTCGGTGGTTGGACTCCCAGGTCGATCGACCTTGAACGGTTGACCGATGCCTTGGAGAGGCTTGCGCTCTCACCCGTCGCCGGGTTCCGAGTATGTTTACTCAGGCTACGCCACATAGATGGTCGTTCCGAGTCATTCTTGGTGTTTTGCCGGAGCAGGCTGTCAAAGCCGAACTTGCGTCGAAGAGACGACGTGTTCGACGTCATCGACCCGGACGCAGACTTGTGGCTTCTCGTCGTCGAGTTCATCGACTCGTACGCCGAGCCACGGAGATGAAGTCCAGCCCCGAAGCCGGCTTCTTCGAAGATGCGATCGCAGTCCTCGACGAGGCGGTCCAGCAAGTTGATATAATTATGCGCGCTGTCGCTGTCGACTAGCAGCTCCGCAAATGCCAAGGTCAGGGCGCCCCTGTCCCCGTCATTGCCACACCCGTCCAGGATATCCGCGAGCAGCTTGATCAGAGCGGTAAATGCCCTTCGATTTTGCGGCGCCATGTCTCCGAACAAGTAGTTGACAAAGTCAGCAAAGTCCCCGGGGACCCTCTTGGAGGCCCGTGCCTGCAACGCATCGAGAGCCTGGGTCGTCATCACGGGGCCCATCTGGTCGCGCCAGGCAATGCGGACGAACTTCTCAAACGCCGTGAAGATGACTTCAGTGGGGAGCTCGGCCGACGCGTCGAGGTCGAACGGGCTCTCGATCAGCCGGTTATAGAGATCGTTCACCGACAGCTCGTCGGCGCTCGACCTATTCAGCAGCGTTCTGCCGATAAACTGGCCCTTCCGTGCCTGCAGGCTGGCAATGTAGCCCGTGAATGTTTGTTCGAGTCGCATCAGTGGGTTCTCTGGCCGCCCTTCCTCCATCCCAATGCGCCCGCGATCCTTCTCCGTGATGGATCCCACGAAGGACGCATTGTCTTTCTGGCTATTCGAACGCGAGAGCTGCGCTGGGAAAAGCGACGTCATATTGCCTAGGGGCGTCCGTTGATGCTTCGGTCCGCTCACGGTATCTGCCATCGTAGGTGTGCTGCCGCCGCCAAGGAAACTAGACAGCAGTTTGACGGGCGAGGACGCGAGGAACGATCTTGTCTTCTCTGTCCTCGAAGAGATGTTGCAACCCCGTAGTATCTTGGTATAATAAGACACCAGAGCAGGTGCCAACCGGAGATTTGAGACGCTAAACTGGCTACTGAGTAGCTGGATGACTGCGTTGGGTGTTAGTCTCAAGTCAGATGCGAGGTTTCAGGGGCTCATACTTCTCCTCGTGAGTGACGGGAGGAAGTCCTCCAGCGCCACATCGTCGCTATAACGCTTGCCGTTCAGGCCGAGTGTGTTGATGCCAATCCTCGTCAAGTCGCCCGTCTTCACCTCCACCACGACCTCCACGCCGTAATGACCTACAGGTGCGCCCTTAGTCCCCTTGTCGTGATCAATGACAATGCGTATCGGGGCTGGCTCCTTCCGGCCTTCGATAAGCTGCTCGGCGGCCTCCTGGAACACGGCTGCATGTAGCCCGATGTTGTTGTCCTGCATCCTCACTGACCGCAGAGACCACGCCGGGTCCTCCCTCTCGGCCTCGGAGAACCGCCCTTCAATACGTGCCTTGGCGACATCTTCGCCCAATCTAGCTGCCTTCCCCTCGTACAGTTCCTGGAGAAGAAAGCACCTGGAGGTGATGGCCTTACCAGTGACGTATTCACCCGAGTGAGCCCCCTTCATCTCATGGGTGGAAGTCATCCAAATCAGACGCCCATCGGAAGACTCGGTGAAGTGAACGTCGGCGAGATTGTGCCAGCCCGCGAATGCGTACTCCCAAGACCCCGGACCGCCCGCAGCGTTGGTCATCGAGGCGAGCAAGCCGGCCGGAGAGGGCTTGTCAATCTCCCTCAAGAGGTCACGCGCGGTGACGCCGGAGGCGGACTTCTTCTTCAAGATGACGATGCAGTCCGAGAAGACGAGGAAGATACCTGCCCGGTCCTGAATGTTGGCATTATGAGGTCCTGCAACATAGGGCGCGGCAAGTTCGACAACGTCGACGCCCAAAATCAGCCTGCCCTGGGGCTCCAGGTCGAGCGGCCAGCACTCCACCATGTTGCGAAGCCGGTTGGTGACATGGGGCTTGTTCGGTAGGGGGTCGTCCATGGAACAGATGTTCGTGATGATGTCTCTTGCACGAAGCATGAGCTGGAGTGCAGGGTGGGTGATGGGGAGGCAAGTGACTATCTGGTCGATGAAGAGATTATAGCGAGGGAGTCGCTGTACGGGCTCAATGAGGATCGAGCGGATCGTCTGCTCGCCTTTGTGCGCTACGCGCTGGCGGAAGGTGGACTGGTGATCGAGGAAGGAGTTGAGCAAGTGCGGGAAGTTCTGACTGGCCCGTATGTAGTCTTGATAGCAGTCAGTGAACTTGGGAAACCAGTCCAAGAAGACTCGTGCCATGGCCAATGCTCCGCTTGAGTCCTTGACTCTGCCTGAGCCACCTAGCCGGGGTGCGGGGGACGTAGTGTCGATATCCCGCAGAGCCTCATCCTCGGTCTCGTCCATGACTCGCCGCATTTCTTGCATGAAGGCCGAGTTGATTTGAAGAATGTGGTCGGCAGACCTTGGGAAGAGCCCTTCCAGGTCATCTTCCGTTGGGCTCGTGCTGCCGGCCGGGCGTTCCTTGGCACTCTGGCGGAAGTCGTCTGCAATGTGGTTCACGAGCTCGTTGAGCTTGAAAACGTAGCGCTCTTCCGTGTCGACAAGCTCTCCCATCTTGAGACGAATCTCGACCTTCTGGTCCTTCGTGAACGATTTGCTCCTGTTCAGCGAACTGGGTTTCGAGGGCGCTCGCCGTAGCTTGGATGTTGGCAAGAAGACAGGTTCGCCAAAGAGCTTGACCAGCGGGGTATACTCGCCGTATTGCCTGAGACTCGGATCGATTATGTCGTCTTCGTCTTCGGGCACCTCCTCCAGATCCGCGGGTCGCAAGGGGGTAATGGATCCTGGCGGCAGGACAAGGTCGACATCGACATTGCTGATGTGCTGTGTCTGCAGAGCCGTCTCGAGGACCTGTATCATTTCAGGGGTGTTCTCGGCCTGGACCATCGACTTCGCCAGGTCTGCCGCATGCTGTTCGCCGAAAAGCGCAGGGGCCGAGCCCGGGCGGCGGCCCCGGGTGGTGGGGTATTGGTTCTTGAGGTGGGTCTTGACGGCCTCTGGGAGCTCGGTGAAATACTTGAAGAGGCCGAATGCGAGCCCTCGGCATATTTCGTCGCCCTGGAACTCGCGCGGCAGGTGGTTAACGACGCCATAGAAGGGGGAGTTCGGAGAGATGGTGACCCGTGGAAAGGACTGGAAGCCGGCTGGGCTGTAGACGTGGATCTGGATCCGGGAGCTGTTGAGAGTGTAGTTGGCCGTGGTGGAGGATCCGTGGAATATCAGGACGGGGAGGTGGCCGAGTAATGGGTCGTTGGCATAGTAGAGAGTTACATGCTCAGGAGAGAGCGCCAACTCTTCGGTGACACGAACCATGGTCGCTTCAATGGGCCGGTCGCATGGCTGACAGGACACTAGAAGCCAACAGGGCGATCCTCCAAAGCCTGGGTTTCGGGGCGAGCCAAAAGACCAAGGGGTGGTGGGGGTTGGGGGTGGCGGACAGTCTGGAGAGGATGGGAGGGACGGGCTGGGTCTGGCGGGGAGCAGTCTCTAAACGATGTTGGGTAAACAACAGGCACCCAAACGCGTTTCGATGGAGTGCCACAGGGTCGGCTGTTGGTAGTTGTGCGGAGAATGGCTCTTGCAGAGGTTGGCGCGCACTGCAGCTACTTGTTAGTGATCCCGCGTCTCTGATGCTATGTACACACGCGCATGTACGGGACCCGACTTCGGCTAGTAAACAAGCACAGCAATTGCGTCCCGAGAGACAAAGAGGGTCGAGGAAAGATTATACAAGAGAAACAAAAGCGAAAACGAGGGTCCCAGCAATCGAACGGCTACTGCCGGAGGTCTCCGCAATGAGTAGGGCGGATCGTTTCTCCTTTGGAAGTGGAATGGAAACACAGGGTAGTTGGTATGTGGTCGGGTGCCAAAAGGAGGCTCTCGGAGGTTGCTAGGTTCCTTCGGTATTTACAGACCTGGTAGCTACGCGACCCTTTTTTTCACGAATCACGCGTCATGTTGTGGGGGGAATCTAAATATAGCATTGCGCGGCCAACCAACCCCTCCAAAGTAAACATTGCTAAACGACCCCACCATGCCCTTCATATAACGCCCTCGCCTCGTCATAGAGATTAAAAAGGAAAGGAAACAAGAAGGAAAGAATAAACGACATCTCCTTGCTTGTCTTGTGCGTCTTCATGATGCTAGTGCCGTAACGAGGGTGTTACCAGAGGAGGTCAGCCCCGAGGACGGCATACAGCTTCTCACGCCAGAAATTGTTGACCTCCTGGAGCGCAGCCTTCGCCCGTTCTACCTCATCCGGACGGTTCTTCTCAGCATCCTCCACCCTGGCAACGGCGTTCTCAATGTCATGCCTAGCGGAGTGAAATTCCTCTTGCCTATGAATTGTGCAAAGGTAGCCAAGCCCATTCCAGATGCAGTTTGCGCAGGCGCCCTTGGTGAGTTCCTGGGTCTGGTCACAAATCGCAACGATGCAGCCTTCCCACGGGCCCCCGCCAGACTGGCAACGGAAACATTCGTGCCTCATTTTTCGACCGGTAATCTGAATGATTGCGGCCATGAGCTGGTCGGGATTTCTGGCATGATAATGACCGCAGGAGCAGCGGCCGTTGGTGGGGCCGCTGGTACAGTTTGCACCGTCGCAGGCGGCGCTGTTGGCGGCGCCGTTGGTGGAACCCGCTTCGGGTGCATCAGCCGAATCTTCGGCCCCCTCGTTGACTCGATTGTCAGAATCCGAGCCTCCCTGCGTCGTGCCGTTGAGATTGGTATCTAGTAGTATGCTTAGCTCGAGTTCATGTCCAGAAATTACGAAGTGGCTCACCGCTGTCCGCCATGTTCTCAGCTACCCAGCCTCGGTCGGATATCTTGCAAGAAACTTGGAACTTGGATGAGTCAGATCCTGGAATGTGCTCGCTTCACTCATAGGATAGGGCCAAGAAGAACTCACAATGTGTGTCGAGCTGTTGAGGTGACGGGAAAGACGCAGTAATCGCTAAAGCAGGCCAAGTACTGAGATCTAGACGTGATCGTGGGTCCCGAAATTGTGTTGAAGGCGGAGGAGAAAAATTGGGTGTAGCGGGAGTAGAAGAGCACGAGAATATATGACGAAAGACGAGAAGGCAGGTGAATGAAAATGTAAGAAATTAGAGAGGGCAAGGCGGCGGGGGGCCGTTGGCGGACAGGCATGGCATTTAATTCTGGCAGCCACAAGGCAGGGCCTCTTCACTCGCACCTGGGGCGGAGTGGGCCTGGTCATTCGAACCTGGCGCAGGGTCGGCAGGGCCAGTGTCGGCCTCGGCATTGGGAGTAGGGCCGGGATTGAACACTCCAAGACGAAGCGAGGCGGCCAGCGAAGCCAATCTTCCCCTGGCCGCGGGGTCGGAGACGGTAGACGCGATCTTCTCCACCTCGTCAGCCCACCTCGTGGTGCTCTCGGAGATGGTGGCCTTGGAGAGCATCCCCGACTGGTCGGCAAGCTTCCACTTGCGGCTCTGACTACAGTCGGCCGCCCGACCGCGGAAGACGCAGTTGGCACAGGCGCCATGAACCTTGTCGTCGATGAACTTGCAAGGTGGTCGGATGCAGAGCATCCATACGCCGGCATAGTCCTTCTTGCACCGGGTGCAGGGCTCCTCAGCCTCTGGGCCGGTTGTCTGGATTATCGCGGCCATCAGGTTGGCCGCTGGGTCGGTCGCCAAGCTATAGATACTCGACGAGCCAGGCTTGCCATCAGGCCGCCGGAGAGGAGGATGCCCTGCACAATGGGCATGAGAATTATTCGCCTCGTATTGCCTGTTACTGTGATGGGGGTAGAGGAGTTCTTCTCCCAGGACCTCAAAAGTGACTTGGCCCTCGCGGACCTGGGCCAGGACTGAATTCTGATTAGTGTCTGATATTCTTGGTCTGTTGTGCTGGGCAAGGCTTACACTCTTCGTCAACCGATGAGAGAGGACTGTCGGCGGGCTGGACCGCGGGCTGGGGGTTGGCGGACTGGGGAGGGGCAGGCTGGGAGACGTCCGCCTCTCCGTCGGCGGAGGAGTAATCCAAGTCCTGTTCCACGAAAAGCTAGGTCTGTCAGATCTGGCACCCGTCTAACTTCTCGTAGTATTTATCTGGGTCAACAAAATATCTTACCGAATCCTCGCCACTTGAGCTAGACATTGTCAAGAGTCAAGGGATATTGTAGCTTGATGGTAAACAAATGTGGTCTGCGCAAACGTTACCGGAACTGTCGATGGAAGGGCTGGGTGAAACGGAGGAGAAATTTTCTAGTTCCCTCTGAAGACATTGGAATTTATATAGATTTCTATGTGTTCGATACGACTAAGCAGGCACTAAGCAGACACTTCGTGATCCGATTTAGAGAGTCATTGGGTGGTATGGCGACTAAGCAGGCCCTTGCCAGAGTCCCAGTTTAGGGCTTGGTCAATGTCATGGCGACTAAGCAACTTAGGCCCTGATCCCAAATCCACACTCGATGGATGGTACAACGACTAAGCAGGTCGCAAGAATGCGTAGTATGAAGGAAGACAACTAACACGCTGCATGGGCAGACCTGGGAGTTGTGAAAGCAAGTCGTGGGTAGGGCTGATATCAGCTAGAAGCCATCCAATCTGTGCTCCAACATAGTCGCTTATGCGTGTTTCTATCTCTCTTGTTCATAGTATCTTCGAAATTCTTAACTCCTTGCCAGGTCTCTCAGCTTCCCAGTTGATAACTCTGTCTGGAGAGCGGAAGAATGGGTTTATAAGTGCAACATTGAGCCTTGAAGGGATCATGACTCATGGGATAGATGCCAAAGCATTTCCAACAAGAGCTTTGTTCCATGCACTTGCAGGAAAAGAAAGGGGCATTGGACTGTTCTCGTGTGAGGTCCAGTCTTTGATACTGTGGGTGAGCCCTGTCTTTCGTAACCTTGATGAAGATTCATTTATAATCTAGTGTCGAGCTATCATTTCCATTTCGGGCACTTCAATCCCCAAACCAAGGCGCGGTTTGGTTGCATTGTGTGGGCAAACTACCAAAACGTCCGTGGAGAATTCGCCGTGACGGTTCGCAAAAGCCAGGATAATTGAGGTTTGGTAAATTCCCATGCAAACAATAGATCATATAGCCTGGACATTCGAGGTTCGGTAAATCCCCATGCCAATAATACGGCGTAAACCCTATCATCTTCTTGTGAGCGAAGGAGGCGGAACACACAGTGGTGGGAGGTCTGGAGTGGTCGTGGAAAGAGGCTCTGCCGCCCCCACTCAGATGGCAGGAGCCGCACCCCACCTACCACGTGGTATCCCTGCATTCCGATTTTGGGGCAAGACAAACCCCACTCTCCACCTCCAAATCCTGCCTATGGCCATCATCATCGCGACACCGTTACTGCGACGGTAAAAATGTCCAGCCAAGACAACCAGGGCATTGCGCTCTGGCACCAGCCCAGCACCGTCGGCCACAAGCTCCTCGAGCTCCCACCAGAGCTTCTCTCCATCCTCGAAGGGGAAAACCCCCCCACGTACGTCAGAACTTCTCAGATCGCCCTCCCTCCGCCGGCGCGCTAACCCCCTAACCCACGTACCAGGCTCACCCTCGAATCATCCCCCACAGTCGCAGTCCTCAAGGCCGCCGGCAAGAAATATTCCCTCCGGCAGAAGAACACGTCCAACGCGCTGATTCTCCTCTTGCCCACGTACGCCCCGCCCGCCTCCTCGGAGATCCCAGAGCTCGGCCTAGGTGCTGTGGCCACGCTGCACGAGACAATAGAGCTCGTGCCAGAGGCCGGAAATGGACCTCCAGCTGCAGCTACAAAGGGGAAATGGCACGAGAAATTTGGGAGGAATAGGTAGCCGGCAGGAAATTTAAAGCTAGAAAGCATCACCCAGGTCAAGTTCTGGGTTCCATGCATCCACTATGACCGCTAGATTACGGCTGAGAGGCATTTCATGTGCATGTTTCCTGTCACCCACATGCCGCCGGGCTCGGGCCCCGACAGTTTCTGTCCTCTCTCTACCCACGCGAATCCAGAAATTCCGAGGGGTCAACGTGAGCTCTCCTACGTTACCCATCAAGGTGGCGCAAAAGCAGGTAAATTATTACGGTATAAAAACCGTGTGTCCTATATCCAGCGCCTATGACTGCGCGAATGAATGATGAAGGTGTCGCCTTCCAACGACACTCATGATATAACCCTAACGCCGATGCTGATTGATGGCCATCCTCTCTGTAGTTGGCCAAGGAAAGTTGCAAATTAGCCCAAAACAAAGACTGTACCCCAAACTCTCTATGCTCCCTTATTAGCAGGTAATGCCTTCGACGGCGGGAATCCTATCCTTTGGTATAAACGCCATGCGCAAGAGTTATGATTAAAGCATTGTATTGTTAGGCCCGGGGCCGAAGCGGTTGTTGTTCCTCTTGGGGCCAGGGCTGGGGCTGAAGGGGTTGTTCCCGTGGAGACCGGGGCGGGGACCGGGGCGGGGACCGGGAGGGGAACCGGGGCGGGGACCGAAGGGGTTTCTGTTTCCCCATTCCGCCTGCAAAGCCCTGTCCTCGTCATGGTTGCCGCGAAATACACCCTCCTAAGGATTTACTTCAGCGGGACCGCGACGAGCCGAAACATCCACTGCTCGTCTATTTGCGTTGCCAACCTGGACATCGGGAGCCAATGGCTCTCGGTGTCGGTACGGCGGAAGAAGCTGGGGGGGTGGGGCCAGGATCCCGCTAAAGTGACGCCGATGTGGCGCCTCATACGCCCGGTGTTGGGATTGGTGGAATACTTCCAGCTCCCGCTCATGCTGGGCCAAACTGCGCTGCGAGAGGGGCACTAGGGCGCCACGGTTATCTGGAATGGGGGGCCCGCCAACCTCTTTCCGTGCAGGAATTCCGATCGGCTGCTCCAGCGCCCTTTCCATGTCGGCTCTGAAACCTGCCATCCTCGCCCGTATACGCTGGATATGCGGATCTGGACCCCTGGGAAAAGGGTTTCGAGACAGCTCATTGGCGGTGAACGGTGGGAACGGGGCCAGAAATGGGGCTACCGGAGCGGCTGGTCTGTTGGCTTTCGGTTTTTCGTCACCGGGCAATCTCTGGCCTGGGCCAGTCAGATAAGCCGCTGCAGGATTCCACCAGAAATCAGGCAGGGCTTCCCTGTGAGCAGGAGGCAATCCAGGCGAGTTACCGTCCCCTCGCTGCCCTTCCTGCCTGGCCCTGGATTCGGCTTTCCGAGGACGAGGGTCAACGAAGCCTTGGGCAAGTGTCTGATTTTGTTGGGCGGCGGCGAGAGCTCCCTTGGGTCGTGCATTATTCGAAATCTTTGGAGGGACGATACCTCCCCTTCCCGGAAGTCCCACAGCATGTGACCCAGCAAGTGGCCCAGCATGTCCCCAAGCAGGTCGCCCAGCAGGATGTCCAGCAGGACGTCCAGCAGGATGTCCAGCAGGATGTCCAGCAGGATATCCAGCAGGTTGCGCACCGAACTGCCCACCATGTATCGCAACAGGTCGTCTATCCTGCTGTGCAGCGATTTGCGCAACTCGCAATGCCCATGGTCCACCGGGTTGTCCACCGGGTTGTCCGCCAGGTTGTCCACCAAGCTGCCCACCAAGCTGCGCAGCCTGTTGCGCAACAAGATTCACACCCTGTTGCACGAGAATATGCCAATTGGGTTGCCCGATGAACTGCCCAGCAAGTTGTCCATGCCCACCAGGTTTCGCATGGTGCCGGATGGGACCTACGGGGTGACCTAGGAAGCCACAGTTAGATCCATGATCCCTCGTCGCGTACTCGCTTTCTACTTCCTCTAATCCCACTCACCCAGGTTGCCAACCACAGGTGCTCTGACAGGAACAGGAACGGGAACAGGCGGGTAGTTTTTTTTACGTCGCTCGTCGTCCTGCTTCACCCTGTCCGACACCTTGATCGCGAACAGGTCGGCATCGATGTCTGGGTGTTCTTCGGCTACGGCCTGCCGCGTCCGCTCCTCGGCTTTGCGGACCTCGTCTTCGTGGCGCTGTTCGGTGCTCTTGTCGAATAGTGGGCAGTTCCCTTCCTTACCACCGCGAGTCGCGTCATTAAAATGGCTGTACTCGCAAGACTGGTGGCAGACGTAGCACTGGACATTACGGCACCCATTCCTGGTGCACATCATCTTGTTGCAGCCGTTTTCCTTGATGAATGGAGTGCCGCCTGCTCCGCGTTAGTACCAACATGTAACTGAAATCAGAAGGCGAAAGGTTGAGTGTACATACACTTGTTGCACTTCCGGATCAAGGCTGCCGACATGGCCTCCTCTATCAAGCGGCGAGCAGAGAGACCTGATTCTCGTGCTGCGTCTTCGCAGGTCTTGGGAATGTGAGTTTCCCGGCGACACATTCGGCAACTCACCACCTCGCATCCGGGGTTCTGGCAGATGAACTCCTTGTTTTCCTCGACGGGCAGGCACTCGGCTGCAAAGGGGCAAAATGGGCATGTCTCCAGATTCTCAATGCCCGCCATGCGCAAGACAGCTTCCTGCTCAATCCGGTCCAGAGCAATGACCAACTTGGGGCCTAGGAATAGGTCTCTCTGGCCCCGGGAAAACCCGGCTTTACAGCCATCCATAGACATGCAGGATAGCTGATATTTGGAAAGGCCGATCTGAGTCTCAGCCATTTGCTTAGCGCAAGGCCAGCAGAACCAGTGAAGAACGTCGCCGTCGCAGTGGACCATTCGGTTCAGGGCACGTTCCTCAAAGCAGCACTCGCACTCAGCTATGGTACCTTCAGCAATGGCATGGTCCATGTTCTCCTGCTCCTCACGCTCTCGTTGCTTCTCGGCATCCACTCTTGCCTGCCTGTTGCGAAGAGCTAGTCTGGCAGCATGGAATTCCTCCAGCGCACGTTTTTGCTCCTGGTCGGTCGTATTTTGGATGGTAGCTTCGATCTGATCATCCCGCCATAGGGGATTTTCCTTCGTCCGCTGCTGTTTCAGTCGGAGTTCAACGCCATCCAGTCTCCCAGAGACTCTGTCATGGAGAGCAAAAAATGTCGGGAACAGACAATTGTTATTGCCCTCCATGCACTGAGTCACCTCCTTGGCGAAGACCAACGGGTATGCTTGCATCAGGAGTGATCGTGAGGCCTTTATGTAGGTTCCAGACTTGTGTGCCTGTCGCCGTTCAGGATTGTCGAATTTCCTGCGTTCCATCTCAGCCTCACTTTCGGCCTTGGCCCTGGCCTCAGCTTCGGCTTCAGCTTCGGCTGCCCTCCCTTGGCTAGACCGCCGCTTACGCTTGAGGTTTGGGCGCTGGCGTCTCGGATACGGCTTCCCTCTCTCGGTCTGGTCGAGGATATCCATGATGAGCGTCTCATGGTCGTATTCATTCTCAGCCATAGCGGAATCAAGGTAGTCAGGGCAGATATCGGGGAAGAGGGCGAGAACTGCCTGTCTGCAAGTGCCCACCGGATCATCCATTGTCCTAGGAGGCTCTTGTGGCCCCAGTGGCAGAGCCGGACTGTCTTGATGGATGCTGTTGTTCATGGCTGCAGCCTTGCCAGCGCCCTTGCCGGTGATCTTGTGTGATAGTCTGTCTAAGCCGTGTTAATTTCATAAGGTTCAAACTTGTGCATTTCAGGTTGCTGAGACACACAAAGCAGTTTGCCATGTGGTTTGCCTTGTCTATCCACAGGCCTGTCGCCTGGCGCTCTTGGGGAGAAGAATCTGGCAGGAATATGACGGGTAAGGGGGGAAATGACTGGAACTATTGCCGACAAAAAGCGCCTGCGCATAGACTGTCGCCCTCTCTCCAGAGGCACCTGGGGATGATCGTCCGGGACAAAGTGAGACATGATAGAGAAGAAAGAGCGAGAATCTTGATCTTAGGACGACACTGTCGACTCTGAGAATGGAGTTATGACAACGGGAACAAGCTGGAATAGCAGACAGTAGGGTATTAGGGTGCGCTTCACATTCCGGTGACTTCTCTAAGCCCCCGCGCAGGCAGCAACCTGTTGAACTCTAAAGGACAAACCACTCACCAAAGGCTGGGGTTGAGCTTAAGCTGGCGCCGAGAATGCGGCATTCGGGAAGCACATTTGGATGATGTAAAATCGGCAAGGGATACTAATGATTAGTGAAAGATAGCAGTGCAAGATAGTGGTGCAAGATCTCGGCGCAAGAAGATCTCGGTGCAAGATAATCGGCAAGAGGGTTGTGTGGTGGGGAAATACTATGCGAGTCGCCGTTGGTTAGGTAGTAGATGAGTCGAGGTTCCCAAAAGCCTGCCAAAAGCCAGCCAAGCCCGATGGAATAGGTAGGTGCCTACCTTATTAGGTAGGTAGACTGGTTGTTGGGTGGAAACCGACGCCTCGAAGAAGAGCCTGAGAGACTCCCCAGTTATGGCTGCTGGGGTTCAGCCTGCTCCTTCGTGAGTCGGGTCTTCCTTTGTGAGGTACGAATGCCTGTGGTTTGCGAGGTGCTGCTGACTTGGGCTATAATTGGCACCTCTGCAACGCCCACCCCTGGCGTGATTGTAATATGCAGCAACCTTGCGGCGCTTGCGCTCCCAACCGTCCTAACCAATCAAGGTGCAAGTGTTGGGAGCAATATTAAGGTTATGAGGCCCAACCTGCCTCTGAAGAACAGATCAATCCCCATAAAGTCCAGCTGTCCTGGCAAACCCGGGCTAGCGATCGGTAGCGGGTAGATGGCATGGTGATCTTGGCTGGCTACGCCTGGGCGGAATACTATGACACAAACTCCCAAAAAAAAAAAACCCGAAGTCCAGGATATAGTATCCCGTTCTACGACATGGTAATCTGTAGACGGTATATCTAAAGTCTCCGCTGGGATGAGCTAGTCGCCCCTGAAGATGGGTTCAAATTACTTGAAATTAGGGGTCGTGGAAATGGTCTATAGCAAGTCACTACAAACAGAAAAGCAAGGTTCTGACTTGCCGAGCAACCATCCGCTGCCTGTTTGTTATTCGGCGGCATGATTGTATTGTCATACAGGGATATACTCGTCGTGAATATTATCTTGCCAGTTCATTACTTCATTGTGATACCGTCATCAAGCACAGTAATCTTCGTCTTGCTCTCCATACTCCTCGGCGTCCTCGTCATCTGATTCCAGTGCTCTCCGCTGCCTGCGTCTCGACGAGGAAGCCTTTGCTGCCGTTGCCGTCTTCCTCCTCGGCTTCGTACTCGTTGTAGATTCCGAAGGGGTATGTGGTTGGGCGGGCCGGTCGAACGGGGTATCATGCTCTACCTGGAGCGTGTCCTCCCCGTCGTCGTCGCCGTCGTCCTCGTCCGCAACGGGGAAGAATCCAGACACCTGATGTGCCTCTTTTTCCTCTCCCGACTCGTAGCCTTCCGGTAGGAAACCCCCAGCCATATCCTCGTCTTTGCCCGCAGCGTCTCCGGCACCGCGATCGTGTCTGAAAACCTCGACGTCGACGTTAGTGTCTCCGTAATCTTGCCGGATCCTCTCCATAATACGCATGCCCATCAAGAACTTCCTCCACATGGCTAGGGCGGCTTTCCTCCGCTTCTCGTCCTCCTTCCTACTCCGCTCTGCTTCGTCCTTGGCGAGCTCCTGCATGACCTGGTCGTGGTACTCCGCGGCGATGACCACGCCCTGGATGACGGGGACTGCCATCCGGTGCCCGAACTCGAAGTCCACCACTGCTTCGGCATAGTCGATCTTGAGCCGCTTGCAGACCTTCGTGGTCCCACGATAAGGAACATGAACAGCACCTTCGGGACACATGTGCTCAACAAAGAGGTCGATGTTTCCGTACTCGTTTTTGGGAATGATGCCATTCTGGATGGGAGGCGGGACGATCCAGTCAGTCTGGTCAAAACCGTAAAGGCCCTGCAAGACCTTCTCACCCGTGAGAGCCTCGGCTTCTGCTATCTCACGGCGTCGATTTGTCGTTGCCGCTCGATAGGGTACCCTCTTGAGCGGCTCTGCTCCCGGTAGTGGCGCGCGCCCTTGCTTGTGCCATGTTTCTGCACTTTTCACTTGGACGACGTCCTTGCGATAGAACACTGGCTCCTCTTTGGGGTCGCTGCCTTTACCCTTGTTCTTGAATGTCTTCACCTGAATGGCTGTTGGGAGCAACGCCTCCTCCCTCTTCAAGTGCCTTTCCAAAACGAATTCCTTCGACTGCTTGTAGTATTGCAGAGTTTCTTCCCCACCCTTGACTTCCTTTTTCTCTTGCTTGGCCGCCTTCAAGTCGGTCGAGTCCTCGTCATCGTCAAGTTCGGTAACAGGATTCTTCCTGCCCCCCCTTCCGTAGCCGCGCATGACAGTCTTGAACCAATCGATTTGGTTGTACCTTCTTACTTTTCCGTTACGGTCATGTACCGGTACCTTCTCGATAGGCATCCGCATCCCCTTGGTCCGGCCGGGCAACACCTGACGCTTGAGATACCTGACTGTAACATCTTTGGCGGTTCCGTCCTGGCAGAAGCCGACGACATAAGCAATGACTTGTTTTGCCCTGTCCGCTTTGTTGCCCCGTGGCTCGAGCGACTCAACCAGTTCCCTGTTCGTCGCAATGACGGATTTGACAATGGGGTCCACTGGCACGTATTTGTTGGTGACGGGGGACAATACTTCGCTCCAGTAATGTGGGAACTCGAGATCCTGGTCGTATGCTTGCCACTTCTTCCTTGGTGTTGCTTGGGGTATCTCAACGAGCAACTCGTCGCTGTCATCCGCGAGGAGTTCGAAATTGTCAACGTCGTCAGGGGAGGGTTTGTTGTTTTTGCGGCTCGTTTGCCTCGTGTTCGACTGCGAAGCTACCTGAACTTTCCGCTCGGGAGCCTTGCTTGACCTTGACGGCATTTTGCCCTTCCCGGTAGATGCACCGTTTGTACTGGACTTGCTCCCAATTTCCGTAGAGGTGGTGATGGGATCCTTATTCTCCTTCTCGGGCTCTGCTTCCTCAAGCTTGTTCCAGCCAAACCCCAAGGGTTGCAGATTCGCAACCATCCTTGCGTCTAGGCTCAGTGCTCTCAGAAGGGCCGTGAACAGCTGCGACCCGACGTCTCGGCTTCCAGTGCAATCTTGAGCGCATATCCTGAACTCTTCCAGGCTCCCAATGCGTTCCCCAAACCGGACGGCGTCATGCTCGTCATTGTGGTACGCCTTAGTCAACCGATCCAGCCGTTCAAGTGACATGTACCCGACCTTCCTCAGCCCTGGCGCCTTGATTCGGAACCTCTGCTTCCACCAAGCAGATAGAGCCTTCATCAACCTAAACAGGGGATCTCCGTGACTCAAGTCTACAGTGCCACTTTCCAAGTGCTGCGCGGCGTCGCTCCAGTCTCGGGATGACTTATCCGTGGAACTCTTGTTCTTCCCCTTTCCCTTTGCCCTAGTGGTAGTGGGCTTTTTCGGTGTGGCTTGAGGCTCATCCTGGCCACTATTTCGTTTCCATCTCTCCACTTCGTCCCATAGTCTAGGCGGAAGATGCGACAGCAGCAAGCCCTGAACCTCTGGATCGCATAACCACGAGTTGCGAATAGCGTTGTGCCACAAGAGAAATTGGACGTGGACGCAGTGTGTTGCGACCCTAATCCTGCGCTCCAACTTGGAGGGTCCTTTCTTGCCAAAAGCATTGGTCAGCGAGATTCTCGTGTCCCTGGTCAACGTCAACTCCAGATCGCCCGACGGCTCTGGGGCGTCGGGGATTTCGGCAAGCGGAGTCTGGACGTCTTCGAACTCAATATCGTCGTCGTCGTCGTCCTCGCCTGCTTCATGGCCAATATCGACCTTCCGCCTCTTCGTGAGCGGCACATCCTCGAAATCGGCATCGGAAAATGATGAGAGCGAGCTGCTGTCGTCGTCACTATCGTCGATCAGCTGTGCAGCGGCGCTGCTCTTCGTGGACGACCGTGGAGTAGAGGTGGCGTCGAGGTCATCGAACAGGGTGGGTTTTCGAGGTGGGGCAAGCGCAGGCTTGGTCGTTGCTTTCCGCTTTGAAGCTTGATGCTGTGGGGGTGGTGAGCCGCTACGCACGCGCTTGCGCGTGACGTATGGAGGCATTTTCCAGTTTCGTAGGATGGTCGGAATTGCGCATGGCTTTTCCGCTCTTGGAGGGAATGATGTGAGGAGGTTGAGGAAATATTCGCCGCCACTGGTTCCTGACGATCTTTGTCTGTAGGTACAGTCTTATTCACTGACATGACGTTCTTCGTTTACGTAAGCAATATCGGGGCCGGCTCCAGGAGTTACCAGCCGCATCTCGCTAAAGGTTAGCGTCGATCTTCGTCCCACACCCCTCAACCCATCATTGACAGTGCCTTCGAGACCCTTCTTTGACACGTCTCAGCCACGTTTGTCAGCGAACCGCCACTTCGATTACGCTTCAACAACTGCCTACTCCGTACACGAAAGCCGGCTTCAACCTGCTGGCGCCCGGGCTTTCAGAACGCTCGGCGTCCATAAATTCTCCCCGCGACCTCGCAGCGCCCGCAAAGATGGCCTTCCCAAACCCCGATCCAGAGACCAGCTACGTCAAGATGACCGTCGAGAAGCGCGTCGGCAACGACGCCGACCTCATCGGCGAGCACTGCCAATTCGACTACTGCAACCAGCTCGACTTCCTCCCCTTCCTCTGCCAGAGCTGCAGCCGGACCTTCTGCCTCGACCACCGGACCGAGACGGCGCACCGATGCGCCAGCGCCGGCGCCTGGGCCGAGCGCCGGCGCCAGGCCCAGATGGCCCGGCACTCCGCGGGCGAGGGCCGCCGGATGCGCGACCTCGTCAGCCAGAAGCCGTGCGCGGACCCGCAGTGCAAGACCGTCGTCGGCACGAGCCTCGTGCCCGGCGTGCACTGCCAGAACTGCAACCGCGACTACTGCCTCAAGCACCGCCTGAAGGAGGACCACGACTGCAAGAACCTCGTGCCCATCGGCGCACGAGCGCCGTCCGGCATCGACGCTACAGCCGAGAAGGCGAAGAGCGCGCTCGAGAAGCTGCGCCTGTGGGGGTCGGCCAAGAAGCAGCAGGCCTCCAGGGTCCTGCCGAAGCCGAAGCCGACGTCCAACGCCGCCAGGCTCGTCGCCGTGAACAACCTGAAGAAGACGGCGAAAGGCGATGTCAAGCTCGCGCCGGAGAAGAGGATATATCTGCACGTCGAGGCCGAGGCGGAGACGGCCAAGGCAAAGTTCCCCAAGGGCCAGTTCTTCTATTCCAAGGACTGGGTAATAGGGAGGGTGTTGGATGCCGCAGCGCGCAGCCTCCAGGTCCAGAACATCAACAACCAATCGTCCGACGAACGGGACAAGTTACGGGTATTCCATGTCGAGGGAGGGAGGTTGCTAGAGTTCAACGAGAAGCTTGGCTCCGTGCTGGCCAGCGGGAATACCATTGTGCTTTTGAGGGGAGTTGGACCACCGCCGGATCTCATTGAGGTGTGAGGCAGCGGCGGGTTTTATACATAATGGATAGAAGCATAGCGTTCATTTGGTTTGTTAGGTTGCGGGCCACATTTAGATACCAACCTACCGTGTATGGGATGCCATGGAAATTGGCTCATTAACGTACGAATTTAGGGGAATATTGAGGGGAACTAGTGCAGAGTATAGTATCTGTCTCAACACTATCGTGACAAAGATCAAGGTGTTGACTCCTCCGAGCAGAAATGGGTCGTCCAAAGGAACCTCGAGAGATCAACAAAGTTGAGATTGTCATCATGAATGCGCCCAGGAGTGGAGTCGGTGGGTGGTATGCCGTATTTCTACTGTCCAACTCGAGCCCCGGGAAATGTCAACCCCGTAATCAAAGCTCCTTCTCCTTCGGTTTGACGGGTTTGGTGCTGAGCTGCTTCTCTCTCCCTATCACGGACGCCCCCCCAACAGCATGCTCCCCGCCAAAGGTCGCAAACCCCTTGTGGAACACCCACTCGACCGCATTCTCGACCGGCTTGTCGAACAAGCTGGGCAAGAACGGCACGACGGCTAGGCCGAGGCCAATCGGTCCCCATGTCCGGATCGTGGTATTCTTGATGTTCTTCATCGCCCTTCCGCTGTATCGCACCACGCTGTGGATCGTGAACGCCGGAAGCCCCATGCTGGCAAGACTTTGGAATATCGCGCGCTGCGCCATAACAGTCCGGTAGTCCTCGAGAGGGGAAACGACACCAGGGTTTGCCAGCTCCGGAAGACGCGGGTCGGGCAATCCTGTGACCTTCTGATGCTCTGCAGAAAGCTCTAGCTGAGGGTTGAGTATCCGCTGGTTTTGCCGGTAGGCCTTGTAGCCTTCGTATGAGACATCGCCGATAATGTATGCCCAGCTTATGCCGTAGGCAGTGCGGACGAGTTTGGGATGTGCGACGGGCCGGAAGGACTCGCCGATGTCAGAGGTATATGCTACGTAGCGTTGCGCCGAGACCAGAATGGTGCGAAAACGAGAGGCATAGGCTGCATAACGGACGTTTGATTCTGTCGAAGGCGGCGCGCTATCGTATCAAAAGTCAGCCGGAAGCCTTTCGCGCGATCATAGCCAAGGCCCCGAGGATCATGCATACTAGCCATCCACTATTTCGTCATATAAGTTATCCTCTTTGTCTGATTTTTCGACAATCTTCTGGAGCTTGGCTGGCAGCTTCTCTCTGTCAGGGAGCTTCTCTGCATCGAATCCAGCCTTGGCCGTATTGGCCTTGGCGGGTTCCGTCGGTTTGTCTTGGCCTTTGCCCCACCACATCTTGGACCAGCACGAGTGAGTAATGGGTTTTATTCACTGTTGTATCAAAGCGCAGCTAAGCTGCAAAATCTAGCAAGGAAATTGAAGTGCTGTAGGGCAGAAAGGAAGGGCGGGGGATTGAGGACTTGATGGTGGATTGTGGTGAGATACTTGGAATCTAGTGACGTCGTTCGGATGACCGGGCAAGCCCGTTCTGATAGAAGGATATTTGCCCATTTGGTAAGTAATATCGTCCAAACGCGTACAAATATCTATATAACCGGGATGGAGTGGACCGGCCAGGCGGAAACAGCGACAAAAATCGGAATGCTGGTTTGCTGCGTCGTTTTCCGACGTCTAACCCTCTGTTACCAAACCGCGACCTTCAATTGCCCCATAGCAACCAACATCGCCGGCATTCCGAGCTCGCTATCCCCCCTCCCGTCAAGATGACTGCCACGTACACTATTTTCGGCCGCCAAGTCGGCTCGCACCATGTCAGTGAAAGCCGGCGAAAGCCAGCGAGCTTCCCCCCCTCCCAGCACTTGACAGGGCCTTCGCGGCTCCCTGAGCCTCGCGTGCTGAGCCATTGGACCTCCTATGCTGACATTTCCGTTTGTGCAGCTGGCGATGCTTACCCTCGGAACAATGTTCGGCGGTACCTACCTCGCAATGAGCGGCCCGAAGAAGGCAACAACTCCCACGCCTCCCATCAACGCATCGAGCTCGGACGAGGAAGGTTTCATCAAGTGCGACCCCCTGCGACACCCCAATTCACACACAAGTCACACCAGGCAGCTGACAATTCTACAGGAAGTTCATGGAGAACGCAGAAGCGGACGAGAAGAAGGCGAAGCAGTAAGAGTGTAACTGTACGGGCTTCGAGCGATGATGTTGCGACGCGCATTGGGACAGTGTACATATACAGGGGCGCTTGATGGCCAGCGGAATTCTGTCGAGAGATAACACATTACGATTGGCGCATCCTGCGATTTAACGTTCATTCAAACTGTCCGATATAGCAGCCGACGTGGTACCCGCCGAAGGTGTTGATCTCTTCCCAGTACGGGGTCTATCCATGTCTCGCAGAAATCGCCGAAATGCCGCTCAGGTCTGCCCTTTCTCGAACCCTCGGAGCATTCCTTGAGCGACTGCGACTAGGTTGGACCCTGCCTTCCAAAACTTTTGCGCCCCTTGGAGTTCTATCTTGTCCAGCCGCGGCTAACACCCTAGAATACCATCTTGAACGTTTACGTAAATAGCAGGCCTTCCCAAGAGGTTCTATTTCTCTATTATCCCAGATTCCGTCATAAAGAGCATAGAAATGGCATGTCGCGACCTACCTATCTATGGATGAACATCCTCTCGGCACCCCCCTTGAACAGAGAGAGCCGTCTCAAGGGTTATGTGAGGTATCCCTCCTGGCTTTCCGTCCCTCCGATGCGCCATCTCCTGGTTTGATCTCACCGAGTTCATTGCTCCTTGCCGAGTTTTGCTCCCTGACCGACTCTACGCCCACGCGCTGGCCGTGATAGGGCAGAAGGTCAGCAAGGAGGAGAATGAAACCGATAAGAGATAGTATAATTGGGATTCTGGAAAGTCGTACGAGATTCCCTGTTTCGAGATCGGATGACTCGAAGGTAGGGGCTAGGCATTGCGAGATCAATAAGATATGTGAATATGTCGCAATGGAGCTTTTATCGACGCATTACCCGGCCCAGTATGAACTTGAAGTCGCTCTTACAATTACCCATTCTACCAGTTACTCTCTCACACTGTGGCATATATACACATATATAATCAGATATTGCACCTTGCATAGATGTTCAATGCCAAGGTATGCATAGGCTGGTCTTAAACATGCTTGCTAGAAACCAGGGGACTATCTTGATAGCCTTTAAAGTAAGTACTACCCTTAGATTCTTCCCATAATGATAGCGTTTCTGTCTAAGGACTGGAATTGCAAGAGCCTCAGCACCACCCTAGTCGCACTGATATCAAGTGCAACATATCGGCAGGTAGATAGAGTCGATACTGAGGCATGCTTCTATGAGAAGCCTAGGTGAGAATCACGGTCGTTTAGAGGATAGTCTAGATTATGGGTTTGGTACGCTAAGGGTAAATCCTAGGCCGTGACAGCTATGTTCAACGAAGAAAACATCGCGTGTAAAGACCTTGACAGAAATTTATAGCGTAGCCAGGCATGGTATTAATAGAATTCCCCAGTTTCATGAGTAGGCGGGTACAAAGGCGCATATAGAAGGAGAATAATGTGGAATCGGTGTTGCCATGCCCAGCCTGGTACTCAACGAGCTAACATGCTTCCAAGTTTTCCTATTCCTCGTCTCTCCTCCCAACTGCCAGGTGTTCCCTTCTCTCCACAAGTAGACACACTCGTCCGAAGCCACATATCACACACGTATAGCAAAGGAACCTAGCTCTGTCGTATCTCATTCAGAACTCAGCCATCCGTCCCGCTGCTACGAAATGTCGCACAGAGGGCAGCGTAATGGTGAGTCAGGTCCAGGACCGTCTGGGGCAAGTTGGTAGCCTGGATGATGCTCCTGACCTTGACCGCACCCTCGTCCTCGATGAGCGTCCGGACCGTGTGGAGAAGCTCGGGCGAGAACTCGCTGTACCATCTGTACTGCCACGTCACGAGTCTGATCGTGGCAGCAACCGCCTCTCGGGTGTTCTTATTCTTCTCGAACACTCTCAAGATGCCCGTGAGCGCCTTGGGGCTGAAACGTTGGGCTAGGCAGGCACGGTAAGCCTCGACGGCCTCATCCGTATGCTGCAGCCGCTCGGCGAGGCTCCCTAGGATCTCCCACTCCTCGGCAGACTTTTTGTATTGCATACTCTGCGCTCGATACTGCGCCATCTGCGTCCGCCAGATGGTGTAGACCCTCAGGTCTTCGTACAGTACCATGAACAGACTGTCAAGCCACCGCTCACAGAGACGCTTGTTGTTCAGACGTGAGAGGTGATCTTCATCATTCGCCCCCTGTGCGTTGTTGTGTGTTAGCAAGTGCTGACCATAGGGGGTAGAGATGGTGCGGTATTAGAGTGGGAGAGGATTAATGGGTAGTAACCACTTACCTGTTCCCCGTCGGACTTCTTGATCTCATCGGGATCAGCGGTGCTGGACGGCCTCTCAAGAGCGTCATCTGCCTTGCCATTAGGCACAAGAGTCGGAGCCAACGAATCGGCATCGGCCGCCTTGGATTCATTCTCGGCAGTTTCTTCCCCATCCTCATCGTCAGTGGCGTCGCCGTTTGTTGGGTTGGGATCCGGCGTTCCCCGGAGAGCGTCGGTGCTAGCATTACGCTTCGCAGGATATGCAGCCGGTTCCAGTCTTTCGTTTCGGTACTCGTCTTCCATCACGAACACATTGCTCCTGATCTTGAGCAACTGATCCCAGCCTATCTTGGCGGTCATCTCTGTAAGGATGCTATAGGCTTGCTTGAACGTGCCACGGTAGCCGGCTGCACGGAGGTTGAGTAAGCTCGGGTCCACCTGTTCCGAGTATCTTGACTCTGGTTCACTGTCGATTTCGTCCAATCTCGTCTCGGGAAGGGTTGGGAGGTGGACATCCTTCGGGTCCGGCATGACTGGCGCATCCTTGTCCTGGTAGGTAAACATGGGGCAAGAGTTGAGTATTGTGAGGGCATTCTCCCAGTCCTCCATGGTGACATAGACCTGTGCCAATCTGGCCCAGGTTCCAAACTCGCTGGGTGCCGCGATGGTACTTCGGTCGGCGCAGCCCAACGCCATGCGCAACCTCTCCTCCCGTTGCTCAGGGGTCGCAGCAGTCTTGGCCTTTCTCAAGAGGAACTCCGCCTGGGTGTCAAGCATCACATAGTCCATGGGCATCTCTTTCAGGGCCTGGTGTAGGGCTCGCACCCCTTCCACCTCTTCGTTGCCCATGAAGAGGACCTTCGACAACAACGAGGAGACCTCGACGTTTTGTGTCCGCAACTTCTCAAACAGGTTGACACCCGACGCATAACGGCCAGTGGTTTGGAAGTACTTCAACAGACCAGTGGTCAAATGGTTGGAGACCATATTGGGGACCTGAACAACTGAATCCGAGCCGAGTTGCCAGCCTAAAGGTGGCTGTTAGCGGTATTCAAGAGATGGCGCAGACTTCTATAAGTAGGGGCCTCACCTCTGAAGAACAGTTGCTCTGCCGCGCTTAGGAATCGATGCTCTGTCTCCGTGTTCGTAACGGGGTTGAACCGGCGGACTCCCATGATCTTTCTAATGGTGTCGCCGCTGCCGTCGTCGGCATACGAATAGGCCCGCAGAACGCTGCATAAATATGTCTCAAGCCACAAATCGTCTGTCGCTTTCCTCTTCTCGCCTCTCTCATCCACGCAGTAGCTCTCAACAGTTCCCGGGATAGTGACGTGGACTCGCATGTCGAGCCTCGAGAAGGCATTGTAGCAGCTGGTTCGGAAACGGTTAGACTTTTGCGCACAAGGGTCATGCGACAGGGATGGGTGATACCAGTAGACGCCCTCAACTATCTTAGTAGTTGCTGTCTGTCCATATTCGCGGTAGGTGAGGGTATTTATGTAGGCAGCAAGGCTTGCCGAGGAGGATGCATCGACGCCGGTAACATGGTGGTAGACACCAATCTGGAATGGAAGGGTTATTAAATTACTTGAGACATGGTTCTATGGGACATCGTACGTGTTTGCCTGGGTTCCTGACTGGTTGCTTGAGGAGATGAACGAGGTCTGGGGGACCGAGCTCTCGCAACGCAATAAGAGACTCTGTCCGGGCGTCAATTGACTCCTGAAGGATTTCTTCCGTGATTCTTGTACGGTTGTCAGCTTCATTACTTGGAAGAGAGCTTTTCGACTGGTATCCTACTCGGGAACAGCTGGCGCAACCATTGCGACGGAATCACCACCGAGGTGGGATTCGAGCTGAATGGAAGGGTATGGGTAGGTATCCGGCCGATAGCGAGGTTCAACAAATAAAAGCCCGTGGTCTCCTGGTTAGGAAGGGTGGCTGGCTGGCTGTCGAATACCTAATCAAGCAACGGTGAGCTACTTAGGTAGGTTATTGCCATGGAAGTTGGATGTTGCTGAAAGCGAAGCACAGGCCAGTGTGTTCGAATATGTTGCGGGTACCTGAGGCTCCATCCTGAATTCTGGGCTCAATTAACCTTCCGTCAGAAAAGTGGAGACATGATGGATCGCGTCTCAAGCAACTTAACGCGCGTTTAACTTTCCCTTTCAACTCCAGAATCCATGGACGTTGGGCATCGCATATTCTCGGCGCAGAGGCAATCATCTTAGTCCCAAGGGCTCCAAAATTCAAATAATTATAGATTCGTTTGAATGCCGAGATAGGAGTCGAGAATGGTCAGTCTCCCGTCGTGGCAACCTGCTGTTTTTGCTAACCCTTGCGTAGCCAGCTTTCTCGGCCATCAACCTCGAGCCTGAAGAAAATGTAGACGAGGAGGTCGATACCACCAGAGAGCTTCATGTACGTTTCTGGACCTTAAGACTACGCAGCTATGTATGAAAGCGACCTTCTCACAAAGCCATGCCCGAACAGGTGGACGATGCTTTAAAGCACTTTCAGACAGCCCTCAAGCTTCACGCCCAAGGCCCCCGATTCTTCGACGAAGCTTCCGATGCCTACAATGCGCTCTTTGAGTGCGATATTTTCAAGTACCCCGAGAGCAAGACAGAGTATGACCGGACTGAGACACAACCGGATTCGCCGCTCGCCCTCGAGTCAAGCTTCGTAGCTCCCTTAGATCTGGCCGGAGGTGATGGAGATGGCTTTGGTAGCAGCTTGCCTCAGGCACTATACTTGGCCTACAAGAACCACGGTCGGTTTCTTCTGGATCGCATCAAGCACCAGGCTCGCACATCTCGGGCCGACAGTGTGTCGGTGTTTGAGGAGCCAGGCGTGCTTAACGAGGCCAGGAATGCTCTCAGATCCTTCACGGCTGCTCTAGACCGCGACCCATCGGATGCCGAACTGTGGAGAAAGACCGCCCGTGTCGCGGCATTTCTCAAAAGCGCCCGTATTAGCCGGTATAGCTTGGAAGCGGCACTCGAGCTTGATGATGACCCTGCGGTCGTGGATGTTGAACCTCCGTCCCTGGCCGAAGCGTTTGCAGGAGAGCAGCTGAAAAAACAGCTAGGAATCCTCTCCGACGACATGGCACTAACACACCCCATCATGAAGCCATTTTTGACTCGAAAGTTGCCCACTGCCTTTGAGCGGTATCTTGACCCGGCTCCATTCCTACCGGATCCTACTTCGCGTGTTGCCATCCCGAAACCCGCTTTGCAAGAGACAACTGAGCACCGCCTAGCAATCGACGTCCCAAGCCTATCCTGGGCGGAGCTTGGCTTAGAACTTGTGCACTTCCTTGCGGAACATGGCCCGTCTGGGGAGGCGCTCCGTATCCAGCTCCCCGACGTGTCTGAACAGGGGCAAGATGAGCAAATGGAAATTGATCAACAGCTACAAGCCACAGACGAACCTCGAAAGCCGGGCGCCAGGACTGAGAGCCGGAAAGCTGAGGAACCCCCCGATAAGGCAGCCGAGTTGGTCGCCTCGCCATCAGAACCGGTCGTAGAGACACCGGTGGTTTCTGAGAACCCACAGCCCAAGGAGCGGAGCATGTCACTTCCATCCAGGAAACGGTCACAATCCGCGGCTGGATTGCCGGAAGCAGCGGAAGATGAGAATGGCGATACGAAGAGAATCAAACGCACCAGGCGGCGGGATACTGCGGTTGAGGAAGCGAAAGCGATGGACCCAGCTACCCGACTTGCAACCCAGCTGCAACCATTTCAAGCTGCTGACCAGAATCTGTTCCAGATGACGAAAAACATGCTGGAGAATCTCGATGTGACGGATCGAGCTACCCTGGATAGGATGGCTGAAATCCTGGACACATGTGCATCCGAGGAGCGGACCGCCAAGATTAGCAATCCAGCTGCCATTGACTTGCGCGAGTCGATAGTCTCTTTCGATGAGAATAACGCCAAGATTCTCCTGAATAAGAAGGAGAGCCCGCAACTTGGACTATCCGCCTTCCTCGAGCACACAAAGTCCGGCTCGCAGCGCGCCGTCGAGACGCCCATTTTTGACGAAACCCGAGGCCTGAAGGCGTTTGTGGACCGAATCAATGCAGGGTGGCATACCATACACGACATTGCCCACGAATGGGTCAAGGCTGTGACGCAGACCTACACCGCGTTCAAATGGTCAGATCAAATGAAGACTGCTGTGGTGCAAGTTATCTGCCGTTTAGACGACGCCATTTATGACGGGATCTCATATGAACTCCGGCACGACCAAAGGAAAGCAAGCACGAACAATACCTCAGAGGAACTTGTCTCGGTGGCCCAGATGCTCTTTGAGCTACATCTTGATGTGTACCAGCGCATCACGAATCCGAACAGCGTGGTGGAGTATGCCACCCGGGTGGAGACAAGGGGACGCCTGGGTAGATGGATGCGCATGGCCGCCGAGGCGATTAGAAGCCGCGTTCGCGAGGCCGAAGACGACGTGACCGTTCGCTTCCTCTGGGCTGCCGTCTTTTCCACATCCCTTTCTGAGGGCGTTGCGCGGGACCACACCTTAGCCTGTTGGGATTGCCTTCGGGACGAGCTTTCAGGCGCCGACCATGATATCACGCTGCCGAATAACGCAGTTATGCCTGAAATCTCTGCCACTGCCGCAGACAGAGAGATATCTAAGCTGACAACCATGGACTTCTTCCTAGGCCTCTTCCAGGAAGACATGGGTGAGCCTGTCTCGGTCGTCGATACGCTTGAGCCGGTCTTGAACCCCGAATCAGTCTACGTTGGCAGCACCGGCCAAACTGAGATTCATGATGACGGCTCCGACGGGGCAGGGCGGAAAGACGGCAAGGTGCCAATCACAGAGTGTGCAAGCCAGGGGCTGCGCGACCTGTGGAAGTTTATCGAGAACAGCAACACCGACCTCCGGCTATTCCTCTGGACCAGGCTCGGAGAGGCGTACGGGAAGATCGAGTACACGACTAAGCAATTCTCATGCTACCTTAGAAGCATTGAAATGGTACTTGCTGACTTCGACCGCGATGCCTACCTAAGCACCCCGCCAGACTCGAGGAGGACACTTTTGGTCACGATGCTCAAGTCACTGGACGACCTTGTCATCCAAGCACTCGACCTGGCGCTGAACGATAACAGTGCATTCGATGTCATTGATGAGGCTCACCTCAAATCAACCTCGTCTGCACTGGCGAGACTGAGCTGCCTGCTGCACACAGCTGCCATGCTCGACGACGAGGTTCGTATTGGAATGACGCAGCCTCTGGTGACCAGCCCAACGTACACGTCCTTCCTCAACAAACTCCAGGATATGCAAGTCAGGACCTGGTCCCTGCAATACACGGTTCTCAAGGTCGCCATCAGCCAGAACAGGGCTAGCTTTCCCAAGCCCGAAACCGAACTGGCCGATTACCTCGCAGCTGTACATCAAGTCCTGGGTCTGCGCAAATGCTGCAAGGCCGTCAACAAGGTCTTCTTGAAGATGATGCGCGTCGAGCTCTTGAAACAGAAGAATATGGAGAACTGGGAGGATTACCTCGACCAAGTACTCTACGACCTTCACGGCCTGAAGCTGGGCTGGGAAGTTCAGGACCATGGCTGTCCACCTGAGAAGCTCGAAAAGCGACACGCCATGACGCTGGTCGAAAAGATAGCCGTCATGGCGAACCGCATGTCGATGAAGGACCTCCTAAAATCCGATCTCAAGAACACTATAGACCATATGCAGCAGGCTATCGGGTCGACCAAATCCACGCCACAGATGATTCACAACCTCCGCAACTTCACCGAGTATCTGAAAAAGCCCATCCACCCTCTACGCCTCTACCAAGCCTTGACCGGCAATGTCGCCCTCGACGCCGTAACCGTCAACACGCCCGAGAGCACCCTGGCAAAGCATGGCTGGTTCTTTCTGTTGGGCATGTTCGCCCTCACCAAGTTCAAGGGTGTCGACCTCAACAGGCGGCAGACGCCAGGGGCGACAGATGATCTACGGATAGGCGCCACCTTCCTCCGGCTGCAGTTGCAGTTCACCCCGGACCGCTGGGATGCATGGTTTCGACTTGCCGAGTGCTTCGATTACGAACTCGACGAAGCAGTGCTGTGGACGGCGGACAAGATGAACAAGGACCGCGCCGAGCTTGTCAAGTTCCAGCGGAATGCGATTCATTGCTATACCCTTGCCTTGTCGCATTCGCACTCGTGGGACCCCGAGTCATCAGCAACCGGTTCCACCGAGGACGGCGAGGAGGCGCTCTGCGAACTCTACCATAAATTCGGCATGAGACTCTATGCTTCGAGCCGAGAACCTTTCGCAATGGAGCCCTTCCAGCATGCCGACCAAGAGCGGTTTTTTATCGAGAACATGGGCGCCGGAACCTACAAGAAGGTCTTGCACGAGCAGATGACGGATTACAAGGTCTGGAAGTACGCTGCGGGCTTGTTCAGGCGAGCAATGGCCGGGAAGCCCAAGGACTGGAAGAACCCGTACATGCTCGCCAAATGCCTGTGGAAGATGTTCCAGAAGCCCGTAGAGGCCCTTGACCACAAGGACAGCGTCAGCCGGCCCTCGGTTGAGACAGTCGTTAGAGCCCTTGAAAAGTCAGTCGAGGTCGTCTCAGCGCTTCCCAAGCCGCGGCATGGGCAGGATCCCATCCTCGAACCGCATTACAAGATCCTCTCTGTCATCTACAAACTGGTCACGCGAGGGTACTTGGCGGCACAAGAGGGAGCCGATATCCTGCAGCGGCAGCCCTACGCCCTCCAACCGGGCTTGGATGTGACCATTAAGGATGGTGATGACTGGGAAGCCTATGTGGTCAGATCCATACGGCATCTGCGCGACAAGGACAAGTCCAATTGGCAGCATCGATTGGTCATCCGCCACGCGCGCATCCTCCTTGAGAACGACGACAATAGCCCGGACAGCGAGCCGCCCGGCCGGGGCAACGGCGGCGGCTATGTCTCCGCCAAGGCGGCCTTTACCGTCCTCCGCGAGGGCATGTTCACAAAGACGATGGTCATGAACGTCTGGAAATGCGATGCCGAGCGGCCCGGCCGTCACCACGTGTACACCGAGAGATACGTGCGCCTCATGGTTGGCTTGCTTGTCGTTATGAATGACCGGGCCAACATGGAGGCGCTCCTGCGCCGAATTCGCAAAAAGGGTGCTGACTTCTACCATTTCAATGATCTGTGGCAATCGTGTGTCATGGAATATCTGAAATTGCTACGGCAGTCATACCATATCCCCTTGACCGAGGATGACGTGTTTAAGAGCGTGTCCCAGGAAGAGTTCGACGTCGGCGCCGAGGCGGTCAACGAGTGGGTGGGGCGCCCGGATGCACAGGATCATCCCGTTCTCGGCGCCATGAGGGATGCGATCGAGCTGAAGAAGCTGAACGGGAATCTGATGAAGGCTACGCCGATCGACGACCTAATCGCCGACTGCTATTCGTCGCTCTACGTCGATGTCAGGCCCCAGTTCCCGGATCCGGAACCCGAGCACGGCAAAGACGACGATGAACGAGGCAGGCAGCAGGGCGGGGGTCTCCCAGTCAACGGCAACATCGAGAGGGTGAAGGAACCCACCACCACGCTTGGCTCTCTTAGGGCGGTCTCAGAACAGCCGGAGAAAATGGAGAAGCAACTGTCGTCGACGGGCGACCCGGCGCCGAGGGCGCGCAGAGCCGGGGTTAGGAAGCCAGACATACTGCGGAAGGCAGACCAAGCTGTCCAGCGAGCAGCGGAGGGACCGTCGAAAGCAGGGGCGAACGGCCACGGCAGCAAATCCCGGCGGGGATCCACGTCCGGCGGGAAGAACGACACGCCAAACGCCGAGGCGGAGGAGGACGCGGAGAGCGACGGCGGTGACGACGTCGCGCACGCCGAGGACGACGACGTGGAGATGAAGGAGGGCGGCGCGGGTGACGAGGCAGCCGCCGGGAATGGAGACGGAAAGCTGGGGCACGAGGAGGCGGGCAGTGATATCTCCAGCGTTCCAGGGAGCGTGCATGACTCGGCGGACGACGAGAGCGACCTTAGTGATGTGCCGGCTGACTACGACGACGACGGCCCGCCGCCGGCACTACTCTTCCCGAATCTTAGGAGGAGTGTGGATGTTGGGCTCGTGTCGGGCCAAGACACCGAGGTGGAGAGCACGGGTTCGGAGCCCAGTTCTCCCGCTGGTGAGGCGGGATCGCCCCCTGCTGAGCAGTGATGGGGGATGGTATTGACATGGGCAGCTAGCTCCATGGTAGTTGAATAACCCCTGACGAGGAGCTGGATCGGGGAATGGTTTCCAAGTAAACAACAAGCAATGGCGTTTTGAGTATGGCTTGGAGTATGGCTTGACATACTCTTGTACAGACTATTCTGTATATTACCTACAGTGTAACCTTTGTATCTCAAAGAAAGGGGCCTTGGGTTGTGTATCATGCAAAACAATCGAAATAATGGATAGGTACCTACCAAACAATCAGGTACCATTCCATATCCATACTACCTTATCCCTGTAAAGTGACGTAGGTGCCAAATTGGGGGTATGCTTGTCTGCCTTAGTGGGGACGGGTTACTTAGGTGAATACGACCTGGCAATGCCATCACTCCTACGTCCGTACATGTACAGCCCCGCACCTTGAAGGCTTTCACCAAGCAGGCACCAAGGTATCAAGACAGCAAGGTATCAAGACAGCAAGGTACCGACAATTATTTCACTCGGTTCTTTCAGAAGTTTCTCAACCTAGCCAGCATGCGTAGATCGTAATTTCTCTCGGCTTTCGTTCCCAGTCCAGCCCGAAAACGAGGCTTGATCACCGCAGCATAGCACAGGATAGCAGCACACGAGTGTGACAGAATCCCACTTCAGCCACCAAACTCGCCGCATCCAACCGAATATCAAAGCAATGGCTTCCCAGAAACGAATCACCAAGGTAAGAGCTCCCTCGGTCGGGAAGCCTGCTCCGCCCCGCAGCTCCCCATACCTCCCAGACCAACACGCTCCCGAAAACGAAACGAGGGAAAATAGCTGACAGGTCGACCGCGCCCAACCCCCAGGAGCTAGCCGAGTGCATGAACAACCCGCCGGAGGGCATATCAGTCGCCCTACCCAACGACTCGGACGTGCACCGCTGGCACGTGACGATCTCGGGCCCGCCGGGCACGGCGTACGCGGGCGGCACGTTCGGGCTCGTGGTGACGCTGCCGGCCGAGTACCCGTTCAAGGCGCCGACGGTGCGCTTCTCGACGCGCGTCTACCACCCCAACGTGACCAACGACAGCCTGGGCAGCATCTGCCTGGGCGTGCTCAAGGCCGAGAACTGGAAGCCCGCCAGCAAGATGCTCGGCGTGCTCGAGGCCGTCCGCGCCCTGCTCGCCGAGCCGCAGCCCGACGACCCGCTCGAGAACCACATCGCCGACGAGTACAAGCGCGACCGCGCCCAGTTCGACAAGAACGCCCGCGCCCACACGGCGAAGTACGCCAGGGGCCCGCCTTCGTTTGCCGCCGCCGCCAAGGAGACGACGACCCGGGCCCCCTAGGGATGAAGAAAGGGGAGGCGGGGAGGGGCTCGTTCTAAGGGAGAAGAAGGCGTTCGGGCGGAACTGCGGAGACTTGGCCCGGGGTTGAGGGGTTATCCATCACCGCTACCAACCCGGCAGTGAGGAGCAAGTTCCATCATTCTCAGGACCTGGACTGTCTCATTTTGGTGATTCCCCTGGATATGTGGTGGTTGGCCTTACGAGGCACATTGTATGTATGTACATACAGAGGACCGCATGCACTGCATATGGTTGCTTTTGGGGCATGGCATTCTACCTGAGGGGATATTCGCAAGCTCTACACGAATAAACTGCCTTCTCACTCCAACACAGGGGACCGCCCCGATCCTTGTGCTCATGTACCGTTTCGGAATCTAACGGCTCGGAACCCGCTTCCAGTTCCAATCGTGGAATGTCAGTGACAAGGGGTTGTTCTGTTTCCCCTCCAAATCAAATCTTGTTGTCCTTTCTCCCTTCTAGCTCGCTGGTCTCGTTCAAAGTATTTTGTTGTGGCAGCCTACCTCTAGCCATGTCAGTGAGAGAGAAAGTTGGACCACGAACCTGTCGAGTTGAGCCTCACTCAACTCTATTCCCATGTACTAGAGCGGCAGGAAAGGTACCTAGGTAGCTTGAGCTATGCGGATGGGACCTTGTGGCTGAAATAAGCATGTCCTTCGAAATTCTCTCGCCTTGCTGAATGGGTAGTATACAATACATTAACTTTCCCTCCCAGCCCATCTATCCTATCATAGTTCGCCGTAAACCTTTTCCGTTCACCTCATGATTGTCGCTTGAAGAGACAGGGTCTCCCCAGACCGAAAGCCAAAGCCACCATCCGTCATGATGCTTTCTCGTGCGATGCCCCCCAAAAGCGCAGCTTTAAATAGAAAAGAAAATCATTGCTCCCAATGCAACAGCCGCCCCTTTCCTAAAGCCATCAATCATCATGCAAAATATTTGCCAAGACATGGCGACGATAGAACAAAACGTACCACGATGAGAAACGTGGATTTATCACTCATTACAAAGGGAACAACAGGTGGTGAAGTAAACTGGAAGCCCAAGAGGCTAGCCACACACAAGGAAAAGAAAAAAAACTCCTGGCAGGCAAAACGAATCGAGATTAGGTCCGATCAGGCCCGCGGGGTTCTCCCTACATCACCTCAGCGGCCCTGGCCTTTTCCCGATCCTTGCGCCTGCCGAACAGGGTCCCCTTGCGCCGGACGTCAATGTCGGCGAAGTGGGCGGCCAGGTCCAGGCCGGCCGCCGCCGCTCCTGCCCCGAGCGGGTCGGGATCCTGGGTGGGGCTCGCGCTGGCCCTCTCCTGCTCGGCCCTCCACGTCCGGATCCCGGCCCTCCGCTCCTGCCTCCGCTCGTCGACGGCCTCCTGGCTGAGGTGCCCGATCCCGTTGCGCCGCTTGTAGCACGCCTCCATCAGGGCGTTGCAGTCGAGCAGCCGCCGGGGCAGGGACTGCACCACGCCAAACATCTCCATCGGGTCGGCCACCGACTTGATCTCCGACTCGCCGACCTTGAAGATGGTCAGCGCCACGCGGAAGAGGGTGCGGGATCCCTCGTAGAAGAATATGTCCCACACCCTGAGGACGGTCTCCATCGGGAGCGTCCCGATGAAGCATGACATGAACCAGGCTGTCATGCAGAGCGTGATGGATGGCAGACGATTCGGGTCGACGGGCGAGCTGTCGTTGCCTCCACCCGGAGACGCCGAAGCCGAAGCCACTCCCTTGGCCCGCTTTCCCCTCGTCTTCCAGGTCGGCTTTCCCATTCCTTCGGCCTCGTCTCCGGCGATCTGTTTCCAGACGCTGGGGAGCGCGTCTTGGAGCGCGGCCATGAAGACGGCTAGATCAATCTTGGAGCCCTCGAGGCTCATCTCGTGAGTCCCCGGGAGATACACCCTGGTGATGACGTTGAGCAACCAGAAGGCCTGCTCCTCGCCGTCGACGAAGAGGAGGAGTAAGCCGGCGAGGAAGTTGAGCGACTGACAGTAGCCAATTCGGGGGTTGTAAAGGGCGAACGCGTATAGTACGCGGCGAAGCGAAGAGATGATTTCCGTCTCCCGGGGGCCATCGGCTGTGGAGGCTTGGTCGGGAGACGGGTTTGTGAGGGCTGCCTCACTGTTGGCCATCGACAAAGGGGGCTCTTGAGGTGGTTTCGCATAACGGGCCGGCTTGAACTTCGTGTTGTCGGGAAATGTCCGATGAAGGTCTTTCTCGATATCCTCGATAATCAGCTGCTTCAACTCGCTCTTCTCCCATTGAGCCCCGCCCTTCCCCCTGGCTTCCAGGCCAGCGCGTCTCACAAGCTGATCGTAGACGCCGCCGTGCTTAGCTAGAATAGCTGGACCACCGGCGTAGTAGAACCATGCAGCGCCTCTCCAGTCCGGCGGGACACCCTTGCGGATGAAACGCTTCGTTTTAGCATTCCGGGGTGGAAACCGATTTGGGTTCTCGGTCATTAAGGAGCTGTCCTTGAGATATGCGACCCATTTCTTTCTCCTCCGAGCGAGATAGTCACTATAGGACGAATCCCACGTGTCGTATTGTTCCCGAGTGATATACGCATTCGCCTTACGGAAGCCATATCTGTCACGGTCCGCCGGATCTTCCACGGGTTCTTCGGGTACTTGGTAGGGTGGCGAAGATGTCGGAGATCGAGATGCCGACGGTTGGACCGGGGTGTTGGCGGTTGGGGAAGGTGGTTGGGGATGCATCGAGGGGGCCGTGGACTCCCCGGATCCAAGTTGCGGCACTATCGGTTGGTCGTCTCCTCCCAGCGTCCTGGCCAGATCATGATTCCCCTTTGCGGCACTCTCCAGATTCCCACTTTCCTGCCCGCCCCCCCCAAGCGCCGCGGTTGCCAGAGCGAATCCGACATCCTTTGGTAATGAACTGGGGAAACCAGGCGACCTAAACCCGCGTGGCGAGTCTCGGGCGTCAAATCGTCCCCAGTTCGAGTTCGAGTTCGATATGTCCAGTGCTCCGTCCACGCGGGAGGTGTCGCTCATGGCGTCCAGCGTCTTGTTTCCTATCCTGCTTGATTCCGAATTCCCAGTTTCCGGCCGCGATTCATCATAGCTGACGCCAACGTCGATCTCCCGAGTGTCATTCTCATCATCTCCAAACTTCCGCCTGCCGAGGCCCGGGTCGTCCTCCCCGTCATCAGAATCATCCCCGAAGCCCTGCTCATACATCCCCATGACATCCTCCACGCTGAGTCCTTCGTCCACCGAGGTACCAGCCGGGGCATAGCCGTTGAGCATTGAGGACTCGGTGAGACTGCTCGTTTTCGTCAGAACGCTGCTCCGTTCAGTGCCAGTAGCAGTGAATAGCGTCCCCTGCGTTGTCGAAGACGTCAATTGTGATCTGAAACTGGACCGGAGTTCGTCGTTTCCCGTTGCCACCCAAGGTGGAGCTTCTCTGCTGTGCATGGAACCGTTGCCGTTGTTGAAGGACACGGGGGGCCTTGCGAGATTTGTAGATGGATTGGGGAGTCGGAGGGACCCGGCTCGGTAGGCGCTGTTGATGTGGTCGTTTGACGGTCGGTGTGGAAGGGAGGAAAAGGTGTTCGTGGACCTGGCCGATGAAGCGGAAAGGCCCCGTCCACGGGGCCATCCGGTCTGTTGTATGCTAGGATTCGGGGAGACATTGTTAGAGGAGGGTAGGTCGAGACCTGTCGGATCGGGCTGGGGAATGGTAATTGTTCTCTGTCGTGACTGGGGTAGATCCTTATTTGCTTGTCTGACGCTCGGCTTCCGAGGGCGGGAGAAGTTTCCCACTGCCATGTTGACATCGGCGGCCGTCCCTGCATAGGGGTCAATCGGGTACGGTTTTGATGAGATTGTCGGGCCTAGCGGTCGGTGATTGGCTTCATAGCTGCTGTCGAATTCTGGGAACTGCCGGATTGAGGGGCTCGGAGAATCTCGTTGAAGCGGATCCGGGGAGAACGGGGGATGGGAGGAGAGACCAGGGAAAGGCGACAGCTGGGGCGGTCTTCCTGTCAAGTTTGTCGTCGAGACGGGTTCTTTGTGCGTGATGGCGGGATTGTTGTTTGGGAGTGAATCCCATCGAGGAGATATTGTCGGAAAGGAGAGCGCAGGCAGCTGCGGGACGGATCCGGTTGAAGGCAACATAGGCACGAAGTCATTGCCAGACCTGAAATCTGCCTGTTGTGTGTGGTGGTCGGCGTTGTGGTGGGCCAAATCCGAGGCCTCGCCTGTGCTGGGTTTCAACTCGAAAGGGTCGGGCTGAGGTTGTTCATGTTGCAATATTTGAAGTTGTTGTGGTCTCGCACGGAAGACGGAAGGGTCAAGGCCAAGCTCCCGATGTTTTGCATCGCGGTGATGCATTGCATTGGCAAACCCGGAGCAGCTGCGAGACTCGTCTGCGGACGAGTCAGCCATAGCTGCTTCCGTCTTGGGGGTGGAAGCTTCGCGAGGGCTTGCTTTATTTCTTGTTTACTTGCTGTTTTTGTTTTTGTTTTATTTTTCATCTTGTTTTTTTCCCAACATTGCTTATTATTATTAGTGTCTCAGTGGATCAACAATCTTCGGAACCGGTCCCAGAGCGCGACATGGGAGTCTGAGCGAGAGTGGGTCATGGTAAGACACGCTTCAAAAGTTCAAACGCACAACCTGGTATTCCCTGTAATTTTCTGGAGTGACAGACGTGCCACAGCAAATACCTCTCTGCCCTACCCTGCACCAAGACCAAGCATCTATGTATTGTCGGCTCGGAGTTATGTTATCGGTGTCAGTAATCTGTACTCTGCAGGTGTATGTGATATACAGAAATGCCAGGTGAACTCCCTCCCCCCCAACTCCCCCATTATGTGCCCAGGTTCCACAGCAGGTCTGCCCGGAAAGATGAAGCCAAAACGCTACATTTCATCTCCAAAAAGGGTTGTATAGCAGTGTAGCATGTGGTACATAAGATTGGCGAGAGAGGCCAAAATGCCAGCAAAAAGGGAGTCGCAGTGTCACACCCACCATCGTGGTCAGCCCTGGAACAGTGGGAAATCCGGGTCAAGCTAGCAGCTCATCCCTGCGGTTCACGAAAGCTGCTGCTGCCCTGAGCGGGCTAGCCCGCACTTGGCACTCTGTCAAGTGTCCACAGTACCAGCATAGAAGCACTGGATTAATTGCGATTGTCTTTCCTCCTTCAGGTCCCGGTCCCAGGATGTGACCCGACTTGACTCTCCTCATCACCCCTTTTCCTTTTTCCTCCTATTTTTTTTCCGTTCATAGTACCCCATGTCGAAGAAGAAACGTGCTATTTCTCTGGCGTACCACTAGAAATCAGAATTAAGCATGTTCTAACTCGTTATGTACGTTTCTCTGTTGCAAGCAATTATCCCTCCCACTCGTGGCCCAACGGAGGCTCCGCCAGCATCTTTTCCATTGCACGCAGCATCACACACGGCAAGAATTGGGCTTCATTTCAATTTGATTGCACCATCGATAGTTCGCCATCTCAACGCGTGCCGAAAACTGGGTGAAGCAACGCTGGGTTGGATTGGCGCGCGGGGTGTTGCAGTAGCAGCAACGCGTCATTGCAACCGCGTCGAGAGGACATGGCGGATGATAGTTAGAAGGCAGCTAGGTAGGTGGGCAACGTTGTTTGCCATCCTCCGCATCATTTCTCCAGCCGTGTCTTACCACCCGTGTCTTAGCTGTCCACTTTTCCTTCCAGCGATCCTCGGCAACATCGGTAAACAAACTGAGGAATTCCAATTCAATCCCAAGTCGAGTATGCTATGCCGTAGGTAGTCAAGCAACTTTGATTTTCAGCTGAGAAGGGCGTGGTCCGTTCAATTTCGTCGCTCTATGCTGGCTCTTTCCCAGACGGCACTTCGAGACATTCCGATGACGTTAGCTCTGATCTTGCTTTGCGCCATGCTTTCGAATAAGCTCGAAATAGGTGCGTTGCATTGCACTAAGGTAGGTAAATAGGTGGAGATTTGCCAGGGATGATTGGCCAACTACTATGCAGTACAAACAGGCCAGTAGAGGTCCGAGCTCCCTCGCAGACTCGAGTCCGGGCCAGCTAGAGCCAGGAAACGATCCAAGTTCCACACAGCTTGCTTGCTTTGTCCGGCCCCCCCAGTTTCCGCCTCCACTGTCCGTTGTTGGCGGCGATGGTGGTTGCCTGAGGTCTCGATTGACCCCTCACCAGCAACAGAACTTTGAGGTGAGCTCCCCCCCTTCCGCCCACCGCTTTATCCTCCTGCCCTGCTTCTCACAGAGGTACGTACCTTTTTGCTGGAGCTGCCTGCCTTTGCACTCCCGCCACCCCCCGAATCTTCCCATTCCTCGCAGCCTTTCCTCTCCTTCCCCCTTTTCATCCCCATCATTCTGCAACGCCCAGGCATCCAAACCAGCCAAAATACACCTCCGGACAGACTGTCTTTTGGTCAATTGACCCCAATCCGCCTCCTGTATCACAATGTCTAGCCGCAAGAGAAAGCAGGTTGAGGAGGAGGAGCTTGTCTCCCTCCCTAGTGGATCTGAGGAAGAAGAAGAGTAAGTCGCACTCTTGTTATCGCCAGTGCTCAGAACACATCACCTGCGTCGCCAACTTGGTGCGACAACGCCCGAGAAATCCGTGTTCGGCTCCTCCAGCTGTGTGTTCCAGCGCAAGTACTTTGTTGGCCGTCGGCAACTCTGCCCATGGTCACCGTCGTCAACGATGTCCACTCTCTCGGGGTTTCCGTCTCGAAACCCCAAAACCTATATCCGAAAGTCAAGACATGAGGCGCTGATCGACTGCGAACAGGTATATTTCGGATGACGAAGAAGATGTTGTTGATGACGACGAGGACGAGGACGTAGAAGAGGCGTCTGATGAGGAGGGCGAAGACGAAGGAAATGGAGTGCCAGGTAAGACAAAGTCCTTGACATCCCCTTCGTCCCTTCATCCGCAAACTATCAGACATGATACCCGATTATGCATCTATGGAGATGATAAGCTCAGCACGTTTGTCGAAATGTGCCCTCGTTGCAGCTGCTCCTTTTTCTTGTACCATCATAACATCGTTCCCTTGCTGACGAATGATCATAGACAAAGCAGACAACGCCCCGCCCAAGAAGAAACTGAAGACCGCCCCATCCGGTATCGCGCCTGGCAAGCCTGTCAATGTCTCGAATGGCAAGAAGAATGGCGAGAAGAATGGTGAGCATGAGGAGGAAGAGGAGATAGAAGAAGAAGATATCGACGACGACGAGGAGGAAGATGTGGCCGAAGATGAAGAGGGCGGGGAGGGAGCCGAACAAGTTGGCAATGGCCTGCCCACTAAGGCAGCGGCCAAGGCTGCCGTTGCCGCTCCCGTCGAACAAGGCGAGGAGAAAGGGGTCGCTGCCGGAGGCGGCGATGAGGAAGATTAGGAGGCGCCGCTTCGCTTCTCCCGCTCCTCCGCCGAATGGCATTTCCCTCCATTACGCCTGTCTCTCGCTGTGGCTACTCACCTCGGCCACCTCTCCGGAGTTGGCCGCACTCGGGGTTTGCGGACTTTCAACTTTGCAGGATGAAATATGGTTGTCAAGTCTGTTAGAATTTCCGGAATATGTGGTGGACGTGGATCAAAAATACGAATAGTCAATAGACATTGTTTCTTTGCCAGCTTTGCGGTGCAGATGAATCGAGGATCTAGATTTTCAGGCACCCTTGACGCCCGAGATTTTCGGATTCGACAGGGACCGTATGGTTGGGTGTGCTCTGGTTGGTCCAGCGTCTGAACCGATTTGTCACCAATGAATGGCACGAACAGCCAGGACCTCCCCAGCTCCCTTGACAAAAATATTCCCAGACTCCTCGTCCTCGGTCCTCATCACAACCACGGATATACTCGCTACTTCCCACATTCATTCCTCCAATGCACAGCCTGAAATCACCCTACAGCGCCATATCAACACCGACGACTTCTAAATTGACAGACCCATATTAATGAGCATAGCCTGGTCATGTTTGCGAGATTGCACCCTGCCCCCGACATAGCCGAGAATCGCAAGGCATTCCGGGTCGGCCGGCAAGCGACGGAAGGCCCAGCAAACCCGCATCCGGGGCGACGGATCGGCGATGGATGGAGCGGGGCATGACTAGCGCTTAGGTAGCCACCTAGGCAAGCTAGGTAAAGCACTTGGTCCCGAGAGTGATATGGCAGTTTCCAGTCTCTGCATAATACGGATGTACAGTCGACTGCTCAGTTTGGCTCATTGGTTGACAGACAGGCAACGCCAATGCAGGACCGGCACACGTTGGTTTGGCCAAGGCGACAAGTCGTAATAAGGTACCCGGGTACATAGACATGGGGCCATATCATATCATCCTCTTCCAGAACGATTGCGCAAAGGTTAGTCTCGGCCCTGGGCGGCGTGAGAGACATCCCTCGCGGAAACCGCCGGCCAAAGATGGGATGTTATCCGAAGATGGGATGTCATGTCGACGAGATAGGGGTGGCAAGGAGCCCTCCTCCACGTACCTCTATATTGCACTGTACCTCTGAGGAAGGCCCAGACGCTGGTATATCCCAAGCGTTCATTCAGACTTTCCGCTACTCTGGAAGTCATCGCCCACTATCGCCCACAAACACACAAACATGGGCCAATTCCACCGCCCCATGCCTGATGGTGGGCCTAAGCTGGGCCTAAGCCCCCGTCCTGCTGAGCCTCCTGGTGGGTGGGGTTCGGGACAGATGGCCGGTAAGACGACCTTCTCCCGCCATCCGCGACTCGCAATTCGCCAGGAACCTCTAAGCTAATGGATAAGGTAGTGGGCTTGGAGCTCTTGGCTGGAGTGGCTGGAGAAATGGAGGAGAGAAAGTCCGGGACAGAACTGATCGGGCTCAGACATGTTTTATGGAGCTCCCAAGCCTTCTGGGTGTAGTGTTGATTCTGGCGTTTCTTAATCGGTTAGCATCTCTGGCGCGGCCTGGTTCGGGCTCCGCTCGGAAGGGTAAGCCAAAAAATGACGCCACGTCAAGCTAAATGATGCCGCCTCTCATCATGGCCTCGGGTCTGCCTGTGGTCTAGAACTGGCGATAATGGAGGTCCCTAAACGGCGCTGGCGGGTACTCTGCACTTCGTCTGCACTCTCTCCCACGCTCTAATCATTTGTACCTGTATCATCATGCATCTAATTGGGAGTACATACCTACCTGGGTGCTGTGCATCCCACAGACTAGGTATATTGGGTTTAATCCTGCTAGATCCCTGCGTCTTTAGGTCTCGGCTGCATTTCGTCACCAATCCAGTCGACTAAAGCTGCCACTCAAAGGAGGAGAGGAAGATACGCCCAGGGAGCGGCCAAGAATGTCTGGGATGATTTATATAAAGGATCGCTACGACTCGATTAATAAATGGTTGAAGAAGTCGAACTAGTCACATCAACATCCATCCCGTCAACCCCGCACAACCCTGGGGTGTTGGTCTGTTCAAGCGGCATCAGCAACCTCTCATTAACCAACACAAGCCACTCTTACAGATTAGAAGTCAAGTCCTCGTGCACATCTTCGCCATGGACGTAGGTTCAGTTTCCGGTTATTTTACCGATGAGCTGGGTCTGGATATGAGCAAGGTAAGGTCCATCGGCTCCTCTTACAAGGGGTTTCTTTTCGACTTCTAACCCCGCCCTGCCACTCTCCTTTCGATGATGGGTTTGCCCAACCCAGGGGCCATACCCTCGAAGCCTTGGCGGATTCTTGCATCGGTGTGCCTAGATTCCGGGCTTCTACGTTCGGCAGTCCTGTAAACTACCATATCATGTGCGCTGACATGTTCCATCTCAAAGGTTTCCATGTCTCCGACGGACGCCGAGCTTAACGGCGGCTGCGGATTTGACTTCATGCCTTGGGCAACTGCGGACGGTGACCTCTCTAACCTGGATTACCCCCCGGGCGCCTGTCTTGATGACAAGACATCTTACGGCAATTTTACCTTGTCGGGCAATTCAACTTCCGCCAGCTCAGAGTACAGGACCTCGTCCGGAAGCAGCCTGATGGAGTGGCCGGGAGATGGCTGTGTTTCGGCAACATCTTATTCGGCTGCGCCTGCGACTTATTCGGCCGGGGTTAGGAAAGCCTCGGATCCGGATACCGGGCACTACTACAAGACGCCGGTCTCACCCATCTCCCCAGTTTCCAGCAGTGGCCCGATCAAGAAGAGACACAGCATCGGGGGACCCGACGACTACCAGGCATCAGAAAGCTCCGCCAACATCGCTTCATCACGGCCTGCGAAACGAGCCTGCTCCGATGTGTCAGAGCATGCGATGCGAGGCAAGCTTAAGGCCAAGGACACGACTCCCCCAAGCCATTCCAAGGCCAAGCCCAAGGCCGAGTCGAAATCAAAGCCCGGCAGCAAATCCAAGGCAAGCAAATCGGCGGGAAAGGCGCCCTTGACACCCATCACACCCGGCGAGAGCCCCAAGGCCCAACTCCGGACTGCCTGCCGCAGGCCCAAGCCACCGTCGCCCGCCCAGTCCGTCCAGCCCATCGCGGAGCAGGACGACGACGCCCTGACCCCCGAGGAGCGCCGGGCCAGGCAGAGCCACAACCTCGTCGAGAAGCAGTACCGCAACCGCCTGAACCAGCAGTTCGAGAGCCTGCTGGCCGTCCTGCCCGCCGACAACGAGCACGGCCCGGGCGGCGGCATCGGCGGCCAGGTCAAGGGCGGCGCGGGGGCGGGCGACGACCGCCGGCTGAGCAAGGCCGAGGTCCTGGAGATGGCCAGGCAGCGCATCACGTCGCTCGAGCAGGAGAGCTTGACGCTCCAGCAAGAGCGGAACGAGCTGCTGGAGAACGTCGGGCTCATGCGCGACGTTGCAGCCAGGCAGGTGATGGGCAAGTTGCCCGGCGTTTGATTCGGAAGTGCGATTGTCTAATTCGCGGGTATTTGTGTGTGTGTGTGTGTGTGTGTGTGTGCGTGTATTAGGGAGCTCTCGAGTTGACGCCGCGAGTTTCACTTGGCTGGACCATCGCACTCGGAAGAAAAAGTTGTCCAAGTTGGGAATAAGGAAATCCTTCTTCGTTGGACCGGAAGTGAGCCTTCATGGAGTATGGTGGAAAATGGGATTCGATTTTGGATAGCCAGGACCCCTGGAATCCGCGGTTGGAGTTAAATTGGTACCATAGGCTGAGGTCTATATGCTGGTTGGTAATGATGAATCCTAATGACATACCTAGTTAACCTATACTTCTCAACCTTCATTTTGGCTGTTTAAACCCACCTAATCCAGAGCGTGTACGACTTGATCCTGTTAGGCTTCGTCCGTTATGGCATAGTGTCATTGGCCCTTGGGACCCCGTGCATAACGACAATTATATCTTTCCCAGACAGTCGACGTTGAGTTCTGACGGTATTACGTCCAGATTGCGCTTCACCCGAACTCTACGCCTAGCTGTTAAGGAGACAATACCATGAGATAATCATTAGTGATTTCCATTTCCTAGCCGAGAAGCCCGCAAAGCACACCCTGGCAGCAGAGTCGGACCAACTCGCCTGTATTTCTTCTTACCAGTCGATGTATGCTTAAATTTCATATTTGATTAGCTGAAGCTACAAGGTAAGATAACCAATAGGTCGCGGATGCACAACACTCTAAGCATGACCGTAACATTGTATGTACAATACAATGACCAAGGTAAGATCCATGGTAACTAAGAGATTGAAGTAAGCTGATCGCACTGTCACGCTGATAGTACCCCCATGTCCTCAGTAGGTATTTAAGTCTAATTTGGAATTTGGGTCTAATGTTCTATATAAACCGCCTCGAGACCTTGAAAGGTCATCTTGGAGGGACCAAACTCGACTCCTATCACGAGCCGAGTTGACAGCTCTCCTAGGGAAATATGAATATAAGCGTATCATTTCAAGTGTCGAGGAACAGCAAGGTAAGGGAAACAGCCCCTGATATTCGCCAGGTTTGCCTCCTTGCCAAGTCATTGCTACGAGCCACGAACTTATTTCGGTCGTCGGCTGATATAATCACTCTCCTGTCGTGGGATGCACCTTGATATTGTTGATCAGCTGCAAGTGCAAGTTACAGCTGCTACTCATCAGAAATCATTGACTATCACCTTAGGACCTGCCAATGGCCAGCCTGCAATTCGATGATGGCCGGTAGACGGACGTATATAAACCAGGGGGCTCTGAGATTGAGTGACTGAGAATTACATGCCTTCAGGTTCATATGGTCCAACTCTGCAATTCTAGTATAGTCCCCAGATGGGTGGGTAGCAATGAATCAGGTAAACCATCTCTAATGCAGTTGCGCTATATAGAGTAATGGTTGCTATATGGAAGTTCTTGACAAGCTAGGAGATTATGAGTGTCTTGGCTTGGCTATGTACCTACCTATGTAAAGTAAAACCTGGCGAGATTCTGATAAAGGGGCCCCCTTATTATTACACGATTCGCGCTACCTAATTACTGTGGTACACATCAATCTACATCCGTACTGTGATAGGCTTTCTCAATATCATTTTGTTCACATACATGACCTTCCCACTGTCATGTTCTAATTGTTTTCAAATGCAGACTATACCATAGATTCCAATAGTTCCCCGGTCGTACAACCATGGGAGTTAGAAATGCTTCAACTTTATTGCAGTTACTCTACATGGTAGTACCGAAGAATGTGTGTGGCTTTCACATATGTGGGATGCTAGGAATGTTCCTAGGGTGTACATAATTAGGTACCTAGCCTGTAGGCGTGGCGTGTAATTGGAAAGTGATTGGAAACACGGGGCGCATAAATGCAGTTTTCCAAGCGGCAGCTAGATTTATGCATGGTTGTTTAAATGGCTTTTCTGTCGGCTAATTGCCGGAACCATGCTCTCTTCGATAATTTATGCACTTCCTCCCCCACGCACAAACGGGCCATGGATTTCCGCCACCTCTTTTCCACGTCTTCCCCCTCAAACCTCCCTTAACCAAATTTTCCCGCCTTCACTACAACGATCTCGAACCATCATTCAATCCTCGAAAATTAAATTCAATCATCAAGGGCAAACTCGGCTAGGCAGTTTTCATCGCATATTCCTCTAACTTCCCCTAAACAGGACAGCCCCAGCCTCACTAAAGGTCCGGGCCCGGGGCCAGCCGTTCTTGCCATGTCCGACTCGCCAACAGCCAAGGAGCGACACTCGCTCACCCTGGACCAGCGCCGCGCGCTGCGCCGGTGGGCAAACTCACAGACAGTGCGCCCGAGCCACAAGGCGTGCATCGAATGGTTCCAGACCCAATATGACCAAACCATCAGCCAGTCCACCGTTTCCCACTCTCTTAGCCCCAAATATGCGCGTCTCGATGGCGACCCCCAGCTCTCAGGCTCCCGGCTGCGGTTCGGCAACTGGCCCGACGTCGAGAAGCTGGTCCTGCTGTGGCACCAGCAGATGGTCAACTCGGGCCGCCACCCCTCCAACGAGGAGCTCGCCGAGAAGGCCAAATCCATCTTCTCTCAGCTGCCCCGCTACAAGGACGAGCAGCCGCCCGAGTTCTCGCCAGGCTGGATCCACCGCTTCAAGAAGCGCTACGGCCTCCTCATCCGCCGCCAGCGCCGCCACGGCACCGCCCCCAACCCGGCCGACGACATCCCCTACCTCGTCGACGCCGTCCCCCGCTTCATGAGCGTCTCGGCCGAGACGCCCCCCTCGGCCATCCGCGACGCCGTCCAGCGCGTCGTCGGCGTCGAGGCGAGCCTCTCCACCTGCGCCCTCGTCCGCGACGAGATCGTCCGCCGCCTCGAGAACCCGCAGCACCAGCAGCAGCAGCACCCCCACCAGCACCAGCAGTCGCCCAACGGCGGCCCCTCGGTCGGTCAGCCGCACCACGCCGCCTCCTCCATCCCCGACGGCGGCCACGGCCCGCACGCCGCCGCCGCAGCAGCAGCAGCGGCGGCCGCCATGTACGGCGAGGAGGACCCCGAGGTGGTCCTGCAGAACGCGCTCCGCGCCCTGCAGCAGGAGGAGGCCGACGCCGAGACCGAGGCCGCCGCCGTCAGGGAGGAGCGCGAGCGCGCCGAGCGCGGCCTGCCCCCGCTCGGCGCCATCGCCGGCCAGGCGTACGCGCAGGCCGCGGGCGCCATGGTGACGACGCCGGGGGGTCCCAGGGGCAGCGTCGGGGCGCCGGGCAGCAGCGGCGGCGGCGGCGGAGCGGGAGCGGGAGGATCGGCAGCAGCGGGAGCGGGAGCGGGAGGGGCGAACGGCAACACGGGCGCGCGGTTCGCGCAGACCCCGGGACCGTCGACGGGTACCGGCCCCGGCGGCGAGGACCTCACGCTGACGCCCATCCCCAGCAGCGGGCCAATGTCCATGACGGACCGGCCCGTGCGGTGCCCCTTCTGCGTCAACCAGCGGATGCTCCGCACCATCAAGGAGGCGGTGCAGCACCTGTCGACGCACGTCGTCGTCTGAGATACGCTGGGTATGCTTGCTAACGGATCACTCAACGCACGGAAGGACGGACCTGGTCCCTATTGGTCTGGGTGGCCGATTACTGTCGTGCAATCCCATTGGGAACATCGAATTATTTCCTCTTTTTTTCTGTTTTTTTGCCCCGCGGGAGACGGGTGGGATAGGGCAGTTTTAATGACGCTCGGAGGCTTTTCCTTATCGAAATAATTCGGACCCGGGGAAGGAAGCTGGCAAGGACCTTTGTTTGCGAATGGAAGATCCTTTGCCGAGTCAATGCTGGCGTTTATTGGGGTGGAGGGGGGACTTGCTTGCAAGGAGTTGCGTCTCTAATATCATGATGACTGGACTGCGGAAACATGGGACTCACGTATTTTATGCCTTTGGGGCGGAGTCACCATCATGGATGTGTTTGTAACACTAAGGATTCACGAAAAATACCATTACCTACCTACTTTATACCTTCCCGCATGATCCGCACTCTTCCCGGTTGAGCCTATTCGGGCCCAGGATTCTGGTGGGTCTACGCAAACAGGCACTTTCGAAGGACGTTGGACAGAGTTATGATGAGGAAGAAGCTCACGGGCCTCACGATTTCCGCACAGAAGAGCTATCCCCAACTGTATTAGACTGGGGAGGCCATCCATGACATGCCTTGCTGCCTCGACAACTAACTGCCTCAGAGTATACCGCAACCACGAGAACCGGGGTAGCATATCCACCCATCCATCACCTTATGGACGAAGGTTTGCCATCATCGTCGTCCCTCTCTCCTCCCACCAATCGGGGCCTCCTTCTCCTCGCAAAACCTTGTCCCCAACCACCCCCCCGTCGTATATTCGTAGCCTATAATCGCGGCGCCCTCCTCAGACGTATTCCATCACTCATCAGCAACGCTCAGCCAGGAATCAGAAGATAGAAGTAGCCCTAGATCCCACCAGAAGAAGCTTGCAAAAAGCCAAAATAAAACCAAAAGCAGCCGACAGACTTGGAATAAAATAAAAACGCCGTCTGTGAGTGGTAGTCCCTCCCTATAAAGTGGCTCCTCGGTAAAAAAAAAAAAAAAAAAAAGGAGAAAAAATGAAGAGGCCGGGATCCATCCCATCCCCTATCTTGCGGTCGTGTCCAGGACGGTTTAAAGGCACTTCCTGGAAGCTCGATGAAAGAAAACCCAAAGGCCCCGTGCGACCTCGTGGAGGCGGGTGGGGGGACCATGTGAGTGACCATTTCAGACCAGGAACAAAGAAGCGGCGTAAAACTCTGCTGTTTCGAGTAAGGGGGGTTTGCGGAAGTGGTGTGCTTGGACAGTCCAGGTACTAGACCAAGGGGATATATTTGTATCGGTATTCGGAACGGCGGAATGCAGGTGGGAATCTAGATGGAAGGAACAGAGCCATAGCCGGGGTATGCTTTTTTGTTTTGTTTTCTCCGCAGTCACCAGAAGAAGTTGCCCATCATAAGAAACGAGCAAGCGGGTTTGGAACGGAACGAAGGTCTGGGGGTAGGGTTAGGGCCGCGCCTATTCGACGTAGAGCAGCAGCTTCTCGTTTCGCTGGAGTGCGACATCGAGATCGTTGTCGCTCAAAAGAGGCGGTTTATCGCCCGTGGGCTCATCCTTATAAGATAGCTGGACCTGCTCTCCGGGGGGGATCTTCAGCCGTTCGAGAATCCGCTGGTAAAGTTCACGGAACTGGATATCGGACGGCACCCGGATAGCGATTATGTCACCGCCGTAGCTTAGCTTGACCTTCATGGCTGCGCCTGTTTGCTGGACACCAGGGGAGAGAGAAGTTTGAGATGGCTGAGAGAGGGACGACCCTTGCCTATTCATCGGCGGCTGGCCGTCCGGACCTGGTCGTGTCGGCGCGGCTGAGAGACCCGAGTAGCCATTGCCGTTCAGATTCTGTTTCGACGACTGACGTGAAGTGCCGGGTTGTGGAGAATCGGTAGATGATGGCTGCGACCCGCCAGATAAGCGGTACTCGTCTCCGAGTCCGCTCGGGTCGATCTCGTAGTCTCCTTCCCTGGGTGCAAAGAACTGCTTCACCAGGTTGCACTTCGATATGTAAGGGGGTTGGGCAAGGAGGTTCCCAACATAGGCGTTCAGGTTATGCAGGCGACCTTCCGTGATGGCATCGGTCACGTAGTTAACGGGTCCGGGCATGTACGGAAGCGTTCGCTTCTGCTCCCCCGTATTTCCGGCCTCGGCGGGGAACTCGGTAAGCAGTGCGATCTGGAAGTCGTAGAAGTCCTCGTAGTACCTGGAAAGCTCCCAGGCACGGCCGTCTTCTAACACAGCTTCGATAACAAACCAATACTTCTCCTCGGCGAAGCAGTACCGGGGGATGCGAGCCGAGACCGGCCCATACAACTGAGAACTTGATTTGGCCGCGTAAGGGCTCGGCTGTATTTGCTGTGTGTTCCGTTGTGGGTTATATCCTGGCTGCGGCTGTTGCTGTTGCTGCTGCTGCTGCTGCTGCTGCTGTTGCTGCTGCTGCTGCTGCTGTTGCGATTGCAGTTGCTGAGCTGTATGTCAGTATGCTAGCCTTAAAGATGGCAAACCCCAGGAGCTTTTTCGACTTACATTACCACCATTGCCCTGGCTCATACGTCCGCTGCCTTGTTGGAGACTCAATCGGCCCATAGCCTGCTCGGCGGATGGCTGCTGTGAGGACCCTACCTCGAACTTGCCTAGAGTGATGCTGCTGTTCTTGTACTCCGCCGCCATCTTCTTCCATTCCTCGACGCGGGGTATTCCTGCCCTTCGCACTGCATCTTGGGGGTTGGGCACCGGTGTGTTGCTGGCCATATCTCTGATCTCAACAAACGACACTGGAATCAAGCCAGGCCCGCCCAATCTGCCTATGGGTTTGGCGACAAACCATTCCGGATTCGACTGCGCAATGACGATGATGGCCTCCCCAGCCTTGGCTTCCAACTCGTCTGCTCGCTCGGCTTTAAAGTCATACATGACAATGCCGTAGACCATAGCGCCAGACTTGCCTCCAGACTTGGAGGCTCGCCGGCCTGGTCCTCCCACTGAGCTCGCCGGGGTCTCGGCGTACCCGGAATCATGGTCGGGATTGTTGGTTGTCGGTGGTCGCGCAACATCTGGTTGCGATTGGCCACTGTCCCGCTCCGTGCGCCCGAGGGCCTGGAAGAAGGCGACCGGGACCAAGCCGCGGGCGTCGGGAAGCGCAGGATTGCAGGCTTCATACCAATCGGGGTCGTTCTCGCGGCCGATGACGTGGAAAAAGTCTCCACGGGAGAAACTCAGCTCCTGATCTGATTGCGCCTCATAATCGTAGAGTGCGCGGATGACCTGAACAAAACGCTGTCAAAAAAAAACCAGCAGCGAGCGAGACCGAGCGGATTCCATCACTAACCTTTTTGGGAGGGAGAATGGCGACGGCCGATTTGGGGGCGATGGCGCCGTGGGGTTTGCTGTCCTTGTCCCCTTTGATTGATCTCCTTAGAGCCTTCGCAAAGCGCATCCTGTCAGTCTCAAGGTCGAAAAAGCGGGCAGGCGACGTGATGATGGGTCACGATATGACCGAGGGGTTTGTAACGTAGGGGAAGGGAAAGAAGCAGAGGAAATGAGAGGCGAATGACGAATGAGAGACGGGCAGGAATTCAGAGTAGCTTGCGAACAGGAGGAAAGCGTTGGATTGCAGCATGTGCTTGAACATTGGACGTGGTAGACTCGGGACGAACCTTCATGGTGTCTGAGCCTACTCTCTAGGCGGGAGAAGCAACAGCAGACGGGAAGCTTCTAGGTTACGCCGCCTAAACACAGGACGATGTCCTGCTCGGATGACTCTTAATCGGCGTAACGGTTGGTTGGTTTGTGTGTATGCGGATTTGCGGGCGACCCGCGTGCGATGGGGGCCGGGGTTCGCGGATTGGGTTTCGAGCAGCAACAGTGCGCGCAAAAATGACTTTCTTCGATCCTCGGCGGTTCAAGTATTACTGCTGGCAGGTATTTATCGCATGCCTCGAGGGTATCTTTCGAACGTTGAGGAGAGTATTGGAGGTTTCGAGTGGAATGCGCTCCGTCTCGCCGATATATCTCTCGCCTCTTGTCCCTCAAAGTGGGCAGAGCGCGTGCAAGTCCGGGGTCCCTCAAGCGATTGTGCGTCGCTTCCCTTTGTTCAATCAACCTCGCCGGGAGAGGATGAGGACGTCGGTTCCGTGGCTCCAATTCGGCTGTAGTTGTCCGAGAATGACAGGTGAGGATGTCGCGGGTCCGATCATAGGTTAGGGGTTTTGCTGGCGGCGGCACCCTTGAGGGGGTTGAAGAGATTGGCGCTCCGGAACTATTAAAAGAGGAGAACAGCCAACCTAGTGGAAGACGGTGGAAGTGCAGCCCGCGGGATCTGCTTTCTGGGGGGTGAGGGTGGGGAGGGGTGTGGAATGAGTGGATGGTGGGTTAAATTCAAGGGCACCCCAGGGAAGCTTCCATTCTACTATGTAGCTCAGGTACTTGTGACAACATGTACGATACTTCGGGGGGCTGCCTCACTCTGCGCCATTACCAGGTGCTTCATTGTTGCAGCACTGTACTGTGGATTCGGCATCTCAGACTCTGGTTCTGCGGTCGCTATTTTATGTGGTTTATTTATTTCTTTTTTATATTCAAAATGAAAAGGAAACCCTTGCCCTCTTTTGCTCGTTGCAATCCATTGTTCTTTTACTTCTCCAAGTTCCATGTCGTTGCAGTCAAGTCTTCATTCATTTGCGAGGTTTGCCAGCCACATTTCCTACCATCTGGACGCGATGGATACCGAGGCAAGGTACCTACCTAATGGATTGTGCTTGATCAGTTTAGATAGTGGTCTAGGCTCGCGCTAGATGTTGAAATGGAGACCTACCTTACCTAGGCGTGCTAGGTAACCCCTCCATATAGCACCCCTCCCTCCAACGTCTCTCTCCTTTTCAGATGGAAAAGTTGGGTAAAGAAAGAGACGACGGGCATCCATTCCAATGGCTGTGCTTGCGAAACAAGTTCAAGCACCGCCAACCAATCAGCCAGCCCGCCATGAACTAGTGTAGCCTTGGAAATTCATGCCGTTAGCTGCGATTGCGTGGACGTGAAGAAAGACACAGGGATGCCCGCCGGCAGCTACCTACCCACTGAGCAATGCCAGCCATAAATCACCAATAATCTGCGCTGACTTGACAGTAGACGAGTAGGCCAGGCATGCTTACCTGCCCTGGCGGTTCAGCTATGGCCGTGGGAAGACCAAATAGTCCAACAAGAGTCCAGCAAGGAGACCCGATTGAACAGGCACCCGAGTCACACGCCAGCCCGCCAGCCCATCATCACATGGCATCGGTGTCGCCTCCTTTCCCGGAAATGACTTGAAATGTATTCGTTCCCTGCGTTCCCTGGCCTGTTGGATGTAAATTAGGCTAGCTGCAGCATCCAAGGCTTCAGCATAAACAGTCTGCCAGTCTCCTAGATGGCCTCGCAAAGTTTGGCGGCTTTGAACCCTTCCTTGCCTGTCCTCCCCTCGATCGCCATGTCGCCGCCGTTCCTAGAAATTTGCAGTGGCTATCCGTCACGAGGGCTGCACCGCTGCAGTCAAGCCTTAGCTGCAGGTTGGGAAGGCCCCTGGCCTCACAGGTCGCATTTGCATCCTACTACTCTGTATGTACAGTACCAAGAGTACTTACTGCATAGTAGTAGGGCTTCCCTCAGGTTGGGCCCTATCCACACCCCCCTATCTCCCCACCGAACCTTGTGTTGCAGGGGACGGCGCAGGGCGGTTCTGGCGATCCGACGTTGTCCTCGGGTGCGGAATCCTTGCCACTGAGAGGCCTCTTGCGCAAGCCTGCGTCACTTCGTCAATGCAGGTCCTTCTCGTGCTGTCCTGTCGTGTGACAATTCGCCATGGCGAGCAGATGAGTGAGTGCGACTGACTGGGCAAGCCGCCAGGGAAAGCCACCGAAAATCCTACCCCCAGAGGAATGCTCTCTCTGTCGCCCAGTTTTTGCGAGGAGGCGTTCCTACCCCCCTTGCCCTTGCTCTCAGCTGTCGCTCTAATCAGTAGGTATGTACTGCCACTTCCTGGTTCGGCGGGTCTAACGCGCGCGCGCGCGTCGCTCTGCATGCCTGTTTGCCACTTCTCATGAGCTTACCAATACGGCGCGTATTCTGTCTATTTTGTCTATTCTGTTCATTGCCTAGACTTCCTTGGTTTTCCGCCCTTGTCCTTTCCCACTTCTCGCCATGGCAAAATTTTGCGGTTGCCATCGGCAGGCCTGGCTGCGAGATTGCTTTTTGGACATTCTGGAACGCTCCTGACCCGGCCCACCCCACTGCAGCCGTTGGAATCTAGCCTACGTGTACCAGGACGATCAGCCCGATCGACATGGCTTGTGCGCCTGTCCGGCCCTTCCATCATCCATGGACCATGGTGATGTGAACCCAGGGTAAAGTGAAGTGCCTTATCCATATGCGATGAGGGGTTGCAAAACGGGTAGTAACCTGGGGCACCCCATTCACCTGTCAACATGCACTCCTGCCATATGCATAGGCGAGACATGGGTCTTGGCCAGGTGCAAGAACACAATTAGACCACAACTAGACCACACCTGCCTACCTTTCTTGTCATGAAGCTATAAGTGCTTGACTCGGCCAGGTCAAGCGCAGACATGGTGGAATGTGACGTCACATGTAATGGCAGTGCTCTCCCTGTGTTGAGTGTTCGACCAACAGAAAACACAGGCATGTACCTACAGTACTATCCAAGGCAAGCGATCGATTCGCGACCTGCATGCGACCCCAAGGACAAGAAGATAGGTGGTCGCCGGCTGCCGATGGATGGAAACACCCCTCAATCTACCATCCCGTCCATTATTTTGGTTGGGGACGCGGGATAAGGCGAGGTATCAGAAAGCTTCCAGAAGCAGCCACAATACCGTGTTCCTGGTGGTTGTTGGAAACACCGGCCCAATGACGAACAGTCACCCGGCCCGGGGGTGAGCAACCCCGGAGACGTCGGAAAAAAGGGGACTGTCATATAAATAACAAGAGGAAGAGATAATTCCAAATCACACATCATCACCAGCATTTTGTATGTACTGTACGCGTTCATGCATGCCCTCTCTCCCCACACCTTCGGATCCAGCCCGTCCCGATCGCCAGGCACAGGCAACATGAAACCCGGCGCCGGCTCTGAAACGGCAGTCATTGGCACGCCCGTTTCCGCGCCGACCTGGTTTGAGCTTCTGCCAAGTGCCAGGTGAGTGTGGGTGTGCCCTCTTTCTATGTTTAGCCTGTTGCGTATCAAATGGCAATCGCTGCCCTTCGTCTGTCCAGATACCTACCTCAGTTACGCTTGACTTGAAGAAGAGGTCGACATGGCTCTTGGGAGAGAGGTAAAGGGGGGGATGCCATGGTTTCAAGAGATGCCCTAGCACATACCGTACGGCAATACTTGGACAAAACACGCTTGCGAAGTGGAACCGAATGATGTGACATAATCTGACGTTTTCTTTGGATTATTCTCCCTGTCCCATTTCATTGGCATGTTTGCCATCTTGGAGAGTGGGAGTCCTGCTCTGGAGCCTAAGACTTTGCTTCAAGACTCTTGCGCGCGACTTTTCGCGGGCATCATGATCCACCCCAACGCCTTTCCAGGAGGAGCAAGAGGCGCCTCGTTCTATGTTCCAAACGCCGAAAGACAATTAAATGCAAGTGGTATCACGTAGTCAACCTTGCAATCCAAACCAAATACCTGCCGCCCCCCGCCCCCCTCTTTTGGCCACGCATGCCCTTCCTATCCGAATCGACGAACATGAAAGATCATGTGAGATCCAGCGTCAGCCTCAAAGAGGCTCGGCCGGAGGATTCCGACGGCCATCTCGAGTCCTCGCGGATAAACTTTCGTAGCCACGGAGAGGCTCTCTCGTAAGAAGGAAGCTTCCGCAACGGGGGGTATGAATGCCCCATCGTTAGGAGTTGTGGGTACTAGTGTGTTGGGTAAGCTGGATTATCGAAAGTCAGAGAAAACAAAGGCAGCCGGTGCCGCCGACTCATGGGGTTGCAAAGGTTGCAAGTGTCGAATCGCCTCGCCCGGTCCGGCTGAGGAATGGTGGACCGCAAGGTCCTCGTCAACGTCAAAGGGTCGACAGTGATAAGCAGCCAGTAAGTAGGCTGCGAGTTGAGACGTGTGCCTCCCCCGCATGTTCCTCACTAGGATTGGAAGGAATCTACGAACGGGATGCAGCTCGATCGACGTCGATGGCGTTGAAAAGAAGAGAGCGAAACAGCAGCGGAACAGTAAAAAAGACAAGATAGAGAGGGCCAGCAGATGGTCAATCAGATTTGACCTTTGATGTCAACCCTGCGGAAGGCTGCGGTCTTGGAAACTTCGAAGAGCGACCCAGCTTTGCCAGCCAGGAAAGCGATATGGTCGCTCCGCTCTTCAAGGAGGTGCTGACCGTTATGATCGATGATGAACTGTGCCGCTTGGGGATCGGACTCGAAACCGAGTTCTTCAGTGATGAACCGCAGTCTCACGTCAGGTTTGTACCTAGACTGTCTGTTAGCGACATGTATTGGGACGCACACAGGTGGTAAGGGGGATGGATAGGGGGATGGATAGGGGGATGGATAGGGGGATGGATGGGGGGGCTTACGCTTTGCATATGTTGCAGAGAGCAGCGAGGCGCTGGCGGCCGACGAACATGTCCATGAGATAGGCGCCCATGTTTGGAGTATCCAGATAGAGCTGGAAGAATCGATGGTAGTTACCCAGCGCCAAGGCCGAGCGAACATCCAGGGCATGTTTGATGGCGGGCTCCTCCTTCTCTGCTGTGGTTAGATCTGCCAAAGCGTCGTTCAACGCAGTGCGGTTCGCTGTGTGAATGAAATAGAGGATGCGGTACGCCTTGAACTCGACGGGGCTGCCCTTGAGGCCCATCTGATACAGTGCCCTCAGCTGAGTCTGGCACTGATTATACTCACCAAGATCCCCCTTCTCCAAGGCAATACGGGCATGGATTTCATAGACGGCAACGGTAAAATCGTCCCTAATGCGCTGCACGGTAAGGTCCTGGCGCATCGACTTGAACTGGTCGCAAATGTAAGAGTAGTTGCCTTCTTTCCGCCACTTCTTCTTAAGAAGCTCCAAGGTCTGCTTCAGGATGGACTCCGGGCGGACCTGGGCAGGCACTGGAGCCGAAGTCAGGCGGAGATACGGCTTCTCTAGATCCTGGCAGGTGCCGATAACGGGTCCGGCGGTGGGAGGAGGGCTTGGCGACCGATATGTGGACTTGTAGCCACCGTCGAAGCGCTTCTGTCGCTTCTCCAACTGCTTCTGGAACTTACTCGTGTTCTTGGACACTGCATCCACCGTGGGCTGGCGCGGCTTGTCCGGTGATGGGTTGGTGATACGGTCCTGGAGAGACGGGCGAGGCTCGGCAACGGATCTCCAGGGAGGGGCTACAGATGCCGTATCCAGATCGCCAATATCCGACGACTTCCTCTTCTTGGAACTGGCAGCGGGACTCCTAGTCTGCGAGCCATCATCTCGGGCAGGGGGCTGATATTGCTGGGACAGTAAGGCTCTGGTCTGTTCTTCTCGGATCATTTGCTGGGGCAGTGGCATCGAGTCCCAGTTGACAGAATACATGACGCCGCTATCATTAGCTTGGGAGATGGTCTCCTTCAGCTTGGTCTCCATCTCCTGGCGTGAGACGAGGGGATCCATGTTGTGGGGCAGGAAAGATCGTTGAACATAGTTGCGAACCGCATCAGGCCAGTCGATCTTCCGCTTAGCGCTATCCGGAGATGGGGCAGAAGGGTTCACAGGGGGAGGTGGTTGGGTATAGGTAGGACCAAAGCTCTGGCGGACCTGAACAGCGGTATATGATGGGACTGAGGACATGTCAGAAAAGGCGAAACAGGACAAACAAAGTGAGACAGAAAATAAGACAGAAAATATACCCCGTGTGTTTACAGGGTGATGGGAGGAAATTACTCACTGATAGGATAGTTGAAGCCTGGAGGAGGCCTGGCCCCCGGCGGAGGCGGTGCGGCTGCGGGTGACCACGTCGGCATCATACTGTTTGCATGTACTAGGTAGGGCCCGGGGCGGGGTCTGGAGTGAGAATTTGAGTTCAAGGATCCCGAATCCACGAACAGGGTGATTACAGGGAGGTGCGGGAAATGCAGGAAATTCGGCAACGACGTGATGGTGTTCTATCACAAACCGTGGACGATATTGCCGATGGGTTAGGGTCTGGTCGAATAAAGAGGTGGTGGGTGAGATAGAAAGTAGGTAGGGATGGATGATGGACGGGACTCGAATTTGTAGGCGGTCAAGTCACGTCCACTCTCTACCTAGCCCAATATGGACCTGTAGCCACCTGGGCCGGGTCTACCATAGTGGAGGCAGGAGCCATATACCTAGGTACCTAACAAACAAATAACCGCACAAAAGATATCCCGGCCTGAGATGGAGTACGTAATCGTTCACTTCCCTGCTATCGCTGTCTGTCGACCCTGCTGAGGTCCACCCCCCCATTACTGTAGAAGGCAGCCCTACGGGTTAATGAAGCTAAAAATGCCAGATGCTGGCCTCTCTCTTGCAGAACAATGAGCAAGACTATGCTGGTGCCTTCTCATTTCACCAGGACCTTTGGGACAGCATTCCCACGACTATGACGGATGTTTCTAAAGCAGATCGATCTGACGACGGCTCTTCGGCCTTCCTATCTCCCTGACGAAGTTCTCTTCTTTGTCCAGGACAATGTGGGCCTCTATGAGGGGTCAGTGTGTCGTGTGCCTGCTTCTGTCACCCTTTGCTAACCTCTCTCTTCTCTCTCTCTCTTCTTAGAAAGTACAAGCTTCCCAGCCAGCAGAATGGCCAGGTGTATCTGACCTCACATCGAATATGTTATGTCGACAAAGCCGAGCCACGGAAACACTCGGTTGCATTGGATCTAAAGGATGTAGAGCGATATGAGTTCTATGTAAGGCTGGAAACCTGCAGATACAGATCCTCGGATTGGTACTGAGAGATATGACTTAGGCCGGATTGGGATTCTTGAAGTCTTCTCCAAAGGTCACGTTGATCCCAAAGCCAACAAAACGTGCCTCCCTGCGGTCAAACTCCCCTGCCCTCGGGACGACTCCCTCAAGAAGCGATGCGGCCTCGCCGTCGCAACAACCGCATAGCCCATTCCGAGCGCCACCCGCCGAGGCTCCCAAAGCCAGCACAGCAACTTGGGTCTGCACCATTTGCAGCTTCTCAAACCCTGTGCCCTCAAACTTTGATCCCGCCACCGCAAACGCCCATATCCCCCTTCCCCCTTGCCTGGCCTGCGGTATCAAGCCAGCGTTGACCCACATCTTGAAGGCTGCCATCTCTAATGCCGCCAACCGCCAGCCGGCGGCTGCTGACCCGAGCCTGTGTACACCTCTTCCCGTCCGCCCACGGCCGCAGTCGGAACTCGCAGCCCAGGTTCATGTGTCTACTGCAACAAACGGGTCTCTACAGGTATCAGATCCGGATGCCTCTTTTCAATGTCCCCGGTGCACCTTTCTCAACCATCCCTCCCTCCTCGCCTGCGAGATCTGCGGAGCCCCCCTGATTTCGCGCCATGTGCCTGCCGAACTTGCCCAGACACGACCGCGCACCGAATCCCCTGGGGCCGTACTCAACTCACCTGTCGCCAATCTACAAGCAACTTCGGATAACCCAGACAATGTTAAGATCTCGTTCCGCGGCGGGGGTGAGAAGATCTTCTACGAGCGATTGAAGGGGTCTATGACGCAGCGGAAGTGGCTGTTGCAGGGGGCACCACCAATCCCCAGGTCCAACCGTCCCGGCGATGCATACTCTTCCACGGGGGCCACCGACGGGTCATCGGCGACAAGGCCGGGCCAAGGGACTGGGAGCCAGGCCGACAGAGTAAGGACGGCCGGCATCGCAGGCCTAGAGCAACGAGGACTCGACAGGCGCAAGAACAACGAGATCGTTATTGGCACCGCTTTTGAGGATCTCGAAGCCCTCATGGCATCGGCCAAGGAGGTGGTCGCCCTCGCAGAGTCGTTCGCTCGGCAAGCCAAGAGCGGCTCTGGGAGCAGCGCATCCGAGAATGCCCTCCTTGCCGAGTCGGCAATGCAGCTGGGCCTCATCACCACCAAAGATATTGTCGGAGGAGGTGATGATTCGCTCTATCTGTCCGAGCTGGCCCGGAATCTCGCCGAGTTCCTCACAGACGACGCGCGGGGCGTCCTCAAGAGGGCCGGCGGCATCATCTCCCTCGTCGATCTGTGGGCCATGTTCAACCGCGCCAGAGGTGGTGTCGAGCTCGTGAGCCCGAACGACTTCGAGAAAGCTGCGCGGTTGTGGGAGAAGCTGAAGCTTCCCGTCCGCTTGCGAACCTTCAAGTCGGGTGTCATGGTTGTCCAGAGTCGCGACCGCACCGACGACGCCACTATCAAGTCGCTTCTAACGTGGATACGTGGGCTCCGCACCGTACCGCCCGACCGAGAGGTAGCGTGGGATTGGCAAGAGTTCGGCCGCGGGGTTACTGCCAGGGACGCTGCCGAGAGGTTCGGCTGGAGCATTGGTGTCGCCGAGGAGGAACTCGAGATGGCCGAGGAAAGGGGCGTGTTCTGTCGCGAGGAAGGCATCGAGGGCTTGAAGTTCTGGGAGAATTTCATCGACACCGGCGAGGGGCGATCGTACCGAACCCCACAACAAGAGGCAGAGGACCTGCTTGTGAGGGTGCTCAAAGAGAGCGGGTTCCTATGAAACCTGGGGGTTTTGGCACTGGGTTCGGAGTAACAGGCACTTATATATAGCACGGCTCAAGTCCCATGGTTAAGAGTTGCAATAGTATATTCTATCGTTACAGCCATCGTTCTCGTTTTATCTACCAACCACCCATTAGATCCTCTATAACTATCTTATCTATCTAGAAATCCGCACATGTAAGTCTTCAAATGCATCTATGCTACCAGTATGCTGCCAGGAAAAAGAGAAGGAAAAACAGACAAAACCAAACGCCTCTCGCCCTCGAAGCCGCTCGTCACAAAACAAGGCTCCCCCAAAGAAAATTTACAAGCCACAAAACGAAGAAACGGATAGCGCGCCGCTCAGGGGGCAACCCTGATAGACGCCTACACAAGCCCGTCCATCAGCCCCCTCCGCACCTTCATGTTGACGACGCCGCCGACGCCGAAGGCGGGCACGATCCTGCAGATGCGGGCCACGGTGCTGGCGGCCCAGTTCTTGCGCACGAGGGCCAGTCGCTCGGCGAAGCTCGGCGCGGCCGTCCGCGGCGCGTAGGGCCGGTTGTACAGGTCCAGGCCGAGCAGGTGCAGCGGCGTGCTGAGCGCCTGCACGGCGGCCGGGGCGACGAACTGCGCCACGGTCTGGCCGCTCACGTGGCGCTGGACGGCGTCGCCGAGGCGGTCCGTCAGCATGGGCCCGAGAAGCGGCGGGACGTTGAAGGAGGCGAAGATGGTCAGGCAGTCGCGGAGGGTGAAGAGGAGGTAAGAGGGCAGGGAGACGGGCCGCGGGACGGCGCCGGCGGGGCCGAATAGCCGCACGAAGACTTGGTCCTTGTATATGCCCAGCCCGACGTTGGCGGCCGTGGGGCCGAGGAACTTGGCCGTGCCGGTGCTGACGTGCGTCGCCGGCCGGGACTGCGTCGTCGAGATGGCCGTGTCGAGGGTGTTGGCGGTGAGGTAGGTGCCGCCGTAGACCATGACGATGAGGGCGAACGGGCGCGAGAAGATGAGGGTGTGCGGGCGGCGGAGAAGGGAGCCGAAGGATGCTCTGAGACAGGCGCTCATGCTTCGCCGACCTGAGGCGTTTTCCATGATGGATCTGAGAGGGGGAGGGCAGGTTAGCTTATGATGTTCGCGGATACCTTGCTTGTCTTCACGGAATCGCACATACCGATCAATGATGGATATCACCGGAGCTACCATTGCCGCGGCGGAAACTGCGCTGACGGCGTCAGCTACCAGCCGTAGGCCAAGGTTCTTGGTGTTCCATTTCTTCTGGGCCTTGGCCGTCATATCCATGAGGACCGCCGCTGGCGAGGCTGCGGTATTGTCTGGAGCTTCAACTCCTGTGAAGGCGAGTCTGGTTGACCGAGGGAGTAATCCACGCTCGTCTGCATCGCAAGGCCACTCAAGGAAGCGCGGACGCAGTTGGACTGAGAGAGAGAGCTGTCCAGGCTGACGGGAGTCAGTTTAGTCAGGTGTGAGCTTTGAGCAAAAAGAAAGACTACTAGCTTCACAAAACGAACGATGCTGTTCAATCCATGGAGATTTTCCACTTGGGGGACGATAAGAGTTATATAGCTTCCCCGAAGTCGGAGATAGCCAAGTGCCAAGCACCCGGTTTCCCAGCGTCGAATTGAAGCCGTGCAAAAAAAACAGTCAGGGGGCGCGGACTTCTCGGCGTACCTCATACCGCAACCGATTGGCCAATCAGCGACGGCCATTTCCCAGCTTACAGCACGTAACTGTCCAGTGAAGGCTTGGCTCACATGACTCACGTTCAACAGGACCCATCCCCAACTCATTCCTGACACCCATCGCCACTGAAGACCAACAGCCCAGGTGTGCGCGGGCCCTTGGAGTTATCATGGCTGGTGGCAGACAAATTCCGTTACTTTTGGGGAATGGAGGAGATGGGGACCAAGTAAAATATATTGATCGTGTCGGGTTTACTGGCGGCGGATATGCGTCGCGTCCTCCCTCCAAATTGCGTAAGCCTTTTCATCAGCTGGCTCGAGCTTGGGACCCCCTATGCGATGCGGAGGTTTATATGCCCATAAGCTTCGTCTGAAGGCAAAAGCCTACCTGTTACCCGTATTTCTAGGTAGTCTAGCAAATCTGGCTTCTTTCAAGTGTCATGTTCGGTCTTTCCTCAGTTGCTTCCACACCACCTCTCCTTGCACCGGCCGGTTCGATACATTATCCATCATCAGTCGACCGTAGTGCCGCTAGTTGACGTCGGTTGAAACACCAGGCCAGGCGAGTTATACGTCCAGAAGATTAGCTCAGCATGGTTATCACCCAGAGATTGACACCCGAGTCTTTCGTTCGTCTGCCTCGGCGAGGTGTCGTGGTGCCAAACAGGGACGGTACTCTGGGATTGTACAATGTTTCGACATACGAGTCTGGGAAGGGCACCAGGAGGGAGTGGAGGGTGATGGATATTGACTCGGGCAGTTCATGGCTGTTGACGGATGATGACAAAGTCCACGACGTGAAGTGGCTCCCCGACCACGACGGAACGATTGCTTGGCTGAGGTCTGCCACCAACGGGTTCACTCAGTTAGCCGTCGTTTGCATCGGCAATACCGGAGAGCTGAAAGATCACTATACCGCGGCCGAATTCGACGCTCCCGTTCAACACTTGAAGCTGAAAGGTCTTGACGGCTGGGTCGCCTTCGCTGTTGTGGGTCTGGCCGGCAAAGATGGCAGTTTGTACAACGAAGAGACCACTGGGAAGATGTCCACGGCGAGGATATACGATGATCTCAACGTTCGCGGGGTTTGTACATCTCGCACCAATAAGCTCGCCTCGTCTGTCACATCGCCTGTTAACATGGAGACTGCTCTAGTGGGACACATACATCAAGCCGAGGAGGCACGCCATCTTCTACTCAGCGCTGGTCACAGGAGACGACGGCAGGCTCACAGTCGCCGGCCCGCTGCGAAATGCGGTTAGGCGGCAGGATCTCGAGGCTCCCGCCGGCATGTATCAACCTGAAGATCCTGCTGATAATTACGACCTATGTGAAAAGGGGATCGTCTTCGTCGCTTGTGACCCGAAGCCCGTCCACCCTCGACATCATGCTACTTCGGACGTCTACTTCGTCCCTGTGGACTCCTGGACTGCCATGGTGGCTTGCAGGCCGGTAAAACTCACCATGCAAACCGATCATGTCGTTGGCTATGCATCCAACCCTCGCTTTTCCCCGGATGGCTCCATGGTTGCTTACCTCAAAAAGCCGTTTGCGAATCCGGCCGACACCCGGCTCTTGATGGGCCACGTTAGCTCGCTGTCATCGTTTGACGTGTGGAAAATGTGCATTGGTTCCGCTTGGGACCTGGCGCCTTCGAGCTTTGAGTATTCGCCGCACGGTCAATCCGTCCTCATCCTAGCTGACGACTGCGGCCGCCGAGCCCTGTATGAGCTTGAGTTGCGCTATCATGCAGCGCCAAGACTGCTTATGGGAAGACCATCGGTACACGGGTATCATCTTCTCAACAACGGCAATGACGGTGTGCAGCTCCTGGTGTCGGCTTCGAGCATGCTGGATAACAGTGTATACATGGTCATTGATACCACTCTGGCGTCAGAGCCCCGGGTCATATCATCAGCAACAAGACACGGCCAGAAACTCGGCCTGTCGCATAGCCAGGTTTCCGAGATCTGGTTTGCGGGGTCGGCGGAAAGCTTTGTTCAGGGATGGCTCACGAAGCCAAGCAATTTTGACCCAGAGAAGAAGTGGCCAGTCGTTCTGCAAGTCCACGATGGTCCCGAGGACGCAGCCAGGGATGAGTGGCATTGGAGAGTAAGTTTCTAAAAACAGCTCCCTGGGTAATTCTCCCCCTTCTGACACCAGCGGCAGTGGAACAGTGTTCTCTGGGCGGAGCAAGGATATGTCGTTGTTTGTCCCAACTTCACAGGAAGCGTTGGCTTTGGAGTCGGCTTTAATGCCAGAGCCTACGGTTCAGGGCTAGACTACCCCTATCAAGATTTGGTCAACTGCCTGGAGTCCCTTGCCGAGATACCTTACATCGATACAGACAGGGCAGTCCTAGCAGGAGGTGGTTATGGTGGCTACATGGTGAACTGGATCATGGGACAGCCTCTGGCCAAGAAGGTTTGTTTGCGAGCCCCCGATGCAGACACACGATTTCCTTGGCCCAGCGATTCGGCTGACCACATCTAGTTCAAAACCATGATCTGTCACGGGCCCGTCTTCGACACGCGGCTCCTACAGCTGTACCAGGACGGGGTAAACGAGAGAAACTCGGAAGACTTGGAGAAGTGGAACCCTGCGCGGCCGGATCTGCTGAGGAACTGGAAGGACGCACCGCCCGTGCTCGTTATCCACGGCGACAAGGATTACCGGTACCCGGTCACGGATGGGTTGTCGGTCTTCAAAACGCTGCAGGGTCTCGGGGTTCGGAGTAGGTTCTTGAGCTTCCCCGACGAGGGCCACTGGGTTATCAACCCGGAGAACGCTCTGGTCTGGCACAGGACAGTGTTTGAATGGATGGAGCAATGGGTGGGGAAAGGCCCCACGGGAACGGAAGGATGAAATGCTAATACTCTGGAACCATTTTCCTTCCTGGATGACATTTGCTTATGGTTATCAAGGGAAATCCCGTACAGAAGATACGAAATTAGAAATGAGAAGCGTGTTGGTATGTACAAGGGGCCATGGTTGGGATTTTCGAGCTACGTAGTCCAAAGTTAATGTCTTTTGACTTGATGTGTACGGATCGATCCGTAATGGTCCCCCAATCTTGCCCTCCCACAGCTGCAGACCCTGCAGACGCCCCGCCGCCTTAACGGGCACTAAGCAGCGAAAGCACGCTGCAGAGACTGCCCCACAAACGTCGTTACGGGGCACTAACAAAATAATTGTCAACTCTTCGTGAAGGTTGAATTCAGAAGTAATTAATTATCACAGGCGTTGTCCTTTCTGCCACCACAGGACAGATGATTGCAGGCTGAGATTCTACATAATGTCCAGAAAATGCACAGACCCTAGGCGCAGCCAGGGACTCCACACGTGACTTAACATTCTGCAACGATTTTCTGGCACATCAAGACTTGCTGTGCCGCCCAACATGCGTGCTTGGCGTCTTTCACCTCATTTATTCCTCAGACCACCACCTTTTCTTCCTCAAGGCGCTATGGTTTGTTTTTGATGCATTTCGTAGCCTTGTTATCTGGTCTTTGAGACCCTACCCTTTTGCTCCGCAAGACATTCGCTTCCCATACGAAATACTTGCAACAGTACGGCTAAGATGCTATTAGTTCGAAGGTTTGCCAAACCTTTTTATCAGCTGGCCGTCTTGAGCTGCATCCTGCTCTTTGCCACCACCTATCTTCTATTCTCCGAGACGTTGGACCTTGATGTCATTTACCATTATTCGAAGAAGTCTGCAGTAGACGAATATCTCTCTTTACTCGAGCCGTCTCGTTTACGATGGCATCCAATCGATCATCTGATACACGACGCCAACACGACATTCCACAGCATCCTGCAGTCCCGTTCCACAAGTCTGGCAGACGCTGCGGCGCAATATCGATCTCGACGGGGCCGACACCCGCCACCGGGTTTTGATAAGTGGTTCGAATATGCACAAAGCCACGGTGCGGTTATCGTGGAGGAATTCTTTGATCGCATCGAGCATGATATCCGACCATTCTGGGCGCTGAATGCCACCGTCTTAGCCACGCGCGCCGCTGGCTGGCACCATCGTGTGCGCGTACGAAATGGCAAGACAACTATGATGGGCGATGTTACAAACAAGGTGCCATGGCTGGAATTATGGATGAAACTAGTGAGAAAAGCAGGAAAGTGGCTACCCGACGTGGATATGCCCATCAATTACATGGACGAGTCCAGGCTCCTTGTGCCGTTCGAAGTGGTGGCTCAGCTGGTGGAAGAGGCGGACAAGAAGAGGCGAATCACGCCAGTTGAAACGACGAAGGCGACGTACCACTGGCCAGTCGGTGTCGACATGGAAGATCCCAAAGCATATGATCCAGACTGGGTGCGGAATCCATATTGGGATTTGTCCCGAATGGCCTGCCCTCCCGAATCGCCCGCGCGGAACATCTCAGCCATCACCGACTTCTCCGGCCCCCCGACCTTTCCCGATCACTGGCAACCGTCTTACACGCAGAATGGCTACGTCAAGAACTTCACCGCTGCCTCTGATCCGTGTATCCAGCCGCACCTTCGCGGCCTTCACGGCACATTCATCGAGCCAGTCAGCATGTCCACCTCACGCGAGCTGATACCTCTTTTCGGCGGTAGCAAACTCCCAATGAACAACGAGATCCTAATCCCCGGGGCCATGTATCTCAGCACCGACTCATTCTACTCGGGGGGTTGGACACATGGCCCGTCATGGAGGAAGAAAAAGGACACGATCATATGGCGTGGTATGGCGTCCGGAGGGCGCAATAAGCCAGAAAACTGGCGACACTTCCATCGGCATCGGCTAGTAGACATGCTTAACGGTACAACAGTCGCCAGCGCCGAACACGGCCTGTCTGAGCCCTCCACATTTGCCCTGCCGCCGCTGTCGCTGTATGATTTCCCTCGCAGGCGAGAGCATCGACTGGGAGAGTGGCTTCGCCGCATAGCCGATGTCGGCTTTACAAGGCTCAACTGTATCGACGGGGGCAGGGACTGCGACTATGTCGCCCCTTACTTTAGTCTGGTCGAGCACATGGAAATGAAGAAGCAATATGCCTTCAAGTTTACCCCTGATGTAGACGGAAACAGCTTCAGTGCACGCTTCCGCGGGCTTCTCCTCTCGACTTCTCTGCCAATCAAGGCTACCATCTACGCAGAGTGGCACGACGACCGTTTAACCCCTTGGCTCCACTTTGCGCCAATGGACAACACTTTCCAAGACATGTACGCCGTATTGGACTATTTCACCAGAGACAAGAAAGGCGATGCCGCGGCTAGGTTCATTGCTGAGACAGGAAAGAAGTGGGCCGAGACAGTGCTTAGGCGTGATGACATGCTGCTGTATACCTGGAGAGCTTTGCTGGAATTTGCAAGAGTGTGTGATGAGGACAGAGAGATGCTAGGGTTTGTGGACGATCTGGTATAAGTTCAGTACTTGGATGGTATTGCACAGGACGAAGTGAATAATAGTTTTGGGATCTTTCATGAGCGAGGCGTTTTACAGGATGCTGGTCTCGGAGAAATTCGGGGATTTCGGAATCAAATAAAACAAGACGTGACTGTCCTTGCAGACAGATAGATGTTTTACCATTCGATTCGATGCTGTCTAACTGTTCTCAAAATGACAAAGAGAAAGCGAAGCGATGTCCCAAAGCCTCAGTGCCATCCACCGTTTGCCCCCTGCGGCAAGTTCAAGAGTTCACAGACCATGGATGTCCACTACGCGACGGAGCCTGCAAAGGTATCGGCCAAGATGACCGTCATAAAAAGCTTTGTTCCTAGTACGACCCGATGCCAGTTGAAGTCAATCGTGAAATTTTTGTGCCAACAGAAACGCCTATCCTGATGCTTCCACGAATCAGTGCGGCAGGTGCAATTGATGCTGAGAAGAGGGGGCACATGAAAAGCATCTTCACGATTAAATTGGCCTCAGACCCGGCAGAGAACATAAGAGCATTCATTGGCTTGCCCTGACATTCGGCTGGTAAAGTACACCTGCATGCGCCGCCAGTAGGTGCGTCGCTTGTTTCAATATTAAACAACCAACACATTCAGACGGTTAGGTCCCGATATGAGCGCTGAGCCGCACCTGCCTGGGAAATTAATCTAGACCACGTCGAAGGATGACGGATGGCTGACATATTTGCGAGGCCCTGTTACCAGGCGCATCCTGCCGAAGACGTTTCCACCCTGGGCAGGCTTTGAGATCTAATTAACATATAGACACAGTCCGACGTCGGTGACGAAAGCAGTTGCCGCAGGGCGATTCGTGCCTCTGAGGTACGTCTGAGACAAAATGAGCCAAGCCCGTCTGCCCACTGCCAATGTTGAGACTGTGGCAAAGGCTGGGTATTGCCCGGGAAGCGATACAGGTCTTTCCGGGCACCGGTCGTAGATATCTTTGGATCGAAACCTATTATGCACCTGCCAGGATGTTTTCATATTATTGAGGCGGCATGGACAAGGCGAAATCTGCCCTGCCAGTGCGCATCGTGCTTCAGAAGAGGGGTGACCATTTCCCAAAATGCTTGCAACGATGTCAGTCTTTGGACAAGAACTAACCAAGGTCTAGTAATACGCATGTTGGTTGTCGCTCACCCGATCTTCAAACTGAGCTCAACGCAACAACGGTCCGATTTCTGCCTACCGTCCAGTGACTCGTCGGCAGGATTCTGGAGCTGAATGCTCGGTTCGTTTGCAACGTAGATCAAGTCCTCCATGACGTACTTTACGCCGTTGACTATAATTAGGTGAAGCGCAAGTTGGTGGGATTTCATCTTGATAGTTAACTAATTAGATTACCTTTGATGAAGCTCCTATTTGGGGGCCGATAATCTATTTTGCCGTGTTGGTCGGCCTTGTTGGTTCGGCGCTGTTGGTTCGCAAGAGACGTATATGATAGATAATTGGATAGGACTCAGAATGACTGACTGTCAGGGATACTATTCCGCATTCGCGTGCGTATTGAGGCTCAGACTACTGGCTACTCTGTGATGAAGCGACTCATACCGTGACATCGAGCACACAGTACTAGGGGATGGGGCCATGCATGAGAGACGCACGACGACGGTTCATGTGAGCGTCGACTAGGTACCTTAGGCAGCTGAACATTCTTACCCCTGTATAGAGGTTCGCATCATGACGAACGTAGCCAACTCCATCACTCGAGCAACATATCTCCCAGGTATAAAAGAGAGGTTGGTTCTGACATCTAGGCTCAACACTCCATCGCCTCATCACCCCAAATATCACCTCATCGAGTCCCTGTCATCTATAAGCCTTCCAAAGCTCTCTTATCCCTTCATTGCCAAGATGGTTTCCTTCAGTTTCGTCGCTGTTGTCGGCCTTGCTGCGCACGTAAGTTCACTTCCGCACCCAACCCTCAACCCTCAAAGAAGTCATCGAAATCTTGCTAATGACATTCCCTCTCCAAGATTTCTGCTCTCAGCCCCCCTCTTCCCGGATACGGTATCGCACCAGTAACCTGGGAGGTTGAGACGTCACCGGGTGGTCCGAAGGTCAACCTAACCGGCACGGTCCAGGAAGTTGTTGCTCAACTCATGGAGCTCGACCCCAACTATGGAGCTCACTTCAACAACGCCACGGCGAGCGTCGTCGAGCAGCAAGAAAAAAACAAGCGTATGACGTCTCTCAACAAGCGAGACACCCGCTGTGGAGGACTTGGAAACGCCCAGAAGACCGCCATCCAGAAGGGTATCATCCACTTACGGACCGTCAATGGCCGCCCTAGTAACGGCCCTGGTCCAAACAACTGCGGCCGTGTCAGCTGCTCTGACAACAGCGCCATTTGGTGGTGCAATGATAACGATAATACTAAGGTCCTGGGCTCTTTCAATAACCTTGCGGACTCTGCTCAGGTCATTCTGAATGCATGCTTCAAGTCCGGTGCTCTCCTTGGCGGCGGCCAGGAGGATCACACCGACAAGTGGCGGGGCATTGTCAAGGAGGACAGCTGCTAGACCAGAGGCATCTCCGCATGCTCTGCGATGAGATCAACGGGAAGCCTGCGAAAAGAGTCTGAAGGTGCTGGTACTTGGAAGCTTGAGGCTGGAGTTGAGAGTGGAGTTCGAGGGTGGTATCTCGTCAATGTTGGATATCAAAGTTGCAATAGGTTTGCTAGATGCAGAATTGTCCAGAGCATCATGCGGTCCGTCGACGAGATTCAAAATATGACAGCCTTCGAACTTGACAATGTGAAGCCAAAAGTTCTTTAATTTATCGATCTGGTGGTGCACTAGTATAATCGTGCCCGTAAGTCAAGCATCGGGCAAAGTCCCCTTCACAAGTCCCTGGCTCGTTGCTGCCAACCTCAGTAGAGCCTTTACACTCGCCTGATTCAACCCCCCATTGAATGTCTGAAATCCCAGTGCCGCGTTGAAAGCGTCAACCGTGGACGCGTGTTTGGTGCCGAGGGCCTGAACTTGAGCCTCGGCGTCCTCGCACAAGGACCCAGCATTATTTTCGGCGTTGTGAATGTTGGGCGAGCTGGTCACAGACGCAGTTGATGATGGGTTGCAGTTAACGGCGGCACGTTCGACCTTGGCAACCAGTTCTCGAACGCAGCTGTGTCGCGGTAGATTGCTTCCTCGTGACTGACAGCCAATAGAAGGCAGATATCCGGGAACTGTCATTCCTAACTATGCACTGCATGGCTGCCTGGCTTACCCGTCCCACCCCAATGGTAAGTATAGCCAGGCAGCCAGTATAGAGTCCAGGAATATCGCTCGCATTTTTCCACTTTTTCTTCTTCTCCCATTTATACTCACCTTCCTAAATGAGGTAGGTTTAAGCTAGGATAAGCTCTGGACTGTAAGCTTATGTGGAGATATCAAGGCATTGCATCATTCTCCTGCTTCACAGTCTACCTACCTAGTTGATTTTGCTCAGTTTAGTCTGGTTCCAAATGGATGTCACAAAGAAAGCAACCCTCACGGCAGCCTGCCACTGCAAAGCGGTCCGCCTGACATTTCCGTCGCCTGAAAAGCCTCTCACCGAGTGTCTGTGTTCGATATGTCGACGCTACGGAGCTCTTTGGGTATCTTTTCAGCCAGAGGAAGTCCAGGTCGGGGGCGGGCCGACTGAGTTCTACATATGGGGCGATAAGGATCTCCAGTTTCACCGCTGCAAGGAATGCGGGTGCGTAACTCATTGGGAGCCGGCGGACAAGGAGCAACATAAGATAATCTCTGTCAACTGTCGGATGCTGGAGAGGGAGGACTTGGAGAAGTTCCCGATTAAGAAGTCAGATGGACCGAAGAAGTGAAGGATGTGCTCGGTAGGCTTGCAACTCTTCTGCTGGATCTGTACCACGCTGACAACATTGGAACTGGAAGTGCGGAGCCGGACACTGTCATCTGCCAGGGGGGCCAAATATTTGGTAGTTGTAGGCCTAGAACGAAGCATTAAATGCACCGCCAGTTAACTTCAGGAGCGTGAGATCCCTCACTGTCTTTAGAATCATCAGCCGAAGTCCAAATATCTAGATAAGCAACAGAACGTTCCAGACGAGTTTAAACCAAAAATGCAGCAAGGTTCGATACTAGGAAGCGTTATATTGAAGCCTGTCGCCAAGTTTAAGTGCAGGTGTTGGGAACATGACAAGAGCCATCAAGAGACATACAACACAATACTCCCTCGATTTCGAACCCCCCAATTCCTGCCATGTACTGACCAGGATTCATGTAGGAGAAATGTCTATCTTTCCTCGTGTTGGTACCGTCCAGAACTGCAATATATCTCTAATTCGAGATCCCGTTCTAAGATGGCCCAAACCTGCTAAATTCCCAAACAAGGCTGGAGATTCTCTTCCCGCTTACTTTCAGAAGGCAGACATTTCTTGTGCAGATATTTCTAAAGAGACCAGCATATTACAAATCTACAGACTCTCCGGTCGAGATATCCACCCTAATTCAGGACTACCGATGCAAGCTAGAAAGCGCTATCCAGTTTTGGCAGGAGTTGCGGAACACAGAGGCGGACAGACATAACCACTTGCTGCTTCGGGGAAAGACGAAGCCGAAATAGCGAGGTTCTCCACTGAAAACGTGGCTCTTGAATTTCCCCTCCTCCCCCACTTGGCGATTCTCCCCTCTTCCCCTCAGCCATTAAGCCACCATATCATAGAGGCATATGAAGAGAATCATCATGACGACCACCAAGAACACCGCGTGTGTGGCCATTTTGAGTTTCCCCTGCAACTTAAATCATACGCAGCTGACACTAGTTCCAGGAAGTCGTACAAGCTCAACACCGGGGCGTCCATCCCCGCCGTTGGCCTCGGGACCTGGAGATCTGAGCCCAATGAGGTGAAGACGGCCGTTCAGGTGGCCCTTGGCCGGGGCTACCGACACATCGACACGGCCTTTGCCTACGGCAACGAGAAGGAGGTCGGCGAGGGCATCAAGGCGTCCGGGGTGTCGCGGGAGGACATCTGGCTGACGACCAAGCTGGACAACCCCTGGCACAAGCGCGTCGGGGAGGCCATCGACAAGTCGCTCGAGAACCTGGGCACCAGCTATGTCGACCTGTACCTGATGCACTGGCCGTCCAGCACGGATCCTGATGACCTCACGAAGCACCTTGAGGACTGGGATTTCGTCGACACCTGGCGCGAAATGCAGAAGCTGGTCGGCACGGGCAAGGTCCGCAACATTGGCGTCAGCAACTTCGGGATCAAGAATCTGGAGCGCTTGCTGAACGATCCCAGCTGCAAGGTAGGCCGCCGCGCCAACTCCAACCACCCCGTGGTGGGCTTTCTTTTTGTGGGAAAAAATCTAACTCGAGGCCGCAGATTGTCCCCGCTGTGAACCAGATCGAGCTGCACCCTGGCAACCCGTCGCCGAAGCTTGTGGCCTATAACTCATCCAAGGGCATCCATTCTTCGGGCTACTCGCCACTCGGCAGCGCCAACTCACCCTTGTACAGCAATGAGACGTTGCTGGCCATTGCCAAGGACAAGGGTCGCACCCCGCAGCAGGTGCTCCTGGCCTGGGGCCTCCACAAGGGCTGGAGCGTGCTGCCCAAGAGCGTCACCATACCGCGCATCGAGGCCAACTGGGAGCTCGACGGCTGGGATCTGACCGACGAGGACGTCAAGAAGATCGACAGCATCCAGGAGCGCTTCAAGGTCTGCGGCGACTCGTGGTTGCCCGTCAAGGTTTTCTTCGGTGACGACGAATGAGCTTGGGACTCGGCAAATAGATGCTTTCAAACAACAAAAGATAGGCCCTGGTGGCATTAGATAGGCGCAAACTTAGATGTGGCCCTCAAATCATTGCTGAATGTTCCCGTTGGGTTTGCTGAGACTGAGTGACGGTTGGTACCTGGGGGGAAGGGGTGCTTCAAAGCCTGGGCTTTTCCTCGAGAAGTAGCTCCGCGATGGCCGCTCTGATCTTCCCGGCGAGCACAGCCCCCTCCTCCTCGTCCAGCTCCTCTCTCGCGCCCCGCCCAAACATTGTGCTGGTGAACCGCTCCCTCCCCTTCCCGCCGTTCCTCACGTTCAGCTCCGGCCGCGGGATGACATGGAAGTGCATGTGGTGGACGACCTGGGCCGCTGCCGCGCCGTTGTTCTGCACGATGTTCCAGTCCCCGACCCCCGTCGCCCTGGTCACGGCCGACGAGAGGATGCGGAGGTGGTAGCCCAGCGCCTTGGACTCGGCGGGCGTCGCGTCGGTCAGCTTCGGGCGGTGCGACCGGGGACACAGCAGGACGTGGCCGGTGGAGAGGGGCAGGATGTCGAGGAAGGCTACCAGGAGCGGGGTCGAGAGGACGACGAAGGCCGACGGCGCGGGCGACGTCGCGTCAGGGTCCAGCGAGCGGGCCGATTGATTGGGCGGCTTTGTGGGATCGAATGGAGGGTATTTGCTCGCGATCAGGCAGAAGGGGCAGGAGTCATCGCTGGGGGTCGCGCTGGGATCGAATGGGGATGCTGGGGGTTCGGCTGGGGGTAGCGTGGATAAATAGTCCGGTGGTGCCATCGTCTTCCAATATATATCGAAAGAGTTGTGCAGACGATGTATGCTTGTTGAAGGGCTATTAGCACAATGAATGCATTTCGAGTCAAAGAAAGTAGCAATCTTTGAAAGCCAAGGCGGATTGAGCCAAGTTGCTGTTTAAGCAACATGGATTGGACCCGACCTCCCTATTCGGAGCCTAGACCTCGGTCCAGGAGGCTCAGACAGGGGGACAGATAAAATGACATCAGCAGAAACACCCCTAAATTCTGCCGTTTCAATCTCACCGCCCTGCCCCTTTGCCGCTTTCCATTTTGCGACGAACTTTTTTTGCAAGAATCACACCCTCGAAGCATCACCTCCTGTCGCTCCCGCATCAGCTCACAGAAAAACAAGAAAAGGCCAAAACCGACCGTCAGAATGTCCCGTGAACAATATCAAGTGCCCACAGCCGGCTCCCAGAGCTTTGGCATGAGCGTTGGGCGCGACTTCGGCTCAGCCACCGAGGGTCCGGCCATGCAATACATCTGCAGCGACTGCGCCGTCAAGATGTCTCTGCGCAAGAATGACCCGATCCGATGCAAGGAATGCGGTGGACGTGTGCTCTACAAGGAGAGGACCAAGAGGTCAGTCAACTAGAAAAGCCGCCGAGTCCCGCCTAGGTGCCGACCCCCACGAGCTGACATATGGCGCAGAATGGTCCAGTTTGAAGCCCGGTGACCTTGATGTCACCACGAGTTTACGAGACGGAACCCCTATCCTTATGGCTTGCAGAGGTCGGGATCAGCTTTTATACGGCTGCTTATGGAGGCATGATATCATTCACGCGATGGTAGATGGGTTATGGAGTCTGGAGTTCTGGGGATGGTTTATGCTTGCTTGCGCATTCTGACGTCCCTAATCCTGGGGACAGTTGGTATCAAATCTAAACGCCTAAAATCCCCTATGATGTCTAAAGCCTATCCTGTGCCAAACTTCCCATGCTCAGCGACGGCTATCACCGCTGTGTGTACAAATATTTTGCAAAACTCGCGTCCGCGGCCGCGGAGTCATCAGCACCTTGTAGAGCAGTCTCATATCTTGACTGCAACCCCTCCCCGTCTCGGGCAGTTTTGTCATCTTCATCCTCATCGTCATCATCGTCGTCGGCACTGAAGGTCTCCATTTCATCCTCGTCCTCATCCTTCACATCGCCAACTTGAGGACCGCTGCCCGATGGACCCGAAACCGACATGCCCTGCATCATCTTGTCGAGTTCCTTCTCCCTCGCTTTCTTCTTGTTCTCTTCCCTATCGGCTCTCCTTCGCTCCAATTCTGGCTGGTAATCCCTCTTGAACTCGTCGGCTTTCTCCTTGACAGCCTCGAAGAAATCGTCGATCCCCTGGCCCGTCATTGAACTTACGGCCACCACACTCAAATGGGCGTAAAACTCTTCCAGCATCAGACTCATGCTGTTAAGAAGGCTGCCCATGTATCCACTCCCCATTCCCGCCCCGTCGCCACCACCTTCCACCCCACCAAAAGCATTGTTGTTCTCGTCCTCCCTCAGAGCCTCTTGAAAGGCATCAAAATCTGTCATCCACTCCTTCGCGAAAGAAGCATCCTTAACATCGGTCTTGTTGAAGACGAGGATCATGGGCAGTTTTGTCTTGTACAGAATGCTGCAGGCGTAGAGCATGTTGCTCATAAAGGTCGATGTCGAGCTTGTGCGAGGCGTGTCGATAATGTAGGCGATGACGGTTGGGAAGGATGAGGCCAGGGACTCGAGGAGGATGGTTCCGGATGCCGACCAGACAAACACCTCAATCTGGCCGGGAGTGTCGACGAGGATATGGTTTATTGGCTTGCGTGTTGGATGTTCGCTGTCCGGTGCTGTTCTCTTCTCGAGCAGGTTCACAATCTGATCGACCTTGGTTGCGAACAGGTTCAGGGACGTCAAGATGCCGCCGTTGGGTCCCAAGTTGTACTGTTTCATAACCTCCTTGTAGTTGACCGAGTCACGTATGTCGATATTACAGTCAAATGGCACATTCAGCACGGCCGGGTCGAGGTTGATCGTGTATGGCGGTTCCTTTCGGGTGTGAAGATGCGCGTTGATTCGCTGCATGAAGGTTGTCTTTCCCGAACCGGCCATGCCCACACAGACAACGGTCACAGGCTGCGAAGCCTGCCACTGTTGACCCGATCCTGCAGTTTCTGAGGCCATTGCTGGGGCCTATTATGTGTGGTGATGAATTATTTGGACGGACGGAGTTGGATGACGGTTTTTGGAGGGGTGGCGGGGCATTTGATGCAAGGACTATTCCGTACTATGGTACGATTGAATGAAGATTATGCCCCGATAGATGTATATATGCATTGATGCAAGTACAGGTACATATATATGCCAATACCCGTGGACGGTGCGGGCGATCATCCATCCCATCATGCCACAATATCCGTACCTCCAACTGAGTCCGATTAAGCTCGTCCCGGCAACGAGGCATCCTATCCCATTCACCTCAATGGCATCACAAGGCAGAGTCGGGTGCTAAGGTTAGTTAGAAAGCCCGTTGGCATGAAGTCCTCGTTATGATCAAGCTTCTCCCTAGAGGTACACCCCGAGTGGTTGTTGGTAGGACTGTGATCTTACTACTATTTAGTCCGATATTCCTAGAAAACCATCTACAGAAGTAACTCTGCAGGGCAATCGTGGGTTTATGCACTCTCCAATGTCTTTGGGAAGGGCGGGGCATTTGATGTGGGGAAGGAATCTACCTAGGTTACGAACTTACGATAGGTGTCCGTCACCACTTGGAGAAGTACCAGTATCTCCGAATGTACACTAATATTGGAGGGCTGATGTGCCAAAATCTCGTAGCTTTAGCTACTCTGTCGAACCGCCGGCTGATATGGGCAGGGATTGGTGGTTATACACGGAACAACCCTTTAAAATGGTATCTCACGTCAGCGGTCCGCGCCCCCAAGCGATGGCCAGAGGTGGCTGTTGGGTTGGTCGGGACCAACACTGCCCCCCCTTCCCTTCCGTCATCAGCCCAGCCGGGTGATCTGTCTCAGAAGTGATCTTTCGAAAGGAACAGAAAGCTTCCTTCACCTTACGTTTGCACATTTCGTCTCATTCCAGCCCCAGCAGCCATCTACCCTACTTAGGAATACCTTTTGCCAGGGAGAGCAGCGCCGAGTTGCAAGCGCACTCGAGCAAACGTTGGCAAAATTTATTCAAGATGTTGCGGAAAAAGGAAAGCTTCACCGTCATCACGCCGATCCCCGGCTTCATCCCCCGCCAACTGGCCATTGATATTCTCCATTCGCACTCGGAGGTCATTACCCTCAATCCCCTTGTGTTGGGCCACAAGCCCATTCAGGCTCCGCGCGATGCCCAAGCCGACGAGTTCTACTGTACTTGGTACGAGATCACGGAGCGCATTCAGTATATCCCCGGAATTGGCAAGATGGGATCCGGTACCATCAAATTCAATGGATGCTTTCACGACATGCCGTGGGGCCTGCAGACGCACATCTACGCTCCCATGAACGTTGATCTGCGGAACAAGTACCGCATTGCTGGCAATCAACCTGGAGTCGAGCCGCCCGAGCAACCCGAGATTGGTTTGAAGAGCCTTGGCGCGCCCGCTGACGGTCTTTACCTGCGGGAGGACATTGATATCAAGTGCAACGTGACCGTCGTCGGCTTTGTCAAGGCGCAGATGCAGAAGGCGGGGAAAGAGGTGGTATCCAGGATGATCAAGAAGGCCGAATTGCTGGACGCCGGCGTACTCCACGCCATGGTAGAGGGCGGGATGCTGAAGACTATTAACCCTCTCGACCGCTCCAATACCATCAAGTCGCCTTTGCCGTCTCCCACTTCATTTTTCCAACCTCCAGGGACCCCACAGATGGCTCAGCAAGGAGTGCCCTACCAGGTCCTTCGCCCGCAGTCTTACCAGGCCCCTTATTCTGCCCACCCTGATCACCAACAGCAACAGGCGTCGTTCGGCCACGGACGTGCGTCGGTCTCTCTGGGAAATTCTCAGCAGTTCACCGCGGAGCTTCCGGGCGACTCCTACCATTCCCAGTCATCGCCCGGACCCCCATCACAGCACTCGAATCGCGACTCCGACATGTCTGGTCTATCAAACCCCTTGGGCGTCTCGCCTGACCCTTCCCAGCCTGCACGGTGGTCGTCCGCGGATTACCAGAGTCAATCCAGGTCTCGGCCGACCTCGTATTCTTCCGACACAACCGGAGCCGGTGGCGGTTTTCGATCGCCTGCCCTTGACCACAAGGGATTCGCCTCGGAATTGGCAACCCACAGTGAGACTTATGAAGAGCACCGTGACGAGCACCGCGACGAGGCATTACACAAGCTTGACCCACGCATCCCGCAGCAACATTCGCAATTCGCTCCTTACAACCCCCAGGACTATGCCAAGGTCGGGCACAACACCCAACCCCACCCATACTCGAGCTACGGCTCGGGCTACGACCAACAAGGGCGGAGATATAGCTAGGCGCAGCACGGGTTTTGATGGGGTTTGATCAGTCAAAATAGCAGCAGGCGAGTGTCGGAAGCGGGAGGCCAAAGGATAGCATAGGGAAGGTGTTTGGGCGTCCTCAGGTATTGGTGCTAGTTATGGACCGGGGAATTGGGCGGAAACGTTTGGTCAGACTTTGAATAATACGAAAGTACGAGTATTATAATCCTAGCCTCCTTGTAGGCAAGAGACTCCAGGATCTTCGCTGTTTCTCTCCATCTGATACAGCTGTTTGCCGGGCGCGGCGAAGAGATTGCCAGCTCCCATTCCATACTTACCTCCTTCTCTCGAATTCGCAACGGGGACGTCAGCAGATGTAATCTTTATGAAAAAGAACTTCCAAAGATTCCGTCAACTTCTCGACCGTGGTGCTCCGAGAACGTCGTCCTAGAGCTGGTCGAAGAGGGTTCCTACTTTCCCTATACTCCGGCTGCCACGGAGACACACGCCTCGTATTCGCTCTATCGGGTTCTGACACACACTGCAACAGATTCCAATTAGCAGAGTCTGGTGGCCTCATGAACGTCGCCACTGTGAGGGCGCTTACAAACACCCTTGACCGCACTGACAAGGTATCCATCCGTAGCGACTTCTATAAAGCCACGAATGAGAAACCAAATCGTCGATGGATTTCCAAGAGTCAAGCAGTTTCTTTTCTCGTTTGTAAAAGAAGGTGCTACCGCTCATTCAGAGATTATCGACCACAATAACCTGGGGAATAGCATCCTCTACGTACCATGCGTTTCCTCCCCATCGCGACGGCGGCAGTCCTCGCCGGGTCAGCGACCGCGATCCCGACCCCGGAGCAGGGCGACGCAAAGCCGGCTTTTGAGATTTCTTTCACATACGTGAATGGGACCTTCACCGACGTCTTTCCCGTCCCCGACTCGCTGGAAGTCCAAGTCCTGAGTAAGGAGCCCGCCCCTCCCGCCTCCCCCCGCGGGGCATCTGCGTGTTAATAAAGCTCGGCCAACTAACACCGCCACAGACAGTGGAGACCCGGTCGCCAACGTCTTCTTCCAGCCGCCGGCCACGGGGGTCTTCGGGCGTTGCACGCTTCTGGAGCCGGACAGGCAGGGGCTTGGGGTGATCGAGTTCAGTAAACCAACGATCCGGTCTGTTGAGCCAGCCGCTGTCATTGGTTTCGTGCAGTGCAACTCGGAATAGACGGAGAGGGAAACCCAGGAATGGGAAGAGAAAGGCAAGATAGGATGAGGTTTTGGGATGTGAACGTATAACAGGCACCAGATCTTGGAGGCGCTCCCCAACTGTATATGCACTTTCCTTACCACGGGAAGGCTATTCTCGTATATCTCAGTCTCTATCGCGCCTAGATCCCTCGACGACAACTTATGTCGCCGATATACGCGCTACCGTTAAGGAGGCCGGCAAACCCGAGCAGGGCACTTGCTCTGCTCTCGTGTCCAAATCCGCAGCTCTAGAAATGTACCACAGACGACATTTCCCTTGCAGAGGTCGTGCGGGCCGAAATGCACCTCTTCCCCGGATGGTTTGCATGCAGGTCCCGTCCTTGCATTGTGACTGAAATTCGATGAGGCAAGTTGACTTGTCCTTCACAGCATTTTTAAGCCCACCCAAGGCCTTTCAGGTACCCGGCACTAGTCGGTGACACGCAGCAGGCCGAGCACAACGTCGGTCTCTCGTGTCTCGGGCGAAGGAGGGAGAAGAGGAAGGAGCCATATCATTGTACCTCATTTTTGCTGAAGACACGACACCTGACGCTATTTACTGATCCCACAGACGCGGATAGATGTACAATACATGTCTGGAATCCTCTAGCTTGCCGCCTTCCTTCCTCCGAGGGGGTGGTATGAGCTTGCTCGTTACGTAAGACAAGGAAATACGTCAGCGAGCTCAAATCCAAAACTGGGGAATTTATTAGCATACGATTTCCCAGGGATATTCGTCGGTCAATCCAATCGGCGAGCAAACCTGTCGCAAAAATACCTGCAATATGGACGGGTCTGCAATGGAAGGGCTAGATGACTTTGAGAAAACCTTAGCGGCAGAGAAGGCCGAGAGAGAGAGGGCCGCGCGCGAGAAGGAAGAGCGAAGGGAACGGAAGCACCGCCATCACCACCGGAGAGATCGTTCCTCAGAACGCGACCGCCATCGCGATAAAGCCAGAGACGAAGACCGTACCAGGGACGGAGACGGGGATAAAGAGCGCCACAGAAATCGCCATAGGAGGGACGACGATGACGACGACCGCCGTCATAAGCGGCCCAGGCATTCCAAGGACGAGGAAGGATCGAGGCATAGACACAGGCATGGATCGAAAGGACGAGAACGCGATCGCGGAGGGAAGGATTTGAAGGGCCTGAAGCAATCAGACCCTAAAGAAGATTTGCCTTTGCCAGACGAGGAGAAAACGCCAGCGCTCGTAAGGGACTCTTGGATGACTGCTCCTTCTGCCCTCGATATCGACTATGTTCAAGCTCCCCGGAAGAAGGAAACCAAGCAGCCTGTTGAACCGGAACCGAAACGGGTATTACACAAGAGGGAACTCAACACCGGACTGGAGGAAGTATCAAACGAGAAGGCTCTAGAAAGCCTTGAGCACCCTACGGAGCGCGAAATATCTTACAAATTTGGAGACGAAGGGTCCAATTGGAGGATGACGAAGCTGAAGACAGTCTACACCCTGGCAGAGCAGACCGGCCGCCGGGTTGACGACGTTGCTGAGGAGAGGTTCGGCAGCCTACAGGAATTCGATGACGCGAGGGAGGAGAAGATTGAGGTGGACAGGAGGAAGGTCTATGGCCAGGGCTATGTTGGGAAGGAGAAGCCAACTGGCGAACTCTACAGGGAACGGAAGGCCAAGGTGGGCTTTTCACCGAGGGACCACCCTTCGCCTGCAAGCGATGATGAACCCGAACAGGGCTTGGTCATCGAGACACTGGTGCAGCCAGCTGCCATTGATCAGAGCGCCCTCAATCGCCTTCGGGCACAGATGATGAAAGCCAAGCTCCGAAACTCCCCCGACGCATCGAAGCTTGAGGCGGAGTACAATGCCGCCGTAGCCTCCTTCTCCAATACTTCAAACAACCCAGTTGTGCTGGATGCGACGCATAATCGCATGCTCGCCGGACCCCGCGGCGAAATCAAAAACATCGAGAACAAGCGTGGGCGCGAGCGCGGGCTCGTCGAGGCCAACGAAGACATGAGCGTCGAAGACATGGTGCGAGAGGAGCGGCGCACGCGGGGCCAGGCCGGGGGCGAGGGCATGCGCCTGGCCGAGCGGATCGCCAAGGACTCCAAGTTCGACAACGACCTCGAGTATCTCGACGAGAACGCCGAGAAGCTTGCGAAGCGCGTGCACAAGACCGAGGCCAGCCTGAAGAACATGGCCGTCTCCGACTTTCAGAAACTGAACCGCATCCTGGACACGTGCCCGCTATGCCACCACGAGGACCGCGCCCCGCCGCAGGACCTCCCGCTGGCGCCGGTGGTGTCCCTGGCGACGCGGGTGTACCTCACGCTGCCGACGGAGCCGGAGCTGACGGGCGCCGAGGGCGGCGCGATCATCGTGCCCGTGAGCCACCGGACGAACCTGCTCGAGTGCGACGACGACGAGTGGGAGGAGATGCGCAACTTCATGAAGAGCCTGACGCGCCTGTACCACGAGCAAGGGCGCGAGGTCCTCTTCTACGAGAACGCGGCGGCGCCGCACCGGCGGCTGCACGCGGCGCTCGTCGCGGTGCCGATCCCCTACGACCTCGGCGACACGGCGCCGGCCTTCTTCCGCGAGGCCATGCTCTCGGCCGACGAGGAGTGGTCCCAGCACAAGAAGATCATCGACACGGGGAAGCGCGCCAGGGAGGGCCTCGGGAAGCTCGCCTTCCGCCGCAGCCTCGCCAAGGAGATGCCGTACTTCCACGTGTGGTTCAACCTCGACGGGGGGCTGGGCCACGTCGTCGAGGACCAGGGAAGGTGGCCGAAGGGAGATCTGTTCGCGAGGGAGATCATTGGAGGCATGGTCGACTGCGGGCCGGATGTCATCAAACGTCAGGGGAGGTGGTCGAGGTCGGATGGGCGGGTCGATGGGTTTAAGAAGAGGTGGAGGAAGTTTGATTGGACTCGAGTGCTCACTGGTGACCAGTGAGAAGGCTGCACACGCATTCGACCGAGGGCCGAGATTTGCAGATTCGTATCATGATCCGAAAGAAACCACACGTTTTCTAAGTCATGGCATGTCAGTCATGGTAACACATACGGCACTTTGTGAAGCGCCTTAGAAGCCTGGGGTCACCAAGACGAGGCCTATATTGGGATCCATCGAAACCGGCTCTAGTCACATAACAGGCTGGTCTGGCAGGTGGGTACATTGTGTGGTACAAAAGTCATGGTTTCAATATACACTGGAAGAAGAGGCTATATATTACTCGTCACAAGCATCGTTCTCTTTTTATATGTACGATTCCAGTCTGGGAACATTGCCCCTGACCCATCCCTCATCGACCTCGCTTACTCGGTGGTCGTGCCGTTGTTCTCGGGGGTGTCCTGGATGGCCTTCAAGAACGCGTCATAGGCGGGCTTCTTCTTCAAGTTCTCGTCCCACAGGAGGGCGGCACCCTCGCCGGAGAAAGTCTGCGGGACCCAGGAGTACTTATCGCTGACACCCTGTTTTATCGTTAGCAACCTAACTACCCCGGACAGGGGAGGGTGGGAAAGGTGGTCGGGGGAAGCGACTTACCCAGATGGTCATGCCGACGCAGCGGGGCACGGCCAGGCACGAGGCGGCCACCCTGGCGTAGGCGTCGGCCTGGACCTGCAGCTTGTCGGCGGTGGCGGGGGTGTTCATGCGGATGTCGACCTCCGTGTAGGCGACGTCGAGGCCGAGGTCGGTGAAGGCGCGCAGGCTGCCCTCGAGGACCTCCTGGGACGGGGTGGGGACGTCCTGGGTGGGCGTCTTCTCGGTCACCAGGTGGCCCTGGAGGCCGACGCCGTCGATCTTGACGCCCCACGACTGGATCAGCTTGGCGATGCGGACGGCGCCGAGAGTCTTGGGCGCGTCGGCGCCGTACTCGAGGTTGTAGTCGTTGTAGTACAGCTTGGCCGCCGGGTCGGCTGCCGCGGCGATGCGGAACGCGATCGGGAGGTAGGCCTCGCCGATGACGCGGAGGAAGACGTTGTCACGGTACGTGCCGTCCTCGTTCAACGCTGTGCTCCGGGGTCTTTAGGTTGGCGGGAATGTTTTCGAGTGGGGAGCTAAAAAGGGGGGCAGACTTACCTTCGTTGGCGACATCCCAGTGCGTGCACTTGCCCTTGTACCTGCCCATGACGGTCTGGATGTGGTTCGTCATGACTTGCATCAGGGTCGCGTTGCTGTTGATGTTCGACACCCAGCCCGGGAGCTGGCTATACCACACCAGGGTGTGGCAACGGACCTCCTTGCTGTTCTGGGTGGCGAAATCGACGACCTGGTCGGCACCTCCGAAGGAGAACTGGCCCTGGTTGGGCTCGGTGGCATCCCACTTCATGGCATTCTCGGGCGTGACGGAGCCGAACTCGTTCTTGTCTTTGATGATATTCTGCTCCGTATTGTCGTTACGGATCGTCAGGGAGGTGCCGATGTACTTCCGACCCCGAGCAACCATGGCAGCGTTGATCCCGGTCGCCTGGCGGGGATCCAGCCTGCATTTTTCACAAAAATCAGTCAACCCATCGTCAGAACTCTGGACGATCTCGACTTACGCAGCCGGGCTGGCAGCAGCAATGCCGCTGAAGGCCAGAGCCGTGGCGGTAAGAGCAGAAACACGCATTCTGGCTGGATAAGAGGAGGGATCGACGTGCGGCTGAGCTCCGAATACTAGAGAGGGATCAAGTGTCGGTCAGAGCCAGGGGCATGGCACTGACCCTCTCGGGAGGTTGAAGCTTATTATATTAGACATGCTCTCGGTGCCAGGACTCCCCATCAATTTTGCATATCCAAAATACCCGGCTTGGGTTCACGGGTCGGGGTCGGTCTGGGACTCCGCCACCCAGAATCGACCCTTGTGAACGACCCGGGAAGCGGAGGATGCTAATATCATGCTAATAGATGATGTTGTTGACAGTTTTGATTGTCCGCGGAGGGGCTCCTATAAGTATAACCCCTTACGGGTATATAGATATTAGCCATCCCAAGCGGTCCCTGCGGTGCTGGATAAATATTCGGGTTAAATAGCCAGATGGAGCAAAGCGTCTGGAGAAATGGAGATTGGAGAAATAAGAGTAATGGGAGAATTGCAGAAGTGTTACCGGTTGTAGGGAAACCACTATACAACCTGGTACAATAGTCGTTGTTGAGGTACAGGCGATCGTCTCCCGAGATTGTCATCGTCCGCCGATCGGATCGGATTCAGTAACGAGATACCGGGTCGGGCACGGCACCCTGCCGCCTCCAACCTAATGGGGCCCACAATTCGGCGGCCGCCTTGTCTGACACAGGCCCGGCTTACTTTAAGGCGGGACCACGGATCAGTCATGTCCTACAGCTACCTATTGAATGGTTGAGTGTGACCTAATTCTGCTTCCAGATAATTCATCATATTCTCCTATTCAGTGAGAATCCCGTCCAGGGCGGTGTGCATTTACGCTGATATCTTAGTGCGAAATAGCATTGCCAGCTTACTATCCTGATAACTTCTGCCGCGATCTACCCTCCCAGTGTGGTGTGTACTCCTTCCAGCGATTTATTCTTGGTTGTCATTCCAGCCGCACAGCGACAGCTATTTTCCTTCCCCCCACCCAAAATGGAGCAGCCCTGTGCCGTGTGGATTGTATACAAGATTGATTGCCTTTGTATGGCACGCACTATCCTCGTGACCCTGCCTTGGACCCCGTTTCCGAGTGTGGATATTTTTGTACGGGGAGCGTTGTCCATGCGCTTCCTCTCCAGGCGGATAGCATCATAGGCAATATTGTGGCGGTTGACATCACCAAGTACGCGGAGGCGGAGACAGTTCCCGCGTGGAGCGGGCGGAGGTAACCATGGCTCGAGCCGCACACCTAACTGTCGCTAGTCCAAACGGACGCGATCGAGATCCCCTCGATGACGTCGAAATCCGCCTCCTGGCCCTCACCAAGAACACCCCGCTCTCACGCCCGTTTGATTCGCCAGAGGATAGAAGAAGAAGGCTGGCTGTAGGAGAATCGAGGCAGAGTGACGGTGAGTCCCTCTCCCAGTAACCTCGTAGGATGTTCCAGCCTTTCCCCACACGTGTCATGCGAGATTTGGCAGATTGGGCTGGTTTGCGTTCTTTCTTGGTTCGCCCCCCTTTCGTTTAGGGGGGCGAGCGTTTCTTGTCCCTTTCTTCGCCATTGGCCAGTGGCTCTGCGAATGGCGTAGTTGCACCATCATTTCGTGCTACCCTCTTTAGATGCCCTTGGTTCGGGCATGAATCGAGGCGAGGGGCCTGCTTCGTGACTGCAATACGCAGAGACAACAACGGAGCCCCGATTTGGCAGAGATAAGAGTTCGCCGATATGCGCCGCCCCGGACATAGATACGATGATGGGGCCTGTCTACGTGTCTCCGTCTAACAGGCAACGACCGGTAGGTGCAGCCGGGCTTTGCTTTGGCGCTGAGTGGGATGGTTATGCAGGGTCTGGAGTGTCGTTTGGGAGAAGGTTAAGACGCTATATCATTATGAACTGGCGCTGCTATGACATAGTGTAGTACTGCAGAGTAGCAATCAACTAATTGCCTACGTATCTATTGCGCAATGGGATCGCTAAATGCTGCTCTGCCGCCCCATCCACCCACCCATCCTCGGGGCCGGGTGAAGGAAAGCGAAAGATGGTGGTTGCGTCTGCGAATAGGTTAGGGAAGCACATGGGGGCCGGGGCAGATCGAGACCGCCGACCGGTAAGCTTTATTACGAACGGCAGAGGGATTTCGTGACAGAGGCTTAACCTTATCATGTACGCCAGTACCTATTGCACATGCATAACTGCCACTTGAATAGCACCTTGCCCACCTACCCAGGCCTACCAGATCGCAGAGATGCCCTGCAGGTCACGGGTGCATCTACGTCGTATGTACCGTACTGCGGTAGCACATATACGGCGCAACTATCGGATCAACAAGTAGTAAATCTGCAAAAAGTGCATCGTTCCTGGAGCTAAAAACTGCTTGGTCATGGGGGGACAAACCAAAAGTACCTAGGCAAAAGTGGAATACCTCTTTCAGCTGCCGTGTCGGCTCGTCACACAAAACGCCTCTCTAGGCACGCTGCAGTTCTCCGTTAGCATGCTGACACCGCCTGCTAGTGTACACTAGTTCATTCTTGATGGCGGGAAAAATGTCACCAGGAATTCCACTGATCGGCAGAGGGAAGGAACCTAAACAGGCCAGGGTGGATGCCGGGTACCTGTTAGTGCTAGTGCAACTGCTACTGCCGCGACAGTCCGTATTGTTCTGATACTTTCAAATCGCAGTGGAAATCTAGACAAGTTCATGTACATATACTGTCTAAGGCCCACCCCTGCAACACGAACCATCCCTGAATGGCGTACACGCACTATTACGTCTGGACCCAGTGCTGTAGAACATTCAAATACACCCAGTTGTCCCACAGCGGCTTGACCACTCTCCAAAGTGAGACACACCCCGCCTGCCCACCTTATCGACACGATTTCGCAGGGAGCTTCTTTTCCGTAGCGATTGTTCGCATCGAAACCTCCCTTGCATCGACGCCATCCCATTTCATTTCTAGCAAAGGGAGAATTGAATAGTTGCCGCCATCGTTTCGACTTTGACTACACACCGCCGTTTTAAACCTACTCTTCTCGCTCATTCCTCTGAGCATCTATCACCCGGCCGCGCTTGCTCAGGTATGACACAAATTAGGATATCCAAAATGACCTTTTTGCAGCCTGAACTCTGCGACTGACACTCTGTCGCCTAAGTTATCTTAGATTCGATTCCCCACAACACCACGAGGACTGCATCATTTCGTTTCGTTTTCGCACTACATGCCCGGCCTCTCACTCACTCGCTCGGCCCAACGCATCCCAACTCCCTGCGGACGTCAGCCCTAAATCAATCGACATGATGTGCTCAAGACAATCATCACCACCGAGCACGCCGTGTCACATCCACACATAACCTCTACAATCGACAAGACAAGACACACACCTGTCACTCTCCCATGGCGCTGTGGCCTTTCCGGCGCAAGAGCCGGAGGAGATGGGGCCGGGCCTCAACCTTCGCCGACGTCGAGGACGCGCGGGGGAGGAAGCCTGAGCAGAGTCTACCGCCCCGGAGTCAAACAGTTCCGGATGCGACCGCCGAACCCAATGTCGCGACTGGATCCTGGTCAAAGAGGAGAAATGGTACGGGGCCAAACAAGCTGCAAAGGCGAGCTCGGACCTACAGTTTCTCTCCTGGCCGGAATGATTCCATCCGTGTTGGTCGCAAGAGAAGCGCGAGGGGGAAACAAAAGATCGACCCGCCGGTTCCCTCTCTACCAGGGATCAATGTTGCCGGCAGCTCTGACCCTGGCAAAGGAGACGCTGCTGGTGGGAACGAAGGACATGGATGGCGCACCCTTGGCGAAGATGTCTTCGCACGCGTTCCAACTCTGCATAACAAGCGTGATAGTGAGCATCTAATGCCAAGGAAGCTGTCGAGCAAGAAGCGCCGCAAAAACGAGCACGATCGCGAGGCCGAGATCAAGGCGATGAGCAACTTTATGCCCCTCCGTCCCGCGGCCGACGACTGGACTGCGGGCAGGCCCATGAAGAAGGACAGCAAGAGAGCAAAAAAGGGACTTGGGCTCAGTTTCGGAGGTGCCGCCAAACAAGAATGGCACAGGCTGAATCGATCTTCCGATATCTCCTTGCCCACGGCGGAATCCATCCACTCTAGCCTGTCCACCGACTCGGAATACGTCTCTTACAAGGTATCGGCCCTCGAAGCTCTCGTGCCGAGACCAACATTACGCTATGCAGTTTATCCCAGATGGGGTCCGCCCGCTGGCGAGTCCGGGTCTGGCCCGATGAGGGTGCCCTCTCAACGGAGGAAGCTGTCGGAGAGAGTGCCGATCCCAGAAGCGACACTCAGGGCTCATAAACGTGTGGATGACCTTGCCGACGATCTCAGCGCTGGCGATCTGCGGGAGCTGATGGAACGCGATCAAAGGCGAAGGGAAAGGAAGCGGCAGAGAGATCAGGAAAGGATGGAAAGGAGGCTCGCGACGCGAGCCGAAAAGCAGAGAGCGAACGAGTCCACAACCGGAGAGGCTCCGCCAAATCTGGAGAGAGGCGTTCTCGGTCGGGAAGCAACCGGCTTAGGAATCAATCCACCATCAGCAGTGGTAACCTCATCTAGGCAGCGGCCACCAAAACAGTGGAGCACGCAGCCAGATCTTACCACCGGTGATGAGATGGACCAGGACTCACAACACCAACCACTCGATGCCTTCCACAGGACCACCAGTATGCCTCTCGAGACACCCCTCTCACCGCCGCAGCTCGGGGAGCCTGTGCCACCAGTCACCCAAAGCTCGAAAGCTAGGCGCTTCTTGCGCTCCAAGATGTCTCGCTCAAAATCACCGCCAGCAACGGAGGACAAGGTGGAAGCATCGGTGAACTCGAGGAAACGGTCTGGGAGCGGTGGTTCTAAAGGGCCGCTGTCGTGGTCTTCGATCTTCCGATGGGCCAACCGGAACAAACGAAGCTCTCAGGGTCCTTCCTCCTTCTCCAACACGTCGAGGGATTCGATGCAAACAAATCAGCTTCCAACGCCTGCGCCAAACTCAACAAATTCGGTGACTTATGCTCCACACCTAACATTAAGCAGGGGTGTTCCCAAGAGAACAACATCACGCTTCCGCGAAGATCTTCCTGAACTTCCCATGTCACCTCCCGCTTCTAGGAGGCAATCCCCCGAGGCGGATCCTATCCCCATGACTATCATGGAAGCGTCTCCTGCTGTCGAGAGTCAATCGGAAAACACGGCCTACGCATCGTTGCCGGCAACACAGAAGACCAGGCATGTCACCTCTAGATCGTCAGGCTACAGATCCATCGAAGGGACGGGACAGACGCCGTCGACGACTTCAAGGCCCGACGAGGCTGACCCGTCTCCCGAACCCCAGTCCATGTCCCTCGCATCCATAGATTCTGAGGGGTCTTGGCTTTCGGGCCGACTGGGAGCAAGGCGACGCTCCTCTGGGAACCCCGAGGCGATTTCCATCCGTGTTCAGCATCCCCAGCAAGAAGAGGGCAGTTCTAACAACAACTCGCCCTCATATGAGCACGACACTGCTGGCGAGGATATCTCTATCGTGGACGACGAGTACCTTTCTAGATTTGCGCGCTCAAGCCACGAACGGTCCGGTTGGAACCGCAAGTCTACCGGTGAGGCCCGTCCATCGAGTGACGAGGGTGAGGATGCTCGTTGGGGAGCAATCGACGAAGACCAATCCACTGTCGTCCGTGAGGATGCCCGCTGGGGTGCAGTCAACGAACTCGTGCCCACTGTCATCCATCCTGCCAATCGGATGAAGAGTCGCGAGGTCATCCTGAAGGACTCTGAAGTCGGCGACTTAGCTGGTGACGGCAACGACCCAGAAGAGGAAGGCTCGAGACTCCACAGGGCAACGAGCATCAATCTCGGCAAGGATCACGCGCGCAGCTTCAGTGCCGGCAGCGCAAAGTTGCTTCAACTGAGCCCTCGGTCTTCGGTCGATGATAGGAGGACGAATGCCGAACCAAAATCTTGAAAATATCAGGAGAGCTCGGTCTGACGAATTAAAACGAGCACGACGAATCAAGACATTGCGAGAGAATATGAGAAACGATCCATCCTCGAGAACCAACCACGCTCGTTTCAACTTTTCCTTTTTCTTTCCGTCGAATTTGGACAACCAAATCTAGGACCAACACTTCGGTTTCCACCGTTTCCTTTACTCAACACACCGACCAATATTCGCTCCTTTCAACAAGCTTTTCCTTTGATCAACCCACAAACATAAAAGAGAACAAAAAAAAAACTTGAAAAGGGAAAACAATTTCAGGTATCTCGAGATGGTTCGTTCGATTATCTTCTCTCGCTTCTTCATTCGATCAGCTCGGCCCCTTTGTGGGCAACTCCCTCGCCGCACTCACTCTCAAGGCTCAGAGAAGACATATGAAGCCTTGTACGATACGATGTTACGCCTCTTTTCTTTTCTTGGGGATGGCAGTCTTTTCTCCTTTCCTTGGCATTATACCCCTCAGGATACCCATACCGGGGATGTTTCGCATTATCTCATAGGAAGGGAAGCGATGGGACAGGAGTTGCGCCGGGGTTTGGGATAGTTCTTGGTTCACGGGATCGGAAATAATCCATCTACATCTAGACCTTCATGTATATCTTTTCTTAATTGGATTATGGGTTGCATTGGCCCTGTCTGCACTGCGTGCTGGGCACACTTGACCGGCCTCTCATCTCTTACCGAACGGTCTATCAGGCGGAGGCAGCATGTCGATAGACGAATAGGATACATTAGAGTATACGAAAGGGGCAGGCGAGGAGCCTGCGAATCGATCACAGATGTGTTCCTTTCAAGGAAAAAGCTCCTCGAAACCAGGTGGTGGTATCGATATTGAACCCACCTTGTTCCTGTCAGCTTACTGTGCGTGTAGCAAATAAATACCCTTCTACTAAGGATTTCGTGTTGCTGTGGCGCTGTGATGGAACCAGCTGACTGCTATTGACCTTTCACCTATCCGGTCTCCGGAGTCCAGACTTCCCCAGTTTAATCAGGTAACTTATATTATTATTATTATTATTATTATTATCAGCTATTTACGGCCGACTAGCCCTCACGCCCAACCATATCCCCCTCTTCCATAACCGCCTCTCCGCTGCCGCTCGGCCTCGTCGCGGCGGCCTGCTTGACGCCGGCGCTCCCGACAATGCCCGAGCCCCGGAACGCGATGCCGACGAGCAGCAGGGACGTGACCCCCAGGGCGAAGTGGAACCACGAGGCGGCCCTGAGGCCCAGCAGGGTGGCGTCGTCCCAGACCTCGAGGGGCCCCGCGCGCTCGATGGGCACGCCGCGCTCGCGGGCCATGACGGCCGTCTGGATGGCGGTGGCGATGGCGAGGCCGATGGAGCGGCCGACCTGGGCCATGGAGTTGACGAGGGCGCCGCCCAGGGCCTGGTCCTCCTGCGGGAGGGCCTGGCTGGTGAAGAGGGTCAGGCTCGGCCAGGTGGTGTCGGCGCCGAGGACGCTGAAGATCATGGCGGGCAGGCCGAAGGCGAAGTAGGTCGTGTGCGGGGGGATGGGGATGGCGAAGAGCAGGTTCGACAGGGAGACGCACAGGGTGCCGAAGAGGAGGATCATGTAGGCCGGGATGCGCGCGAGGACCTGCGACACGAGGGCGGCGGTGATGACGCCCGACACGCCCGTGGGGATGAAGCGGAGGGTCGTCTGCACGGTCGAGAGGCCCTGGTAGTCCTGGAAGAAGAAGGTGGCGTACACGAGGAAACCGTTGAAGCTGCTGAAGAAGACGCCCATGATAAGCATGGCCGCCGCGAACCGGCCGCTGCGGAAGATGGACACCTTCATGAGCGGCGCCCGCTTGCCGCCCTTCTCGAGGCGGCGCTGCCAGACGATGAACAGAGCCACCAGGACGAGCGAGACGACGATCAGGACGGGGATCCACGGCGTGCTCCAGCCGACGACGTTGCCCTCGGTAAGCGCGAAGAGAAGGGCGAAGAGTCCGAGCGTGATCAATGCTGCCCCGATCCAGTCAACCGAGGCCCTCGCTGTGACGCCTTCCTGGTGCAGAGTGTGCTTCGGCGGTGGGATGACGAAAATCGCGGCGACCGGGACGATTGCTGCTAGTATCGCTGTGACACCGAAGACCCATTTCCAGCTGGTGTATCCAGCAATAAAGCCGGCAAGGATATTTCCAAATATACTCCCAAGGGGCGCACCAGCAGCTTGAGATGTACAGTCAGTTATCAACAATCCCCAAGGGTATCCGCCCGGGCGGCGAGTGACTGAGCAGAACTTACCATAGACTGTAAACGCATAGTTCTTGGCCTTCCCCGGAGGGAAAGTCGTTCCCAAGATCCCGATAGCCGTGGGGACGTTGGCAGCCGCTCCCTATCACAAGTTAGCCAATTTGCCCATTGTACCTGGGGGGCTTCTCCTCGCCCGGCCTCGGTTTGTGCTTACCAGGCCCTGGAGGCCCCTGAACAGGTTGAAAGCGATCTCGTTGGGCAAGAAGGGGTTGATGGCGGTTGCCACAGCCACCCAGGCGGAGCCCCATATGAAGATCTTGCGTTTGCCGAAGATGTCGCCAATCCTGCCCCAGAACAAGAGGAAGCACCCAAACGTGAGGGTATACGACGAGATGATCCACTGGACTCTAGCCGAGGGAATATCCAAGTCTCTGCCTATTGTTGGCAAGATGATGACAACGGCTTGGATCCCGAGGGTCTATAACTGGATGTCAGTCCCCCTTCCAGACAGTGACTGGTTTTCCGGTCCGGTGAACATGACGGAAGTTTTGAGGTCAACTCACGTTCATGAAACTGGCCCCAGTAACCGTGGCTACCAGGGCGATACATCTTGCTTTAGAGAAGGGCAGCTGTGGCTTGTCCTCGTCTTGGTTCTGTTCATTATCCGTGGCTACCTCGCGGCTAGTCACCGACTCGTCCGAAGTCGGAGCCTGGGTGGCTACAACGGCTTTCTCGTCCGGGTAGCTGTCACCGGTCTTAGCAGCCATAGTCGTCACTGTATGTCCCCTGAGCAAGGACTTATCAATGCCAGCGACGCACAACCTTGGGACTATTCACAGCTCGCGATGCCCTTCTGGGAATTTGGAAGATTAGAATTATCCTTCCAAATAAAAAAAAATAAAAAGGCGGAATGGTCCAGACGGGTCCCGCCTATGCACCGATGTTGCAGGCGGACCCACTAGGCAGGCCAAGGAAGCCGGGAGTGGAGCAGCACAAGATCTTTCGGTAGAGCTCCGGGATGACAATGCCGGCGCCGGCTTATGTGTATGAATGGATATTCCCTACTGCGAGAGAAAGGGCAGGGTCCCGGGCTGACTGAGTCTGATTTTAATGCCGGCTTCAGAAAAGTGAAAAAAAACAATATTTATTTTTTGCAGATTCGACCAGTCGGCTTGGGATTAAGGCATTCTGGAGAAAATATCACATCTTGGGGAGAAACTTGGCGCCGGTATTGCCGTGCTATTCCAGGGTTGAGGGCTTTTGTTGACCCTTGGATTAATGTCACTTCCTCTTGACATGACGTCTTATTCTGTGTTGGGACAAGAAAACGCAACTTGACAGATAATTGTTCCAGTAGGCAATGGCAAACAGAAAATCATTTTCACTCTGTTTCATCTTACGTTGTCTTATTTTCATTCCCGAGTCTTGATTTTTGTTCCTCACCTATCCTTCCTTCCCCCCCTGTCAAACCCAATCCGTTTCCCATACCAAAGACTATTTGCAAGGTTTTAGAAGCTAAGTACTCGAGGTTCAAACAGGGGGAGAGGGAAGAGGAGAGTCTCACCCAAGCAAGGTCCAGCGCGGAAGCTGTTGGATCCCAATGTTTGCACTAAAGTGAAGTGGAATGGGGGACATGAGCCTTTGCTCTCAATCTCAGTCCCTCACAGTTTTGCTTAATTGGCAAAGAGAACCATCAGCACTAGAACATGAGGACTTGGGATGAAAATACGATACAATGAATAAGCCAAGACAATAGCCCCTACTATTCGCTGTTTCCAGATTCTACTTTAAAGAAGGGCTAGAAAGATTAACTCCCTTAATTACCTATCCTACAATGCCAATGCTGACATGTCCTTTGATTCTCGTCTAGGTAATGCTTTGAATGTATTCTAGTCAACCACTATACTTTGTTCCTGGAGAAGGGACTCGAATCACTCTAGTTTCTAGGATTTCAGTAAGTCTAAGCACATGGTTCAATAGTTGATTAATTACTTTACGAATGGGAAGAGTCTGGGACAGTGATGACCTGGGGAGCGCATTGGTAACTAGACAATGAGAAGCTTCCACTCTCCACAGAAGCTAAAATCTATCTATTCATCTTGTCGATGCATTTTACTCAAAAGCCATTGTATCAATGAGACAAGGCGATTCAATGGCGGCGGGGAGAGAGAGAAAATCAACCCTCGCATTCGCGTAACACATCACCCAGCAGATGCCACTTCTATTCACACAAACATCTTGAGGGTCCAGTTCGTCTTTTTTGCCTTGGGATTCTACTTCCCACTGTTTACTTCCAGTTCCTGCGGACGAGCCCTTTCTCTTAGAAAATATTCAATCACCAGAGGTTTCAAGCCCAACCTTTCACACTTCCTGAAAAGGTACAGGCTCTCAGAGGCATCAATCTCAGCTCACAATACCAATATATAAATGGCCATCTCATACTTTTACAGCCAACTTTCAGAACCAGCGGTTCAACGCACTCGATTTCCTGACACTTTCAAGATCATCCAGACCCCAGACTGACACTGTTGAAATGACCCGTCAGACCAGCCTTGGAGACTCCCAGGAGGGTTCCTCCCCATTGGGTTCCTCTCCGTTGGATTCCTCTGGATATTACCGGCCATTATTCAGTCCCGACCGAACCTCTGACGATTCCATCCCATCTCCTCCCACCAGTCCCGCGGAACGGGCAGTGACACCAAAGTCGTACGGAAAGACGATTGCAGGTTCCTCGATGGAACCCACCGCAACGAATACCCCGTCCTGCCCAACAGGACCGAGCAGAACTTTGTATGGCCCCGGTCGGCCATTACGGCAACCGTTGTCCCCGTGGAGTACCCCTTCCAAGCTGCCACAGTTGCCAATTTCCCACCACGCGCCCTCTGGCCATCTGAGAAGCACCTCACTTTCGAATTTCGGGGGGTCCTCCGGTGGATTCAGTGGTGTTCACCATAACTGGCGCAGTCCAACTACATGGGCAACCGCCGCAGATAGACCAAACAGCCATGACTCTCAGCGATGGCTAGCAAGCCGCCTCAACAATTTGTCCCTAGAACCATCTACGGCTCTGGACAGCCCAGGCCAGCAGCATCCGCGTCGTTTCGTCAGTCCTCCCCGCCGACAGATAGAACAAGGTCACCCGAGCTTCGACACGGCGTCGACCGGCGAGAGCCCGCGCGTATTCCGACCCATGGAGTCGAAGCTATCGCAGAGGAACCCCGCCTCCCAGCAACACCGCGGCCCGTTCCCGCCGCAGCACGAGGCCTGGGCCCGCATGATCGCGGGCTTCTCGCCCAACTACTGCGGCAACATCAGCCTGTCGCGGAACCGCTCGGCCGACATACCGGAGCACCAGAACTGCTCCCTCTTCATCCTCAACCTGCCGGCCGACATCACGACCCGCGAGCTCCTCGCCAACATCCGCAACGCCGGCCGCGTCTACGCCACGCACATCAACGCCCCCGAGCCCGACAAGGGCCACGGCACCTGCGCCGCCAAGGTCATCTTCTTCGAGCGGCCGGCCGCCGAGCACCTGTTTGACCAGTGCCGCGGCGCCGGCGGGTTCGCCATGGCCGGGCGGGCGGAGCGCGGGCGTGTCATCTGGAACCGCATCCGCACGGCCGAGCAGGGGGGGCCCCGGCACCAGACGCGGGTGCTGCAGATCGCGGGGCCAGCCGGCGTCGTCAACGAGCCCTTCCTGACGGCCTACTTCCAGTCCAAGCTCGACTTCCAGGTCGACGAGGTCCTCGACGTCGGCGGCGCCGCCGAGCGCAGGGTCGTCGAGTACCGCTTCGGGTCGTTCCGCTGCCAGGCCGAGGCGGCGCGCATGGCCCTCGCCCGCGAGTGGAGCGAGCACGACGTCAAGGTCTGGTTCGGCCCAGACCCTTGCGACATTGACTTGCCCCCCGTCGGACAGTTCTCCCTGCCTCCTCCTGGCTCTTCCGAGGGCTCGGCTACTCGTACGGAAAGGCTGGCCCAGATTGAGGAGGAATGATGCAGGAAAGATGATGTGGGGAAGAGGGGTGAGAAGGCGTTCGGCATCTGTCAGTGGTTTTGCAGCGCCCACCTATGGCTGGGACGGGCATAGCGATGGGAAACTCGGAAGGCGTTGAGCTGGCATTGGGGCCCCTGATTCGATTGGATATTTGGATATTTGGATATTTGGACCCGGTAATTACATTGTATGTTGGGCAAATGGTCCCGGGCTGGCCCACGAGGACAGTCTTTGTTGGAGGAGTTGAGTTTGATTTAATTGGGATTTTCAAGATACCTGTACACCACCTACTCAATTGACCAAATTCCCGCCCACTAATTTGCACCTCACAATCCTAAAATGTGTGGAGGGGCACTTGAGCCGTCGAGATGGTTGTGAATCGAGTTAGGCTACACGGAACTCAAGGATTTACTCAGACATTGTATTGGGTATCTATGAAGGTTCCGACGAAGTGCCAATGCCTCCCTTCCTTCTGTACCCTGCTTCCCATGCTCTCCCCTATTTTTCGTGGACAGTATTCTACAGGCGACCATGAACTATCGTCGTTCATGGAAAGTGAGGCACCTAAGCGTACTCAAATGCAGAAATCGGGCCATGTGCGGCCCGTCGAACTGAGCATGTGCGAAAACAAATCCAACACAGGTCGTCAACCAGAGCGCCGAAACAGGTAACAGAAAAACACACAAAGCCCCAATATCGGCAGCCTAGATCGGACTCATTTCGAGCCGCGTAACTGCCGATCAGATACATCAGATCAGTATCGAGAGCCTCTATGGTCATCTCGACCACGTCTGTCAGATCGACCACCGAAGGTTGGAAGAGGGGCGCCATCCAAGCGAGAGCGAGGGCCCACATCATCCCTACGCGAGCCGCCGCCGCCTCCTCCGCCAAAATACCGGTCGCTACCGGGGCGTGGTCGGAAAGGGGGTGGGCCGCCGGGTGGCGGGCCCCGAGGAGGACCACGAGGAGGACCACCAAAAGCAGCCCCGCCACGTCGGCGTCGATCGCGTTCCCGATGGGGCGGGCGGATGCCGATGAAGACTTCCTTGCCGCGGTCCACAAATGAGGTCTCGTCTTCGAATGTGTAGCGGTTGATCTCGTCCTCTCGTCCCATGTCGCGGTTGCGCTCGGTCGAGCAGTAGGAGCGCATGTTGCCCAGGCGCCGCCTGGCGAGGTCTTCCGGCGCCGCTCTGTAGTGGAGTGACGGCATGGCTCGTGTGGCTTTCCACCCTTCTCCCAGAGTAGCCGGTACCTGCCCTCGGTTGGGTCCCGTTCGTCCACCGGCCCCTCGAGGACCAAGAGGAGCGCCTTCGATGCCAATGTTGCTTCGGGATGGGCCTGTAGGGATGAAGCCAGCTACAGGCGGAGGCGGGGGTCTTGCAGTCTGTCTAGCAGAATCCGCCCCAACTTCTTCCAGCTTAGCTACCATGTTTCCCTCATCGTCTGGCTCATAAAGAACTTCCCAGCGGTTCAGATTCCCTCGGCCATCCTTGTCCGACTGCTCCCTCTCAGCCCACTCGACTACTTTTTCTGCTGGGATGAAGTCAACCCAGAGTGGTTTCCTATTCCGCTCGTCGGGCCAAATGGTATCATGGAGGGCCGAGCGAACTCGAGCTGCCGCAGAGACACTACTGAGGCTGACATATGCGTGAGTTCGGATCTGGTCGAGGTAAAATTCGTGGATGACACTAGGGTCAGAGCGGCTGCCAGGAGGAGTCGCGAGTTGGACAAGGTGCTCCTGGACCATGGCGGATCGGAGAGGGCGCATGAAGTTCTTGATGTAGAGAGCTGAAGTAGCAGGGTGGATTGCAGGGACAACTGCCTTTTCGTCCAAGCCAGAAGAGGAGTTGACGGCGCCGTAGCCAGTGACATTGTCATCCGCAGTATCATGATCCACTGGGTGATGGAGGTCGCGAGGAGACTGGGATGCATCGGCGATATTCTGGGTCTTGAGAGCCTCAGTCTCGTCAACATCCATGTCCACATCTGGTCTAGCATGTTCAGCTGCATGGGGCGGTTGCTGCTCAATGCCCTGCTCAATGGCCTCCACAGATTTGACTTCTGCAAACGAGGGCTGCTCATCGAGCTGCTCCTTGGTGAGTGGAAGAACCTTGGGTTCTTCAGGTGCAACGCCATTTGCTTGAGCTAGCCCATCAGTTTCAGCCATGTGTGTATCCTCGTCGTCCCGGCGCACACGCTTCCGAACATCCTCCTCTGCAGATAGGGGTGGGCTCCGTGATCGCCGCTTTCTTGCCCGTGTATCCTTGACCACTTCACTAGGTGCAGGCGGGGTGTCGACATAACTGGGCTCTTTCTCCACATTTTTTGTGCTGGTCGTGACGACCTGCTGGGATGGGGTGGTAGCTTCGACAATGGGCGTCGATTCCTCTGGGGGGATTTGGGTGGAAGACGCGACATCGGGCTTCTGTGGGGAAGTTGGGGGTGGGATTGCCTTTTCAGGCTGCTCAATCTCTGCAGATGGTTGTCGAGTGCTGTCAGAGTCGGTCTTGGGCTTTAGTTCTGAGACGGAGTCTGGCACAGCTGCCTCTTCCACAGTTGTCTCTTCTTCGCCACCTGGTGCCTCTTCAATGCCTGCATCATCTTTATTTTCCTCTTCAGCATCGGCACTAGCAAGACGCTCGACAATATCTGCCTTCTTGCCAGTCTGGGGAAGACCACGCCTCTTCAGTTCAGCCCGCAGTTCGACAACAGTAAGCTTGCTCCAGTCGGTTGCCATGGTGAGGCAACGTGACAGGGGATGTGAGAATAAGCTAAACGGGAATCGAGATGCTCATGGCTTAGCAGTATGTGGATCAAGGAGTACAGAAAAGAGTAGGCCGGGTGTCAAACAAGGTCGAGAATTGAGGGAAGGGTCGGCGCGTGGATTCTGCACTGATCTTGGGTGGTTGATAGTGTGGAGGAAATATATTCGCAATTCGTCGTGTGTGTCGTGGTAGTGTAATCGTCACGGGTAGAAAAATTGGGCGCGTCACAGAGTCTGGAAGTCAAGGGCACAGTGCGGCGCGTGTTGTTAAGGCTGTGCATCTGAGCCAATGATGTTTGCACTAATAAGGTTGCATAATTGCCTAAGGCAAACATCATCATTTCAACAAGGGGCCTGGTAATCCGTACCAAGGTACATCTTATTATCCCAACTTTACTGCAGCATGCAGTCAGGTACCTACACATCCTTGCGATGCTTCATATTAAGTGCCGATTGCGTCCAGGGTATTGATTCTGCCAAGCTCTGATTGGACAGGCATTGCTGCAAGTGCAGGTTCCTGGGATGACAAAACCCCCAAAATGGCGGGGCTGGTCATTGAGTGTCCAGCCTCTTTGAGCCGAATGCGTCACTGAAATTTGATGAGGGGATCCCAGGCACATCAGCAAATTATCAGCCCAGCCTTTCAACATCAATAGGATTGACCTTCCTCGACCCAACACATAGTAAATAATGAATCGGAAGAGGAGGCGATCAAAGACGGCCTCGATCTGCTTCGCTCGTCCGCTCTTTCAAAGCTAGATGCCATGACATTCTCGACCCCTCGACCCATCTTCTAGTAGCCGACTCTTATTGAGGGCTGCCTCCCGTCTTCCGACTTCATTCCTACATCAGATTCATGTCAGATTCAACTCTTCGCACATCTCCTGAACCTGAGACTCTACGCGACATTATGGTCATCCGACAGCCTCCCCACTACACAAGCGGAAGGTTCTCCGCCCACAATCTCTCCCCCGAGGCCCTAGACGTGGACAACCAACATGACGCAGAAACGCGCCGAGGAAGATCACCTACGCCGAGGCCAAATACCCCTCCTGAGCCCTCGTCCGCTTCCACCGTGTTCCCAGCATCTTGCTCAGCTCCGGCTTCGGTCATCTTAGGAGACCATACCCACCTAACAATACCTTCCCTCGACGACGAGGACGAGTGCGGTATCGTCAGGAGCATAGCCATTCTGAATCCTTTCAAGACGACGTTTGGGGGCCAGCATGCGCTCCTGAACGACCACTGTGCCATGGATATACTATTGGAAGGAGATAAGGCAGCCACCACCCTTTCAAGGACAGATCTGCCTAACGGTGCAGACTCCCGGCCATTCCCGGATGCGCTCTCCGTTCAGGGCTTGAACGAGCTAGGATTTGGCAGTTATTTGGCGGGCCCGGATGTCGTCCCCGTCAGCCATGCAAATGGGCTAGAGGTTGACAAGAAACCATCGACATTCGAGGTGCTACCCGAGCAAGGGGCTGGCCAGGGGCTGCAAACTATTGACGATGCATCGACTACTGAGGTGGGAAAGGAGGGGGTTGCTGAAGAGGAGTCGCCTGCTGGGGAGGACTCGCCTGCTGAAGAGGACTCGCCTGCCGGAGACAAGGGTGGTAGCGGCGATCCATTTCAGGATGATTTGGATCCCGACATGGACGACGAGACGAACAGTGACTGGGACACCCACGAACAAGTCGAGAAGCACCTGGAGGATTACAATGAGTTCAAAAGCGCAATCAAGGGCCACGAAAAATGGACCGACGCACAGGCTCATCTGCATAAACTCATTGCACTGCGCGGGTCGTGGCCGATGCTGAGGAGAGACTGGACCTTCAACTTTAGGACGCGGAATATTTACCCCTGGGTCTATGCTCCAGAAGGGAGCCGCAAGAAGGTGGCCATCAACGCAAGATCGGACGAGTTCCGAGGTGAGCTTATTTTCCTCGATTGGACTTGAGATGAACCATGCTGACCACCTCTCTCATAGCCGCAAAATCTCTCGAAGCTTTATTCGACCTGTCGGCGCTTATATGCAGCTATCGTCAAATCAGAATGGAGGCTCGAATCGGGCCTGTTCTCACCAAAGCTCTCGAGAGGCATATCGACTGGGCCATGCACGACGCGGGGGTATCAAAGCGGATATACATCCCCACCCTCCAGGTCTACGAGTTCGATCCGGCAGCCTACGACATGGAGAGCGGCGACGAGTTTGGCTCCGACTCGGAGCTCGATTCGGACCCCATCTCGGACGAGGTCGAGAAGAGGCTCCGGAGATTGGCCGCCAAACACAGGCTGGATCTCGTCCTGCCCGGGCGTATACACCTGCCGGAGGCGGAGTGGGAATACCGGTCGCCGCCGCCCCTCCTGTTCGCCTTCGTCGTCGTGCAGCACATGGTGATGATCATCAACCTGGATTCTTCGCATCCCGAAAACGAGATCATCGTCTTCGTGGAGATCAACATGTCTGAGGCGGACCAGTGGCTCTGGAACGCCTTGGCTGTCACCCTTCCGGTCCAGGTGGCGAGAGATGCACTCTGGGCTATCAAAGACACATTGCCCGAAGTGGAGATGATGGAAGTGGACGACCCTGATATATGAAGTTTAAACTTTGTCATGATTGGCGTTCGTTGTTGTGTTGTTGGAAGTTTTTTATAGATACCCCTCCCTGCCTCACACCTATTCCCTTGATGATTCGGACGATGTACGGTCAAATTCGGATACCCACGATGAGCTAGGACTTGAGAACGATTGCAATGGTTAATGTACTTCATGCAGTCACAATATTTAGTAGCAATGGCGTATATTTGAAGCATTATAACGGACGCATTACGAGCAAGAATATGAGCTAAATCGTACTATGGCATCCATATCGTACATGGACGATCGAGCCACCACTCGGTGGTCCATTGTGCCTCCGACCGATTCGTTGAACGTACAGCGTATATAAGATCTCTTGGAATCTCACCCTCCTCGGTTCCCGAGACCCCAGTCTCCGATCCCCTTCCCCACCCCACAACACCTCAACCGCCCCCCCTGTTATCATAATTCACCAGATGTAACAAATGCTTGTCGACACGAGGAACGAACAAGATGCGACTTGAGAAGCCACGGAGGTCGCCGAAGCTCCCTCGCCCCGTCTAGACCTGTTCGGCGCCCCAGCCGGCGTCCGCCTCGCGCATGTTTGCCGGGGGCTCGACGGAGGGGATGAACTCGAGGATGACGTACGCCACGCCGACGATGCCGACGATCGAGCCGGCGATCACGCGCAGCACGTTGTCGTGGAGGAGGATGGACCCGACGAAGATGTAGACTGCGGTTCGAAAGGCGTCAGTCAGTCACGTCAAACCAATTCCCAGCACACGGCAGAGAAGGCGGGATATGATCACAGAACCGGTAAGGGGTTCACGTACAGATACCGCGTCCGATGAAGGAGAAGAGGAAGGAGGCGTGGCGAGACACCTGCGGAGGGATTTGGAACTCTGTCGGCCTTTGTTAGGATTCGGCTGCGCGAAAGGAAGCAGCGGCTGGCTGTAGATCTTGACATACCAAGAAGACCAGTAGCTGTAGAGAGAACATATTTCATTAGCCAACAAAGCACAGACGATGATGTGGAAAGCCTCGGAAACGGGGCGACTCACCAAGTCCAAAGATGATGACATAGCATCCAACCACGACAGATTGGCTATTGCGCAGGTTCCAATTAGCTCCGTAGTTCTTCGCCGAGTGTTGTCACAATCGGGCGACACCCAAGAGGTGTGAATCCAACGGTCAGGAAGGGCAACGGGGAGGAATCCCCTCCTTCGTCTTTGAAGGCGGCTGGACGAGGGCGGGAGCAACACGGTACGTACAATCTTAGCGGGAAGAACTGGGAGATGCCTCCCAGTACCATAATGACCGCAACCACAAGGTTGACGATCCGGCTAGAGTGAACAGCCACGAGTTAGTCCAATTCGTGTCATTTCGGGGCGAGCGCGTTGGAAAGCTCCAGTGCTATCCGGCCAACGTACAAGCTGTCGGAGAAGTCCATTTTTGCTGGTTGGGGGGTGGTGATTGGAAACAAAGCTGGTCTGGTCAGGCGCCGACTTGACGTTTGTTCTTCAAATACTAAAACACTTGGGGGAGCTTGCGTGGAGGACTAGGCAGATGAATTCTCTGCAGTGGCACCAAGGGTACGTGGAGGGTGATGAAGCAACCGAAGCATTTGCCTAGACTGACGCAGCTGGTATCGCTTCCAATGCAAGTAAACATGGATTAGAGCATTTGACCCACACCTCCTATTCTTCTATAGGACTAAGCAAAAGTATGCATTTAACCAAGGTATTTACAGACTTCGACGAAGCAACTAATAAATGTGAACCCCTTTTTCCACTGCGCCATTCCTTTCTCATGCCAATCGTTATCATGGTCTTGGTTGACGCCGGCAGCCCTAGAGCGAACTGCATTCTGGACCCAAACACATACGCCTCGGATGCAACCCAGCGGGTTCCCAGTAAACCCAGAGACATCCAGAGACCTGACAGATGCCATCGCACTTAAAACTCCTGCTCCAATAAACCCGGCAGTTACCCCGATCTAGAGCCATGATAGACCCTTCACATCCCAAGTTCAGCTAGTTCCCTTTCCTTTGCGGCGAGCATCTCCCTCATACTCTCCGCTTCCCGTTGCAGCGCCATCCTTCGTCCGGCTTTCACCTTGTCACTCTCGTTGCCGGCGTCGTACGAGCTGCTCTGCGGGCTCGGAATACCACTGGACGTCCCGCCGGAAGTCCGCATGGGCCGGAGCCGGTTTTCTGATGTATCGTCCGAGGCGGAACGGGTAGCAGCGGAATTCAATATCGATTTAATGGAGGACAGACGTTTCGAGTTGTCGGCATCAGGAGGGGTTGGAAACTCCATATCGGTTGAAGAGAACGATCGTTTCCGTGGCGGTGAGAGGAATGATGCTGGGGATAATGAGGACTTTCGATCGGTCGGAATACCGATTGATTGGAGGGGGGCCAATCGGTTCTCGTTTGTCAAGGACTCGGGTAGGTATTTCGGTTGGCTTGTAGGTGATGAGTGATACTGCGTCAGGTCTCCCGAATGTAACGGCGAAGACTGCCTGTTCTGTCGAAGCACAGCTTCGGGCACAAGGGTCAGCGGCGGCCCTGGCCGTCCCTTTGAGCCGAGATTAACGGATCCATCCGGGTTCATGGAACCCCTCTCCGTCGGAGTATCGGCGCCCGGCGATGGCGAGTCTGCGGGTTCCGTCGAGGCGCCCTCGGCAGCCTCCTGAGATGCCGGTATGACTCTTTTCCTCCGCTTGATTACCGATTTCTTCATCGTCACGGGCCTGTGGGCCCCGTGGAGCTTGTAGTAGAGGCCTGCACTCAGGTCAGAAGGGACTTTCTCTGGAGTCTGCTCTAGAAAGGGGGAGCTCACCGCATGCGTTGCAGATGGTGTGACCAGCCTCATCTCTGCGCCATAAAGGGGTGATAGTAGTCCCACAGTTCTGACAAGCAATGACTACTGTTGTATTCTGGCCCTGGATGTGAAGGGCGCCAATGTCGATTGGCGTAGGCGCTTCCGCTCCGCTGTCTGGTTGGACCTTCACCGGGGATGGGCCGTTGCAGTTCTTGAGCACACCAAAGCTAGCGCTTTTGGATACCCTATTGTTGTATGCTGGACAGCCGTTGCAACCTTCGGCCCCTCCCGTTCCGTTACACCGGCCGCCGCCCGGGCATGTCCCGGTCGGCGTCTGGTCTGCCGCAACATACGTTGCACCCGGTGATTTCGGTAGAAGCTGAGCATTGGACTTTGGTGACAACTTCTCGGGGGTGCGGCGTACGTTACTTGCGAGAACGTTTGGAGGCCGTTTCAGGTTGGTTGGTCGAGCGGTATTTCTCGCCTTAAGATATAGTCCACAAGCGTTGCAAATGGTCGCTCCTTGTGGTGATCTCCGCCAAAGAGGAGTGCGAGTTGTACCGCAGTTACTAGACACATGGTCAGATAGTGGAAACTTCAAAAGTCGTACTAAACGCACCTGCAGATCTGTCCGGTGTGGCTGGAGGATGGCTCAGGAGCCACTTGACCAGTCATGTCTTCATCTAATTGGGATCCCCCAGGCCCCGCGTTGCTTGAAGGGCTACCGGGGCCGGTTTCGGACAGGCTCGGCGATCTCGAGGCACCAGACACGGACCAGGCATCACTCCCCGACTGGGGCAGTTGGGTCCTCGGGCCTTGAGAGGTATCGGCGTGATCTCTTGACGGTACCGGTCGGGATGGTAGTGCGGTCCTGAACAAGGTGGCGTCTTCCCTCTGCTGCGCTGAGGGATGCATCATTTCGGACAACGCCATTCCCAGCAACCACCAATAGACCTTACGAAGGAGTAAAGCAACGATGCCGATGCCGCGAACGCTCCAGTTTCCTGAAAGGGGGAAGAGGGGATCAGGTGGTTAAAGCGCTGCCAAGTCTAGTTGAACTTTGGCCCGTCGCCAGAACGCACGTGCAAGTGTCGGACTCGAGTCAAGGCTGTGTGATCAGGGAAGAGTGGTAGTGGATGTTGTGAGCAGTAAGTAGTGTCAGATGGGGGGTCGAGGTGTCTCGTTGAAGCGCAAGAGGGCTTGAAGACGAGAAAGAGGTGAGTGGCATAGAGAGGGCCTGAGAGAATCCCAGATAACCACGAGTAGTACGTCGTGCCGTGTGAGGGGACTCCACTTTTCTGCAGTCAGGTAATCTGATCCGAGTAAGGTAAGACCCAAGATTAGGAGACCGTTTCGTTCCCAACGAAAATAAGAGACTGTAAGATTGCCGTCCAGGATGGCGAAGCGGATGGGGTGGCTGAGTGATGCAGGAGGGATCTGGCAAATAGCATAAAGGTGTCTTCCCCCATCATGAGGCGACCCCGGAACCTGGTGGACATGACAGTTTCCGATGCGAAGTGCCCATTTGGCGGGCCGATGAGCGGACCAATCAGCAGCGTCGTAAAAGTAATACACGATCCTGTGTGTGTTAGCGCGGTCAAGACGTCGTAGGTGACGACGGATTTGATTCGGCCAAGAACCTAGTCTTATTTTCCACCGCCCAGGTTCCATCAACAAGGCAGGTACCTAGGTACCTACTTGTTGATCCCCGCCGCCATGAAATGGTCAGGGGAAGCAGAAATAATCACCGACTCCGAACACAATACCTACTACATAAGCCCAAAGGCCACCCTTGGCGCCACTCGCGACAATGCACCTACGCGTACGTAGCGTAGGTGCAGTACTTCGTAATGTTTGCCTGGGCAGCTTAGGAACACAGTGCTGTTGTAACCGGTTCGACCAGGGCCAGAGTCATGCAACTTCGTGGAAAGTGTTTCGTCGTTTATTAGTGTCTCCTCGGTCCATCGTCTTATCTCTTGTCGTGCGCCGTCCCCCTCAGCCAGCTGTACTCCCATCTACTGCAGGCAATCCTTGTGTTCTCCCTCTCGGACTCGGTGGAACACGAGTGGCTCGAGGAAGGCGTGCTCAGCCACCTCGGCTGATAAGTAGATCTCATCTCCCGTCTCTAGTCGAGCGAAACATGCCGCCAAGCATTTTTATCAATCCCATCAGTTGTCTGGGCTCGAGCGTTGAGTGGTCGGCTTATCTTTCCGAAAGTTCCATGTCTGGCCTGGCCACATCAGGGGCTAGGTACTCCGTATCCTCCTTGCAGCTTCTCGAATTCCGCTTCTCGGAAGGCGGTGGAGCTTCGCAGCCGGGTTAGACGTTGCCAGGCCGAAAGGCACAAGTGGCACGATCGTAGAGACACCAAACTTGGATATTAATAGCTCCAAGCAATGATTCCTATGACGCTTGGACGAGAATTATGTTTCTGACTGAAGACTTTGTAATCACAGAGTCGCACCTCTCCCGCTGACGATGTTAGCCGCCAGCCAGTAATTCGGGGCTGCAACTTGGCATAGAGAATAATGGGTGTGTATGGATCTGTTGGGCAGGAATTTGAGAACACACTCCCACACAAGGCATTGAAAGGGTCAAGAACAGGGAGCTTGCGAGGCAGGCAAAGCGGCTGAGGTTGTTGAAATCATATATTTCTTTTTCTACTTTCGTCGCCGGAATATGAGGGTTAGGGTTATCGCGGACATCCTGCCTCCCGAATAGGTTTAGTGAGGGGCAGGAAATTTCTGAGAGGCTTCATGGCAGTTCAGACTCGGTGGATTTGGAATGCTGAGCCAACCTTCATATCCAGCGAGACGGGCACGAAGAACATCTCAATCCAGCTCTCAGAGTTTCCAAGGGCATCTCTATTTCAGTACAAGGTGCTCCACGTTTCCCAAAAGATGGCGAAGAAAAGAGCTAGAGAAGCCGACGGCCTCCAAGATGCGGCCGTCGACTCCAACGTTGATAAGATGGATGAGGATGACAGCTCTGATGATGATGTGGGTGCACTTAGCCTTACCTGGCAATCTTTGTCCAGAAATCTAATACCATGCCAGGATTTCGATATTGTCAATGTCGACTTCGAGTGGTTCAATTTTGATCCCGATATCGACTTCCATGGTGTCAAGACTCTTCTAAGACAGCTCTTTGATGTTGATTCCCAACTCCTCGACCTGTCCGGTCTCACCGACTTGATAGTCGAGCAACGCACCATCGGATCGACGGTCAAGGTCGACGACAAAGCCAGCGACGCTTACGCCTTCTTGACTGCTCTCAATCTTGCTGAACATGCTGAAAAGAAGCCCGTAGCCGAGCTTCTTCTGTATTTGGCAGAGAAGGCCAAGTCAAACGACGCTCTCTCACCAGTGTCGGATCTTCTCGCCTCGAGGGCCCACGTCGGCCTCATCCTTTCCGAGAGGTTGATAAACATGCCGTCGGAGATAGCGCCGCCAATGTACTCCATGCTCGCCGATGAGGTCGAGGCTGCCGTTGAAGACAAGGAGCCCTACGAATTCTCACACTACTTGATAGTCTCCAAAACCTATAATGAGGTCGCATCGAATCTGGACCAGAGCGAAAGGAAGAAGAAGAAGGCCAAGGACGAGTCACCGCTGTTCTACTTCCATCCCGAAGACGAGGTGCTCCAGAAACATGCAGTCGCTTATGGCGGCTTCCAGTATAGCAAAGATGAAGAGTCCGTGGCCGACAGCAAAAGGGCGTTCCAGGAGATGGGGGTAAAGTCAAGTGGATTCATGATTCTGATTGAGGCTGGCAAGTTCAGGGTCGCAGTGAAGGCCATTGGCGACTACATGAGCCCCTCGGCCTGATCTCTCCGATCGGGTCTCAAGGCTATTCTAGCCGTTGCATCAGATACTCGACCTCGACTTCCTTAGTCAAGGGAATGACAAAGTCTCTGTACATGGATACGACGGCTTCCACGTTTATCTTGGCCTGATCACCAGCATCCACCCCAAAGGACGGGTCGGTGCCGTATGTTTGTGCCTTAAGCTTGAGCCTCTCCAGCACGGTCTTTTCGACGGCCGCGTTCGTGATCGCCTCGCCGATCCCATCCCGATCACCAGCCTTGATCAACCTGGTGAATTTCTCCGTTTCCGACAGAAATTTCGACTCGGCCACGAACTTGCCAAAGTGTATCCTCCTTGACAAGGCCTGTAGGCATGCGATATCACATGTTGCCGACGATCCATAGTTCTCCTGCGAGACCCCACGATCCCCCCTGCCACCAAAATCCGGGCAGACTGCCGGGAGGAACTGCTGCGTATAGAACTTCTTGATCTTGTCGTTGACGTTGACGGTGTTCTTGTGGAGGATCCTGGGGTAATCCAGGGGATCTAATATAGGCTTTTGAAGTTGCTCGAGGAAGAACGGATACTCGTCCGGCGACTCGTAGCGTCGAATGAGAGATTGCAGCTTTTCCTGCTCCAGGAGGTACCAGTCCATGAAACTAAGGTCGCTGTTTGGGATTGGCACGGCGCCAGGAATGTAGATGTTCTCGTTCAGCGGGAATTGGACGCGCTCGATCAGATGGAAGGTGATGGTATCCTCCAGCCGACTATTGACTCCTGGTGAGCTGAAGGTTGGCGAACGAGCCTGCAGAAGCCAGACTCACATCAGTTGGTATCGGATGCGCGAGAGATCCAGCGCCTTAGACGCATCGGACAGGTCGATGAGTGAATCCATCTTGAACGGCTCTGGAGGTTGGGGGGGATTTCCTTGTGAGGAACAGGTTGTCAATCGTATCGTTCCGGTATCGTTCCAATCCTGGTGCCAAAGCCCGAATTGGGGGGTGGGGTTCAAATGTTCTCAGCTTTTGCTTTGGCAGGAGCTATGACCCGGGCAACATGGGTACCTATGAGGCGGCCAATCCAGAACCCTGCTTGCCCTTTCTTGGTGCCGCAGCCTCACAAGGTTTGCGCCACAACCTCACTCGTAGCCGCAACCATTGCCGCGTCCAAATAATCAGATAACTTCAACCTACTGAGCATCCCACCCATGGGCCCACCGCGGTTTACGAGACCAAACACCGAGACTGTATAGAACATTCGTATTTCCAGCTTCTTGCACGACCAAGAGCAACGAATGGCCAGTCCCGACGAGCGCGATGCCTTCCACGACGACCTGTCCCCCGAGGACGAGGAGTCCTCCATCATCTCTGTGCGCTGAGCTAGCTGTACAATGCTTGATCCGAATGTTGGCTGATGGTTGATCTAGACACGGGGATTCGAGTCATTCGGTCGTAAAGTAACCACCACAGCAAGCCACTTGATCGGCCCGCGCTCAGATCCGGCTTCCCACCCCCAATACCAAAGCGCGATGGGCGAGGTCCACAAGCACCTCCGGAGCCAGACCCTTCAGCGCAGCATGTTCTCTATGGCTCGCACGACCCCCACAGACCTAGTTCGGTCCAAGTTGTCCCCCAAGGAGATCCAATCAAGAGCCATGGCATATGTCCCGGAGGAGCTGCTGCAGAACATCCCAGAAGACGAGAACTCATACTCTCTGTTCCAAGGCTTCCAGGCCAGCTTTCCCGGCTTCACAGAGGAAGGGAAGAAACACAGGCGCCGGGTCTCAAGGGGAAGGAAGTTGCTTCAAGACTCTCACACGACACCAGACAGCCCTCATGCGGTGCAGAAGCTCGGGAAGGAGAAGGCCTCGATGATGCACGAGTTTGAGATGCTGGGCATTCGGAAGAACATGGCCAGCAGCGAGATCCGGGAGATAGACAACAAGATGGCCAATTTGGCGGGCATGCGCAAGATTATCCTGGAAAGGCTAGCCAGCTTGGAGCAAGAGGAGGCGCTCTTAGAGCACGATAGTAAGGCTCTCGCATCTGTCTCATTCGGATTTGGCATACTAACCATGAATTTCATTTCAGTAATGGACGTTGAGGGCAGGCTAGAAGAAGCCCAGGCACTTGTCGAAGAAGCAGAGTCTATAGCGCTGCAGACGCCAACAAAGACGGATGAAGACCTAGCTTTGGACAGAGAGGATGACGATCCGGGCTTCATGTCCCAATCCATTTATGAAAAGCTCCCGTCTGCTAACAGCACTCCGTCGCGTTCTAAGAAACCGCGCAACTTGAGACGGAAGTCGATGCCAATCCTACACGAGCACTTTGATCCTGGGACAATGATTCGAGAAATCCGGGCCCACCAAGATAACATCACGGCCCTTGACTTCGATGCGCCATTTGGCACCATGGTCACGGCAGCAATGGATGACTCGGTTCGAGTGTGGGACCTGAACGCAGGTCGTTGCATGGGCTTCCTCGAGGGCCATACGGCGTCAGTACGCACGCTTCAGGTCCAAGACAATATCTTGGCGACAGGCTCGGTCGATGCCACGGTCCGGCTCTGGGATCTTAGCAAGGCCCACTATGACCCGCACGGCAGCCAGTTTGGAAAGGACGACGACGACGACGGCATTGCTTTCGAGAACCCGGATGACTCGCCCGTCGAGCCGCCACCGGGCAGCATGGCCGACTGCCCATTGTTCACCTTGCAGGCCCATGTCGACGAGATCACGGCCCTCCACTTCAGTGGGGATGTCCTAGTCTCTGGCTCGGCCGACAAGACGCTCCGGCACTGGGATCTTGAGAAGGGCCGGTGCGTCCAGACCCTGGATGTGATGTGGGCAGCAGCACAGGCTTCTGCCACATCATCAACGGGTGAAGGGGCGTGGAGGCAGACGGGCCGTTCTGCCAGTGTATCGGCAGATTTTGTAGGGGCTCTCCAGGTGTTCGAGTCTGCCCTGGCCTGCGGAACTGCAGACGGGATGGTGAGACTATGGGATTTACGAAGCGGCCAGGTCAATCGAAGCCTGGTGGGCCACACGGGGGCAGTGACCTGTTTGCAGTTTGACGACGTACATCTGGTGACGGGGAGCCTCGACAGGAGCATACGGGTAAGACAAGACGGAATCTCGTCCCGGGGCGAATAAGTCCTTGCTAACCCCCTCGATAGATCTGGGACCTGCGCACGGGGTCCATTTACGATGCCTATGCCTACGACAACCCCATCACAAGCATGATGTTTGACGTCCGACGGATAGTCTGTGCTGCAGGCGAGGATGTGGTCAAGGTGTACGATAAGGTGGAGGGACGGCAGTGGGACTGCGGTGCTGGCATTGCGGGAGAAGAAGAGGGCAGGATGCCTGCTGTGGTCGAGCGTGTACGAATAAAGGACGGCTATATGACCGAAGGACGCCGCGATGGGATTGTCGGTGTTTGGACATGTTAATATACGGATGCATGGGATTATATAGACCAAGAAAAAAATATCGCCTACTAGTCTTCGGTAGGTAGACGGGCAGTTATTACCTGTGAAGGCCATGTCATCGTAGGTCCCTACTCGGTACGCTGGTAGGGAGACAGGCGGCAGCCAGTCTACTGAGTGGATGTCTCCTGCCATGGAGCCAATCAGACCAGTGGAGATGCCAAATCGGGCAATATGCGATGAAGGGGCACTTACAAGTTACAACTTCCCAGTACGTCCGGGTCCGGAGTTTTGGCCGGCGATAACATAAACACCGTCTTTCTCCCTTAAGTTGACGTCTGCCGGAAGACTAAAACATGTCACCATGCGGAGTTAGGTCAAGCCAAGAACTGGGAGCCACGACTAGGCACGGCAACTTGCGCGGCAGCTTTGGGCGGGGAACGCATTGAGAATCCGGCATTCCGAACAGCTCGAGCCTCGGGTTTGGTGATCATTACAACAGAACTACGTAGGTGCTCGGCATCCTGTTTCTGAGAACCAGAAACTTATAAGTCCTTGGGACCGCACTCGCCATACACACTCGTCTCTTCGTCCTGGCTTCAACACCTAATTACACGCCAAACGAATCAATTGCGACCTAGGCTCCCTCTCAACATAACCAGAAAATAACTAAACAAATATAATACCAACCGCCAAACGACACGAACAGCAATCATGGCGTCTGCTCTACCTATGGCCCCGCCTCCCAAGAGCCCCCTTGGCAGGTATCGACTCCTATCACCCTCTGCCTCTGTGAGGGTCAGCCCACTATGCCTGGGTGCCATGAATTTTGGCAACGCATGGTGAGTGAGATCAGTTCTCCTCAAAGTCGATAATGGAACACTCTGTCTTTAACAACTGTGTCTGTAGGAAGGATTACATGGGACACTGTGACCAGACCGCCACTGAGAACATTTTGGATTTCTTCTATGAGCATGGAGGTATGTATTAAAGGCTGGCAGAGAGTCCATTACATCATATCCACCCCCAGCTTTAACACCCGGCGACGGCATGTGATCTAATCGGCTTTCGTCAGGCAACTTCATCGACACTGCAAACAATTATCAATTTGAGGAATCCGAGAAGTGGATTGGGGAATGGATGAAGAAGCGTGGCAACCGGGACGAAATTGGTGAGTCGCTACCAACGGCCACCCCCTGAGTGTCTCCGTGTCTAATGCAGGTTGAAGTCCTGGCCACCAAGTACAGCACAAATTACCGCGCCGGCCTGGGAAACAAGCAGATTATGGCCAACTTCGCCGGAAACGGAGCAAAGAGCCTCCACGCGTCGGTCGAAGCCAGTTTGAAGAAGCTGCAGACCGATTATATCGACTTGGTGAGCGACAGTCCTCCGATGACAAAAAGAAAAGGGGGGCCGGGTACTAACACTCGGCATAGCTCTATGTGCACTGGTGGGATTTCTCGACTTCGATCCCGGAGTTGATGCAATCACTCAATCACCTGGTTCAGGCCGGGAAGATTCTGTATCTCGGTGCCAGTGACATGCCCGCATGGGTGGTTAGCAAAGCCAACCAGTATGCCCGGGACCACGGGCTTAGACAGTTCTCTGTCTACCAGGGGCGATGGTCAGCTGGCAACCGTGACTTTGAGCGCGACATCATCCCAATGGCCCGTGATGAAGGCATGGCACTTGCGCCGTGGGGATCCCTCGGTGGTGGTAACTTCAAGACCGAGGAACAGCGCAAGGCACAGGAGGGCCGGAAGGTCAAGCCCACCGACGCGCAGATCAAGATCAGCGATGCTTTGGAAGCAGTGGCAAAGCGCAAGAACACCATCATCACCAGCGTGGCATTGGCCTATGTCATGCACAAGACACCCTATGTCTTCCCCATCGTCGGTGGCCGGACCATTGACCACCTGAAGCAGAACATCGAGGCCCTGGCCCTAGAGCTGACAGAGAAGGACATCGAGGAGATTGAGAATGCGGTGCCTTTCGACATCGGCTTCCCCAACAATTTCTACTATGGTGAGAAGATGGCAACACACCCGAACCATGTCTGGATCATGGGAATGGCTGGGACCTTCGATTACGTCCCTCTGCCGAAGCCAATCGCGCCAACGAAGAGTGGAGAGTAGTGGAACCGCCTTCAGAGATCGCGGTGGAGGTGGGGGCCGAAGGACTATTAAAGGATGCTGGCCTGGCACTGCTGTGAGTGCCCATCAGAAACACATTGGTAGTTTGGAATAAGTATGGAAGATAGCGTTAAATGAACATATGGAATAGTCAACTACTCCCTCTCTCTCCTTGTTCATCGCCTTGTTCATCTCAATACCCAACTGATCATGTGGCCTTGCGACAGATGTGTTGCAACAATATATAAGCACCTCATTGTTACTTATTCTAAAAATATCGAGCATGTTATTCTGGGCATTATGCTGTGGGTGGATAACCAGGTTCGGCACAGCTAACATGGTTGTAGATGGAAAGGCACCCATTCTCCTTGGTCCTGGCTATCCTAAGTCGTGGAATATAGAGAGAGTCCAGTGTTGAGTGACATGGAGGTCCAGAGGTCAAGCCATTTTGTCTCTATCCAACTCGACTAGGTGAAGTTATTGGGTCGGGAGTCTCTTGATACCATATCCAAGTGCCTTCCTTCGGCAGGCAGGTACCATGGGGACTCCTACCTTGTCATTTGCAACCTGCCATACGAGGCATAAGCTGGCAGCTCCTTCCACATCAATTTGTACTTGCCTAAGCTACGATATTTTTCTTCCCAGCCTACCTAGGTACCTACCTACCTTAGGTACTTGGCCTTGTGGCCGCACTCCGCTGTCAAGACCCCTCAGCCCTTCTATCTCATATCTTTCTCTTTCTTCGAAAGGCAAGCTCGCCGCCAGAGACAAGAAATCGCGGGATTAGAGCTAGGCCTGTTTTGCTTCCTCGAGAGGGCTACGTGTTTTCCTCATACACTAGCATTCATGAGCAACTTTCCCTTGCCATTTCCCGCTATTTACTTTGGCTTGCCCAATCGATATATCTTTGGTCTCGAATTCGGACAAGGAGACCAGCGGAACAATGGATTCAAGGCAATCTCCAGATATCCCCTGGAGCCCAGATACCCCCTGGACCCCAATGCAAATTGCGGCCATGCAAATTTACGAAAAGAGGTATCAGATGCGTCGTAGGAACTCGCTCCCAGCCGAACTCCCACCCCCTCTCTCGGCCCTACTAGGTGACCATGTCGTTGGCGTCCCTGTCCCAACAGGGCATCCGATATCCAGCCACGAAGAAGTCCCCGCAATGAGAGGTGCAGAGGATGATCTCAGACCGCAGGAGATATACCAAAGCAAGATAAATAAACTAGAAGGGCACCACCTGTCCCCCACATCCGATACAGCCAACGTAGTGAAAACCGAAATGCCAGACAGCGATGGTGAGTTCAACTTTTCTCCCACGGCCATCATGGTCGTCACCACAAGAGACATTACAGACGCTAATACAAATTACAGAAGAGCCTTTAGACTTGTCTCAGAAAGATCTTGATCCAAGCACGGTGGGAATACCTGATGGCGAAAGCGGCCTCGATATTAATGCGTCTCCGTCCCAGACCAGGCATGGACCATCTTCCCAACCACTTTTAATCCAGAAAAGGCGTAACCCTCCTTTCCTGGTCCTCGACAAAGCTCCTCCACAGGCCTACAAGATGCTTCCGAGAAAGACCTCCACTGAGCCCCCCTCATCCACCTCTAAGTACCCTATCGGTGACGGGTTCTCTGTGGACGAGGTATCCCCTTCCGGGACCGCCCAGGTAGCCAGGAAGAGGAAAAGCCCTCCTGTAGCGACAGGATTGGGACCACTGGAGTTGACGCAATCTACGCAAGCCGTGAAACAGGCTACCCGACCTAGGAAGAGAAAACTAGATGGGCACATTTTTGACATCGAAGATCGAGCCCCTTATCTGTTTGAACAGCATAAGTCCGATGGATCCGTTAACAGTACCGCCAGCGTGCTGTCTAGACACAAGGCTCACGGCTCGATGTTAGGAAGGTTGTCTGAGACTGGAAAGGGGCACAACGGCAGGGAGCAAGGGGAGCCAAGCCTAAACCAAAATCACTCTGAGAGGGCCCCAGAAGACACTTCTCCGGGAACTCGTCGCTCAGACTCCTGTTCAGCACCGTTTTATGTCAACCAAGATTTTAAGCGGAAGAAAAGGGGTGAGATGCAAGACTCACAGGTTTCCTTCAAAGACATTCTGCGAAACGGATCGAGCCGCCGGGAAGGTCGTGAGATATCACAGAGTCAGCCTGGCCTGCCTGAACAGCAGCATATCCTGCTCCCATTCAAGGAGTTTCGGGAGGCAGGCGAGTCTAGTCAGACAAGGAGCGTGTAGAACGGGATCTCTGGGAAAGCACAATTGAATCGCATAGAATGCGGTCCGATGATCATTGTATTCTGCGAGTCAGTGACCTTGAGGGAGAGAGGCTACCTAGTTCCCCCCTGGATGGTTTATGGCCACACAAGATAGCTTTGCTGAAACCTAGGCCATATCTCCCAACTCATGTCTTCCGCTCCCTTTTAGTTAAAATCGCCCCAACGCCATGATCTCCGCCGACAATAACGAGGTCAGTAAGTGCGTAGAAATCATTTCGAACCTTTACCCTTTGCCTCCGTTTCGCCCAGCTCCCTTATAAACAACTTGGTCTGGCCGTCGGCGCTGTAATCCTCCATGCCAGTCTCAAAGCCAGGGCACACACCAACGGCCAGAAACCGGCCGTCGTTGGAGAACCCCATTGCCGCGACGCTGTCGGGGAAATTCTGGTACAGCCTCATTCTCCTCTTGGCCTCGGCGTCCCACAGAGCCACAGTCCCGTCGCCGCCGCCCGAGACGAAAGTGCCGTGCACGGGATTGAATGCCAGCGCATTCACGGGGTAGACAATGTCGCCGCCGCCCTCCTCCTCGGGGGCGGTCTGCCGGTGGCACTTGAAGGCGTACTTGCGCGCCTGGGACTCGGCCGTGTCCTCGAACCACTCGACGGCGACCCGGCCTTCTATGCTGCTGGTCGCGTAGCCGGCGTCGTTGGGCATGCACGAGACGGCGCGCGTGAGGAACTTGAGCGACGACTCCCTCTGCTGCCACGGCTTCACGTCTGCTGGCGCGCCGCCGCTGCCGCTGCTCGACGAGGAGAGCGCTTCGGACAGGGCGGGCAGGTCGTAGATGTGGACCAGCCTCGACGTCATGGCGACCACGAGCTTGCTGGGGCTTGCGGCGACTGCGTGAGGTTTGCCGGGGAGCTCGATCGAGATGTGGTGCTGCGAAGAGGCTGCGGCAGGGTGGACGTGGAGAGTCTGATCCCATGAGGCGGAAACAACAATGGCTGGAGAGAAGGATTAGATCCTGCGCCTGGATGTGGGATGAACCGAAGGCCAGAGGTGGGAAACTTACACTGCTCTGGGCAATAGACCACACACGGGACGGGTTCGGCATGGGTGCTCAGAACCGTTTGTTCGCCCGTCGCCAGATCAATCCTGGATCCCTATGTAAGTCTTGGATCGACGCCAATATAGGATAGACAGTTTCGGCCTCACCTTGTCACCCTGTAGTCCACACCTCCTGTGAAAGCTTCATTGTCGTTGGCGCCAAAACACACATCCAAAACCGGTGCGCGATGCTCGAATGACTGGACAAGCTGGGCACTCCCCTCATCGTCATCCGGGGAGATCTCGTATAGATAGACTTGCTTGTCCCAAGACGAAACGATGAATCGGTTTGGGGATTCCGGCGCGAAGTCAATGGCCGAGATGGCATCACTCGGCGGTTGCGCTATCTCGAATTGAGTTCCTAGGACCTGAATGAGCTTTACTAGAAACCATGTGGGTGTAAATGACAGCAACTCAAATTACGTACCAGGCGCCATCTTCTATTTCAGGGGCTTGCAACGTCAAGCAACTGGGAAGAGAAACTGTGCTAAGCTTGAGTTGAAGAAAGCTATGAACATACCGTAAACAGACAACAAAAGTACTGCCGCAGTTCACCGCCAAGAATTTCCCCACTGTCAGAAGCTCATCGTGATTATCTGCGGGGCAATAATATGGCGGGGCACTCCAGTCTGACCACAACCAAGAAAGCCCTTCTCCCAATCCTTCCGTCAGCTGCTATCGCGCGCCGTTTGGGTTGACCTATGCACCCGTGTAATAAGTTAAAGAGAATAAGAATCCGACAATGCCCTTCGGGCAGCTAGTCCTTGGGAGCCCCGGCTCGGGGAAGAGCACGTTTTGCGATGGCAGTGAGTGCGATCGAACTTGACCGGCAGTGACCGGCAGTCCATTGAGCTGACCCAAGACGAATTCCAGTGCATCAGTTCATGGGCGCAATCGGGCGGCAATGCTCGGTAGTGAACCTCGACCCGGCCAACGACCAGACAAACTACCCCTGCGCGCTGGACATAAGAAAGCTCGTCACCCTGGAAGAAATCATGGCAGACGATCGCCTGGGCCCAAACGGAGCCGTTCTCTATGCCCTCGAGGAGCTGGAGCAGAACATGGAATGGCTGGAGGAGGGGTTGAAGGAGCTTGGCGATGACTATATCCTGTTCGACTGCCCGGGTCAGGTCGAGCTCTATACCCATCATAACTCGCTGCGGAACATTTTCTACCGATTGCAGAAGCTTGGCTACAGGGTAGGTTCACCCGGCACAGTCCTCTGGTTACATGCGGCTGACCCCCATCCAAGCTAGTAGCGGTGCATTTGTCCGACTGCTTCTGCCTGACCCAGCCTTCCCTCTACATCTCCAACATCCTGCTCGCCTTGCGCGCGATGCTCCAGATGGACCTCCCTCACATCAACGTGTTGACCAAGATCGACAAGATCGCGTCATACGATCCGCTCCCCTTCAACCTCGACTATTACACTGACGTGGATGAACTCTCGCACCTGCTGCCCGCACTGGAAGAAGAGTCCCCGGCCCTCCGCAGCGAGAAATTCGGCAGACTAAACCAAGCCATCACCGATGTTATCGAGCGATTCGGCCTCGTGAGGTTCGAGGTACTGGCCGTCGAGAATAAGAAGAGCATGATGCACCTCTTGCGCGTGATCGATAGAGCAGGAGGCTATGTCTTTGGCAGCGCCGAGGGTTCTAATGATACGATCTGGCAGGTTGCGATGCGTAACGAGTCGTCACTCCTGGAGGGCGGGGATATGCAGGATCGCTGGATTGATAACAAGGAGGCGTACGATGAGGCGGAACGGCAGGAGGAGGAGGAACAGGCTCGCCTCCGCGCGCAACAGGGGGATTCCCTTGCTGATGGTCAAGATGACTTTGGCGAGATGCCGCCTCCACGGCCAGATAGTGGCATAACAGTGGCGCGGAAAAAGAAGTGAGGCCCTCTCAATCGCCGTCCACGCCCTCCATTCCCTCCGCATCGCTGGAGCTTGACTCGCCGTCCGCGGACAACATGTCCTGGTCGTGACCCGGGTCCTTGCTGCCGAAGAGGGTATCCAGCGCGCGCGAGTTCTGACCTGCCATTTCCTCCCTCGCCGCAAGCATCAGGTGTCTCGCGCGCCGGATCGCGTCCTTCTCGACCTTCCGGATGGTCCCGCTGGTGCGGACGACGCGGAAGACGCACGGCTTGCCATTCCTCGTGGGGATGTTGTCCATGAAGGTCAGGGCGGCCCACACGAGTCGGTAGTGGGCGCGGGAGACGCGTAGGATGAAGGTCGACGTGGCGTGCGACAGGTATTTGACCTGCAGGCTGCGCTCAATGGCCCCGGACCCGAAGTCTCCGAATAGCGAGGCCACTTCGGCGCGGATGCCTCTGAGCAGGGCTTGCGCTGTGAGATTGTCGGCGGTCGGTTGGTTGTAGACCAGTAGATCCGGGACGTTGTTGCCCTTTGATTGTGAAACGGAAGCCGCCTCTGGATAGAGGATGTTCACCAGGAGGTATCGCTCCTTGAAGCGAACCATGGTCGAGAGTTGTAGGTGATGTCTGCTCACTTCGCTAGTAATCGAAATAAACTTCTTTGGGGTAGGATTGGTTTTATCATGGAGGTGCCCAAAAATCGGAGATTGACGATCGAGTGACCCCACTTGGAGCTAAATATGTAGCTCCCAGCGGGTCAGCTTAAGCTCAATCACTGGGAAAGCTCCCGTTGCCAAGCATATTTCCACCCAAACGTCCTGTAGCACCCCATGGCGTCCAAGACGAGTTTGAGAGCGGCAATTCTCGTTGTCTCAACAACAGCAGCCAAGGACCCTTCCTCCGATGCTGCCGACGTAACGCTGCGCGACGTCTTCGACAAGGAGGGAGGCCGCCAGTGGACGGTGGTGGAGACTAAGATCGTGACCGATGCCGTGGCCCAGATCCAGCGCCAGATCATGCTCTGGGCCGACATCCCCGACGCCGTCGACCTCGTCGTCACCACGGGCGGCACGGGCTTCGCCGTCGCCGACCACACCCCCGAGGCCGTGTCGGCGCTGCTGCACAGGCACGCCTCGGGCCTCGTCCACGGCATGCTCGCCGCGTCGCTGGCCGTGACCCCGTTCGCCATGATGTCGCGCCCCGTGGCCGGCGTGAGGAACAACACCGTTATCATCACCCTCCCCGGATCCCCCAAGGGGGCTAGGGAGAACCTGCAGGCCGTGATCAGAACCCTGCCGCATGCTTGTCTGCAGGCGTCCGGGGCGGACTCGAGGTCCCTTCATTCGGGGGGCGTGAAGAGGCTGGAAAAGGATGCCGGAATTGGCTACGGTGCTGGCCCGTCACAGCCTGCGGGGCATCGTCACGATAACCATGGCCATGGCCACGACCACAGTCACGATCCCGGTCATGGGCACGGCCACGGGCATGGTCACGGTGGTCTCGTCAGGCATACCAAGGCCGGCGAGAACCCGAAGTCGAACGACCCCAGCCTAGGACCCAGCCGGAGACACAGGTCCTCCCCGTACTCGATGCTCTCCGTCGACGATGCCCTGAGCCTGATAAGCGAGCACACGCCTGAGCCCCGGGTCGTCTCTGCGGCGGTGGACGAGAGTCTGGTAGGTTCGGTCCTCGCCGAGGATGTGTCCGCCAGGGAAGACGTTCCGGCGTTCAGGGCGAGCATAGTCGACGGCTATGCCGTCGTCGTACCACAGGATGGAAACATGAAGGGCGTGTTCACCGTGTCCGCCATCTCCCATGCGTCTCCCGGAGAGGTCGGGGGGCCTCTCGAGGAAGGGCAGATTGCCAGGATCACAACCGGGGCCCCGCTCCCTCCCGGTGCGACCTCGGTGATTATGGTTGAGGATACCGTGCTCAGGTCGAAGACTGAGGACGGCCAGGAGGAGAAGGAGGTTGAGATCCTTGCAGATGGCGTCAAGGATGGGGAGAACATCCGGGAGATTGGGAGCGACGTCAAGAAGGGTTCAGTGATACTTGAGAAGGGTGAACAGATCTCGGCAGTCGGCGGCGAAATTGGGCTCCTGGCCTCTGTGGGAGTGGCAGATGTTAAAGCATATCGACGCCCGGTAGTGGGCATTCTATCAACCGGAGACGAGCTCGTCGAACATAACCGGCGAGATGAACTACAGCATGGCGAGGTACGGGATACAAACAGGCCTACCTTGATCTCAGCTGTTAAGCATTGGGGCTACGAGGTCGTCGACCTCGGCATCGCAAGTGACAAGCCGAGCAGCCTAGAAGAGACTCTCCGCGACGGTCTGCGACGGGTCGACTTGCTCATCACCACGGGAGGTGTGTCGATGGGCGAGCTGGATCTCCTAAAACCCACCATCGAGCGTTCATTAGGCGGCACCATCCATTTTGGCCGGGTGGCGATGAAGCCTGGCAAGCCGACCACCTTCGCGACAGTCCCGGTGAAGGACAACGCCGGTCAGAGAGTATTCAAGGCGGTCTTCTCGCTGCCGGGGAACCCGGCCTCCGCCCTGGTGACATTCCACCTCTTCGTCCTCCCCTCGCTTCACCGCATGTCCGGGGTATCACCCCCTGGTCTCCCAAGGGTCCCGGCCGTCCTCGCCCACGATTTCCCCCTGGACAAGGTGCGGCCAGAGTATCACCGCGCCGTCGTCTCCGTGGGGAACGATGGGGTGCTGTCGGCTGCCAGCACGGGCGGACAGAGAAGCTCCAAGGTCGGAAGCTTGCGCCGAGCAAACGCGCTCCTCTGCATGCCGAGTGGCGAGGAGCCGTTGCCCAGGGGGACGAAGGTCGATGCCCTTTTGATGGGTAGTTTACGTGTTGATTCCTGAAATCGGCATTCAAATCAAGGAAATCAACCCACTGATACAGATTGTTTCACGCCGGATCTTTATTTGAGGCTACAGCTTTCCTAATCGGGACGGATTTCGAGTACGAGTATCCCTGGTATAGACCCAGGCTTCTGCAATCAACATGTGACTGAGGATCTTATAAGCTAGGTTTTGGGGAGTCAAAGGAGTTTGGACATGCAGAGAGCAACAGGGCCTATCACCAGCACCTGCTAATCAGAAGACTGACTGGATATGAATTTATGGTGGGGATGGGCATACTACCAAACCGCAAGACTGTGTAGGACTTGGAACTACTGGCGGCGAAACTAGATCACGACCGTTTATACAATACGGATACAATGCATGAGTACCTATTCTACATGGATGAAATAAATGCTTTCCCAGACCTTGCCTCTCCTGAACGCCAAGGGCAATGCTGCCATCAAGTAATAATTTGATGGGCAAGTAGTTGACATGACCGGTATCACACCGGTATCATGACGGGGCGGGGTTGCGGATGTCTATTTATTGAGACCGAAGTCATCCGCTTTGCTAGCCACAAGCAAGCCAATGATCAGGCCAAATAGGCCTAAGATGGAGCTGAAGATCTCGATGACGAGGATCTTGACAAACCTAACGAGTCGGAGAGATTAGTTGAGAGCAAGTAGCAACAGACCGTAATAGGAGACGTACATTGACGGGTCGGCAGCATCAGCCAAAGCAGCACCACTGCCGTTAATGCCGACAGACACGCCGCAAATGAGGTTGCACATGCCGACTGTCAGGCCCGCCCAGAATAACGCGTAACCGGTATAGTACGCATTCCCCGAATACAACTCTGCGCCCTCAACTGCGTTGAGCTTGGACGAGAACACAATAGCCATGATGACGCCGTAGATGGCGACGACCTCGCAGAAGATGATCGAGATCAGGTTCTTGGTTCGGATCCGCGGCGCCTTCACGCCACCACCGAGGATAGACGACCCTGTGATGAAGATGCCCCTGCATGGGTTGGTCAAGTTAGAGAGATGTCATCGCACAGTTGTATTTCGGCGTTCGGCCTACCATGCTGCTCCAACCACAGATAGACCGATGCAGAGGGCGATGCCTAAGTCTGCCCACGCGAATGGGGAAACTGCCTCGAGGAAAGCGCCGACCTGGTAATCTTCTTGTCAGAACGGTGGACTTTGGAATCGGATAGAGCCCCTCGACATACATTGAAGGCTTCGCCGCTGCCAGTGAAGAGCATATCTGAAGGCAATCAATCGTATTAGCTACGCGCCCTCGTGGGGACCTGGCAGCCAGGACATCGGACTCACAAGCTCCCACCACGGCAAGGCTGGTTCCTATGCCGCCAGCTCCATACGCCAAGCTCATTTTGCCCCTATTACTTCGAGATATTCGAGCTTGGTTGACGTGGGCTTCGGTCGTGATTCGATTCAATCAACGATAACAGGTTGAGGTGGCAGCGTAATCCCGTCGCCCACTCCTCCCCAGCTGCTGCTAACAGGTACCAGAGCTCTTGGAAAGGTCACGTGAATCAGCGAACTAATAGTAAATCAAGTGGAGCCTTGCTGACTCATTCCAGGCAGGCCGCCAAACGTGACCTCGTTTCATTGGCCTTCTTCTTCCCCCTCATCATATTTAAAGGCCATTCCCCCCCCAACACCTAACAAACCCGCGACGACATCACTGAGGAGCGGGACAAGATGGCGAGCAACGGTCCAACTTTCTACGAGCTGTACCGCCGTAGCAGGTACAACCGCCAGTCCCTCCTTACTACTGCCCAGCATGACTGGTGATTGCTATACACTTTACTAACCACCATGCCTCTCAATACAGCATCGGCATGACCCTGACCGATACGCTCGACGATCTCATCGGAGAGCAGCGCATCGATCCTCAGTTGGCCATGAAAATCCTATCCAACTTTGATCGCGCCATTGCCGAGACCCTCTCTGATAAGGTCAAGGCCCGCCTTACATTCAAGGTGAGCCCAGCCTGACCCTGACAACGGAGGGCGCGGCCGTCATGCGTGGATTCTAACAGCCTGTTCCCGAAACATAGGGGTCGCTCGATACCTATCGGTTCTGCGATGAGGTTTGGACCTTCCTGATCAAGAACGTCACGTTCAAGATGGAGAACGGCGCGCAGACAGTCACTGCGGATAAGGTTAAGATTGTTAGCTGCAACGCCAAGCGCCCCGAAGGACAGTAGCCTGAATGGAATCATCTATCAGAACTACCGACGTGAGATCGGGTCGACGAGCCCGAGAAGACGGCGGAGATCTACGAGGGGGGCGGGCCTCTGCGTGAGAATGGTTACATCTCGAGATGGTCTGCGACACGCCCGATGGTTGTACAGTATTGGTTTCGGCATGGATTTGCATTGAAACGGCGTTCATTGGTCATGGTTCAAGGTCAAGGTCGGGTTGGGTCTTAGGGAACGGCGCCTTATCGTTAGCAGTGATTTTGCCTGGGCCACGAAAGACGGGCGAAAGCATGGAGATTGATGCTGCCTACATCTCATAAAAATACATTGCCATTTTCAGGTAGCAGTGCAGCTCTCCTTCATGACATGATGTGATCCAGCCTTGCAATACCGGAACACTGCATGCTCAGCCCGAGTCGGGCAATATCTGATAACGACCATAGGAGCCAATCGGATGGGCTATGCAAGTGAGACATCGCAGCCAGTGTTTCTGCCCTAGTCATACGTTGCATATTCTAAGAGCGGTGCCTGAGCCGCATGGAGAGACACTGTGACAAGGCAATTTGATATCTGACCTGGCTTTGAGTTAACCCAAAGGTCTTGTAAATCGTAGCGATCCTGTCACTCAAGCCAGCGCTAACAGCCGAACATGGCAACAATAATTTCGAAGACCGTATTGGCGGTGATGCTGTCCACAGTCCGGCCGTGCTCTGCCAGTACTGGCCGTGCGAAACTCAGCACAGGTAAAGCCATCCCGCAATGTTTAACATTGTTCGACTCTTACGGCAAGTCAGTGTTTTATGCTACTAATATTCGAATACGTTGGGCAAATCACCGTTGAAACAGGGATCCCCCCGTTTGCGAGGCGGTGCTGTCGCCTGGATCCAGCTCGCAGTTTAGGCCCACCGTTTCCCGCCTTGGCTCTCTTTCGCCATGCTTACTCGCCACCCACCCCAGGAAACAATGCCAGAAACGCCGCGCCAACGTCGAGTCGCTGGTCATCCTCCCCCAGCCAGCCAGACATCCTCTTTCGCCTCGACGACGCAACTGCAATCTGGTATTAGTACACGAGGAGGGGAACCGCAGTCGCAAGAGGGAAGTCGACTGCTAGATGCAAAGGTAGTCAAAGACGACGCTTCCGCCATGTCGTCGAGGACATCGGCCCGCGGGAATCAATGGCTGATTCTGGCCCTCGCGAGCGGCGCCTGTGCCGCCTTCAACGGCGTCTTTGCTAAGCTGTAAGTCTTCGTCGTTGATTTTGTCGAGGCCTCGTTTTCGCTTGTGGAAAAGACCCTGGAGCTCGCCATCTCTCTGTTTTGCCACAGTTATACAGCCGTATCTACATGCCCAGGTAGCCGGCGGAAGGGCAATTGGTTTTGGCTTAGGTGCAATTCGGCGATGCTGTTGGGAAACCTGCTCACAAAACTTGCAGCACAACTACGGAACTCACATCGAGCTTTTCGCAAAGTATCGCCAGACTATTCGGCCTCTCAGATGCTGAATACGTCATAGAGTTTATTGTTAGAGCTGTGAGTTTCTGTGATATCCAATGCAACCAAAAAAGGCCTCAGATTTGCATGCTGGGGGTGCTGACGTATTGATGCAAACAGATTTTCTTTGGACTAAACCTTGTATTTAATGGAATTGTAAGTCTCTTGCCGAGCGGCAGTTGAGCTGCTTCCTTCTTTTGCGTATGGGATCGTGTATCCTAGGGGCTTCACAGACAGCCAAGGACGGCAGCGTCACAAACACCAAGCCACGACAAGCTAACATGCTCTCAAGATGTGGACGCTCTTCACCGCCGCTCTGAAACGGGGCAATTCCACGACCCAAGTGTCGATCATGAACACATCATCCAACTTCGTCATCACCGCAATCCTCGGCTCAGCCATCTTCTCCGAGTCCCTCCCACCGCTGTGGTGGCTCGGCGCCTCCATGCTGGTCGCCGGCAACGTGATTGTCGGCCGGAAGGACGAGAGCCTGGAGCCGGAGAGCGGCGACGAGGATGGTGACCGTTCCACTACGGCGGACCACCCGGGCAGCTCCCAGCACGCCCATCTGATGGACGGGCTCGTCCCGGAGTCGAAAGCGGTGGACGGGGAGGATGAGGACATTTTGGACCTTGGTGATTCCGATTGATTGTCGAGAAGCTAGGCGAGGCCCTTGTCGAACTTGGCTCCCTTTCCCTGTGAGATTATTTTGAACGCCGCTGAAAGATCTGGGGGTCTTCAATATACATATCTTAGTGCTTCGGCCCTTCCCGTCCACATATTTAAGCATAATGTTAAAATATATGCTAGCGATGGTGATAGCTTTAGCTATCGAAAAGTAAGCAATATAGAGTTATCTCGATGTAAATCAATAGTCTCATAGCATGTTCTCTGATTGAATTACGATCACCGGACATGGATATCAGTTTGTGACCTAGAAGGGTGATTTGAGACGAGAACAAATGACTAGAATTATATTCATATCTAACTGATCCAAGAAACGCCAAAAATCAACTACCTAGCCTCCAGCTCCACCCCCTCGTCATCGGCCAGTTCCTCCGTGCCGTCCAAGATCTGCCCGGAACCACCACCGCCTCTCCCGCCGTCGAACGAGTCACGCAGCCGTATCCTGCCCCCGGACACGTTGGAGACCTTGTCGGACAGCCAGCCAGCCGCGGACTTGATGAGGTTCCACAGCTTCTCGTCGCCCTCCACGGCGTGGTGATCGTCGCGTGGGTGCTCGGCCGCCTCCACCTTGAACTGGTACTTGAGGCAGTCCTTCACCGTGACCAAGCCGGTGAGGTGGCCGTGGTACTCGATGAGGATGACGCGGGGTCCGATCTTGCGGAACAGCTCCATCACAGTCTCGAGTGGGAGGCGTGGGTGGACGGTGACGGGCGCGGAATCCACGTAACGGCTGAAGTCAACAGACGTGGATGACATGGGGTCCAGGCTCGCCGTCGCAGCCATCGGTGTCACCGTATTCGGGGCAGGAGGTGAGAATGTGCATCTGGCAAGCGGATCCAGGGACCTCTCGCGCTTGGCTCGATCGATAGCATATCGAAGTTCCGTGCGTCCGATGTAACCGACTAGGATCTTGGAGTTGTCGTTTTCGACGATGGGGAAGCCTTGGTACTTGTCATGGCGAAGGAGGCGCTCGACGGCTCTCAGAGTCATGCCGGTTGTTGGTATCGAGGCAACATCTGTAGTCATGACCTGAGAGACCGGGACACCGAAGTTGTGGCCCTCTTTGTTGTCCAAGAAGGGGAATCCACTGAACCAAATCATCCGATCCGCAATACCCCCTTTGCCAAACAACTCACCAACAGCCTTCGTTACGCCGACCACAATCATGGTCGGGAGAATATAGGTAAGAGCCCCGGTTAGCTCGAACATAATGACGACAACCGAGATTGTGATGTGCATGATGCCACTGAGAGCAGCGGCGGCACCAAGGAAGGCATATGTGCCTGGTGTGATGCACGGCACATCTGGCTCGCAAGACGAGAAAAAGACACTCTGCGGATAGGCATCGCGGATGGCCTGCACGATGATTCCAACCGTTCGTCCGAATGTTGCGCCAATTGCCATGGAAGGGACGAATATGCCAGCCGGAACTTTGCAGCCATAAGATATGATGACGAAGAAGATCCGGATGATCGTTGCCAGGAACAGGGACAGAATGTTACTCAGCCGGTGTTCAGCTTCGCATAGCCCGTGATAATCTTCTGCCCCCTCGCACTCCAAGAATAGGATCTTCATGCTCTCCGTCATATCGATGCGCAAGAAGGCGTTCGGGTAACAGATGATCCCGGTCGCCACTGTCAGCAGGGTGGCTTCGAGAATGGCGTAGTTGGCGAGATACTTCTTTCGGAAAGCTTGCGCTCGCAGATTCCACTTAATAACGAAGGCCCCGTAAAGGCCACCGAATATGCCGATAAAGATGTAGAAGACGACCTCGAAGAAGTGCCAGGACCGATCGTATTTGACCTGGAACATGACCAACTGACCAGTCCGGAAAGGATTCATGGCTGACAGAACAGCCGTCGCGACAAGGGCGCAGAAGTAGGTGCGCCACATGGTCTTGAGCGGGAAGTGGCTAGACATCTCCTCAAGGGAGAATAGGACACCCCCAATGGGGCTTCCGAAGGCCACTGCGACGCCGGCAGCAGCACAGGCGCTGAGAATCTCGCGGGTCTTGGAAGCGTTCCGCCTGTACTTCTCAAAGAGTTTCGAAATGACATTTCCGGTGCACACGGCATAGTGCACACTGGGGCCCTCCTTTCCGACAGAAATTCCGGATGCGATCGCCAGGGGAAGGGCGACGGACTTGATGATCAGCGTCCACAGGCCGAGAAAGCCCTTCATGACGAACCCTGCAATGATGCACTTGATCTCGGAAATGCCCGACCCAGCCGCGTAAGGGGCATATGACTTGACCAAAGTTGCAGACGTAAAGGCAAACAGAGCCTGGAGGTGATTTTAGTATCATGGTCCTCTCCAGGGTAGGGCGGTGATGTATCTTACTGCAAATACGATGTAGATGATGTAGTTCACAGGCTCAACACGTGTCCACCGATGCCAGTCCGCGCAACCTATAATACGTCAGCATCTCCGTCCGCGGGAAGAAAAAGGGTCACAACATACCATTGTCCTCCCCCCAGCAGCAGAAGTCCTCGTTGAGGTAGAAACCTGTTGTGCAGTATCCGAGCTTGATGTCGGAGAGCCATTCCGTGATGATGTTGAGGAAGGCCGCATTCAGGCCAATAGCCGCACCTATAAGCGTGATGACGAGCCATCCTTGCGCAGCGTCGTAAGACTTCCACAGCCTGTATCTCCAGTCAAAGCGGGCGGCTCGGTCGAAGTGGCCGGCGTTGCGCCTCCGTCTCGCTTTCCTCAACTGCTCTCTAGCCGCGTCTTGCACCCAGTCTTATCCGTCTTCGTTAGCAACCGGGGAATATGCTGCGCGCGAACGGGGGTTGGCAGGCGTACCTATTGTCGTGAAATCCTAAAGCAGCGTTAGCAAATGGTGAGGGGGGGTGGAGGTGAAACAGGCGCCATACCTCATATCTCTTAATCTCCGCAATCTCCTCCTCTATCTGGTGCTCCGCCGCAATGCCAGACCCATTCTGACTCTCTCCCCTCTCTGCGGACGATACCGCAAAGGACAAGCGAGATCCTACAGATGGTCGTCGAGCTGGATGCGTATTTGGCGCCTGGAATGATGTTGATCGGGAATTCATGGCACAATCGTCGGCATCATGTCCGCGATTCCAAACATTTGGCAAGGATATGGAGGGACCAGATCGGGGGTCGAGAACCTCTAGATCTGAATGCTGGATTCGGAATTGCTGTTGCTCTGTTCAGCCTGGCTCGAGGCTGGTTGTCGTCAATCGCAGAGCCGAGTCCCAATGCAAGGCTGATGGTTATCATAGTGCACATAGCGAGCTCCGCCCCCACCCTCGCGGCCCCTTGTCTGTTCTGGGATTCCAGGGTGCAAATTACATATTGCCCCCAGAGTGCTACGTCTACCCCGGGGGTAAAAGATTGCGGTTCACGCGTTTGGATCTTTAAGATCGAGACGACCATGATTAATTCAGACTTCTAACTGGTTCATGATAAGCACGAACGACAATACAATCCCATAATCCTGACTTCTGTGCTTGCCTTTTGACTACCACCAAGGCAGAGCAGCTCACTCTACTCATTCTGCTCAGCCATCTCACCTGAGAAAGCCGACTTGCTCATTATCAGATCGCCACTCGTCCTCATACGCCAGCCAAGGAGTCGCTCGACAGTCATTATGCCATATAACACTACAGCGATCCCGCCTCGGAAGGAGGTAACGGGCCAGACTCAGCTCCCTTGTAAGGCCCAAAAGTGACTCTAGATCCTATCCAGCAGGCGACTGACTCGGAGGACAGTAACGAGAGTGAAGAAGATCATTGCCGTAGACCCAGACATCACGGTGTGCTCCAACAACGCAGCGTTTGTCATCACGCTAGCAACGGTAAGGTCCCGAGGGCTGCACATTGAGGCCGCCGTCCAGGAACCGAACCAAAATCTGACCTCGGGGTACAGGAAATGTTCATCCAACATCTCACCACAGAGGCCCAGAACCTGGCCAAGCTGGAACGCAAACCGCGGAGAAACATCCAGTACAAAGACATAGGTACAGAACCATGACCCGGCTCCCTCCCCCTGTCCCATAATCGTCCCAATACACGTCCAAAAATGCATGTATGCATACCACAAAATTAACCCTGGCACGAACAGCCAACGCCGTGCTCCACCGCGATAACCTCGAGTTCCTCGAGGACGTCGTCCCCAAGACCGCCCCTTATAGGCAGGTCAAGGACCAGGCGGCGGCGACCCGGGCGAAGCTGAAGGGCGGGGAGAAGGATAAGAAGAAGGCGGGAGAGGACGCCGCGGCGGCGGGCGGCCTGCCCAACGGCAAGAGGCAGAAGTCGGCGGCGACGGCGAACGGGAGCGACGCAAACGGCCGTGGCCCCTCCAGGGCGTTGGGGGACGACGACCCCGGCGCCCAGCTGGAGCTGGAGATGAGGCAGGCGCAGCAAGGGGACGACGGCGATGTGGATATGACGGGATGAGGGAGGAGGGTTGGTTGGGTTTCCGATTTTTAGCGGCAGTCACTCACTCTGCCATTATGATCACTCTGAGAAATGACGAATTTGTAATCCCAAGGCATTTATTTATAATGCCCCGATCGATGGTTGAAATGGTCGTATATAACACGACACTCGTTACTTTGTACATCATGAGCCCCAGATGGCTGGCACAAGGGAGAAAAAGACACCCTATTTTTAGGTACCACTCCGTATCCCAAACACCCGAGAACAAACCCTCGACTTCCGGTGCCGACCCAGCACCGCGTGGTGGGGTACCAACCGCTTCACTCCTCCATAGCATCGTCCACCATGATTCCGGGAGGCAGTCTCCCCTCCTGCAGCGCCTTTTCCAGCCGAATGATTTCCTCCAAGCTGCTGGCCTTCTTGATCAACTCCTGCAACTTCTTCCGCTCGCCGTCCGTCAGCTTGAGTCGCGAGAGCCTGGAGCTGGCGTCGGCCGTGCCATTAGCAGTGACGTCGAATGTCTTGGACTTGATGCCCTTGAGCTGTTGCCATGTGTCAGCCTTCTCCATCGTACAATTGGGGCTGGAGTGGGGGGAATATGAAGGACGTGAGCGCCTACCGTCGAAGCCAGCTCAGTCGGTTCTTCTGCTGTCCCAAACAGCTCCCTTGCCCTCTCCCTCTCTGCATCCTTGACCTTCTCGTAATCTAGGAATCGTACTCTGGGGCATAGCCAGAGAACCCAATATCGGTAGTGCTTCCATCCATGTCAGCCCCGCATCCAATAGGGTTAAATGATGGACTGGGAGATCCAAGGATTGTATCTTGAACACACCTCTTTCTTTGTAACCGGATTATCCAGCAATACCAGGTGGGTCAGACCTGCAAACTTCCCAAGGACTTCAAGGTCCGACAGCTCTGTGAGGTTATTTGTCGCAAGGACCAGGTTCTTGAGGTTCGGGATCGAATTGGGGAGGGTCGGCTGGATGGTGCTAATGCGATTGCGCGCTAGGAGCAGTGTCCGGATCCTCGGTGACAAGGGGAAGTTCCCCAGCACCTGGATGTCATTGTCGGTGAAATCGATCGCATCGTGGGGCTGGGTTTTCTAAGTCAGCGCTGCCGGAAAACAAGAGCGGAGAAAGAAGCGAAAAGAGGTAGCACTCACGCCTGCAACACCCAGGTTCTCGATAGTTGGAATTCTGTGACCTATTGCCGACCGGAAAAAGAGATCGATATCAACTCTGCTCTAAAGTGTAGTATCTGTCCTTTCCACAAACGCACCTCGGAGATCCAGTTCCCGCTCCTTCAGCGGGTTGAGGTAGGAGAGGGAGTTGTTGATGAGCTCCGCGGTGAGCCTCATCTTAGCAACGCGATACCTTTTAAAATGCTGGAGCAATTGGATATGGTGTATAGATCGCCGTGTATCCTGAGTCGTGAAATATACCGGTTTATGCGACTCTGTGTGCGAAGCCTTGTGCGCGTGTTGTCGCGTGGGTTTCACAAGGCTGAGAAATTTGGGCGATGTAAAGAAAAATGAGCCCAGGTACAGCACCAGTTACATCAGGCAGTTTAGAGTTTAGAGATCCGTTGATAGTACTGTACTAGCCCCACCCGATAGTGCGATAGTGCATCACTTCAAGCAACCCTAACCCTCAATACCTTCAAATCGTAGGGATCCTTCCCAGTTCTTCATCATTGGCTCCAAGCCTTCTAGCTACAAGGTACCTATATCTAGCAATGTTCACAGCTATGCTCCCAGCTGCCGTGTTTCCTCTCCACACTGGCATCGTTGTTTCCTTATTGGAATACAAAAACCACACCACTTCGATCTGCCGAGACAGACATCGTATACGGAGATTCTAACAGCGCAACGTCGACAATAGCATCCAGGTGGCTTTTGAGGAGCTGCTGCTGCTGGAGAGAGATCACGGTGGATCTCGACGGGTGGTTGCGGGCCTTGGAGCTCGTCCCGGAGGGCCCCGCGGCACCGTTTGCGCTTGACACGGGCGGCGCCAACCTCGGTAGCCGTTCCGTGTTCAGCGTCATGGACGTTGTCGGATGGCTTGCCGTGAAGCTGGGCCTGCCCTCGTCAGCCTGCAGGCCGCTGAAGACGGTGCTGTTCTCGATCCGGGCCAGGTCCCAGAACCTCAATTTTTTGTCCGAGCCAGCAGTGATGATGAAAGCATGTCTCACATCCCGCTGGTCGTCTGTTGCGCCTGTCCCGGCAATCATGGTCCGTACCCCGCGGTCGACGTTCCCCGTGGCCAATGGTTCGATATTCGTCGCGAATCTTCCAAGCATGCCCTCCGGCTTGTCCTCGTCGACTTCCCAGGGATGATACCCCTTAGGCCCTTCCTTATTTCCGCCAACCCTGTAAATCTCGCGACAGAGGGTCCGCTCAAGGTCCCAGACGGTGACCTCGCCCTGCCCAGTGCCTCCCGCAACACACACCCACTTGCCTCGCCCCTTGAGCGGGTGGATGAACAGGCGGTAGATCGAGCTCTTGCCGGGAACGCCCCAGCCCTTTAGCCTCATCCTGAAGCGGAGATCCCAGAGGTCGAGAACGCCGTGCGAGGTCCCAAGACAAAGCCAATTCCTCTTCCTGTCAATACAGAAGCAAGTTGGGGTTCCGTGGTGGACTGGATTCTCCAGCACATAAAGCAAGGTCATCGTCCGAAGATCAATGCCCAAGATACGAGACTTATTCGTCGCCAGGATCAAGATCGAAGCAGCTTCTTGCTTGAAATGTTCGCACCAGACGGCGAATTCTCGCTGGACGAGCTGGTATTCCCGCAGGAGCCGGAGCTTCCCATAGCGTACTGTCCCGCCGACGACGCCGGTCTCGACCTTGACCACATGGACGCTGCCGTCGCTTGCGCAACTGACAAAGCAATGCGTGTTCTCGATAAAACAGAGGGCCAAGACCTTGGCACCTTGGGCGTGCCTATGCGTCTGCCGCGATCGGTGGGCACTGTTACGCTCTAACCTCGCAGTATCCCAGACTTTCACACAGCCATCGTCTCCTCCCGTCAGGAAAAAGAGATGGTCTGGTGCGACCATGATGCGGTTGACAGCGCCAACGTGCTCCGAAAACGTAGCCACCAGCTTCCCCGTCGGTCTCCACCCATCGTCGTTGACTTGCGAGGGGCTCTTGGTCGGTTTTCGTCGAGTGACCGGTGCGACCAACGGGCCGAATTCCGCAATGTCATGGGGATAGTTGTCGATGTACATTGAATCAAGCATCTTGAGTATACTTGGATCATTTCCTGCGTACGTATGATTCCCACGCAGTCCGCTGATATTGTTCTCCTCGGTGATGTCTGTCTCAGTATAGGATGGTCTCGGATGAGGACTGTGGACAAATGGCCCCTCGACTTCACCAAATGCATTTGCCGTCGTTGTGCTGGTCTCGGGTCCGGATTTTGCACTTTCCTTGCGGTTCAGGAGGCTCATCGCGCTGGGCTGATGCCGAAGGGTCCTTCTCGTGGGAGACAGACCGTCCCGGGAGGCCGAACCATCCTCCAAGGTGCCGGTGGCGGGCGCCTTGCCCTGTGCCCCGGAGGGGGTCCCGTTCTCAGTCAGGATGATCGTTGGGGATCTGGTAGAGTCTTCTTCAAGTGGGCGTGTGCCATCGGAAGACAGGGGAGAGACATTGCCACGGTTGTTAAGGCGTGACCTGTGGGTATTCAATGCCGCCCGTCTCTTGCGGCCAACAGGGTCATCGATGGTCATCGACGCGTCAAGCAGGGCGTCAGTGATGGTCCGTGGCGCGGACGCATCCTGCTCTGGTATGAGAAGCGGCTGGCGAAGGGGCTCTTCGTCAAATAGAATGGTCTGCGGCGTGATGCCAAGGCTTCTCAATGGCATCACATTGTTCAATGGGCTTGACGCGGGGGGTTCATTTGTTTTCGAGTCTCTCGATTTGATTTGACTTAGGCGCCAGATGAACTCCCTTAGCGCAAGAAGCTTGGGTTCATCTTCAGGGGTGAGGCCCAGGTTTCGAAGTTTCGAAATCCACTGCTCGTCCTCGTCATTTCTTGGAGCCCTGTTCAAAGCTTGGATACTCAGATCTTTGGAGTTTCGTCCCATAGTCGATTGCACTCCGAATGTAAGGTCTCGCAGCTTCCTCAGCGACCTCCAGAAGTCTCCACGGTCTTGCTTCGACGCCCATATCAAGGCTTGGTCAAAAACCGAGCGCGATAGAGGTTTCTTGAGCGCAGCAAAGAGAGATAATTCAGAGAAATCCGGGATGATGTCTGGTTTTAGATACGGCCTAACCAATGGCAAGACCATACATCTGATGTCAGCTGGACTCAGATATCTTGTCCCGGCGGACAGGAAATCGGCAGCCGATTCACGAATCCAGATATTGGGATGCATTGTGAATCGCCCGGCAACGTTGACAAGCTCGCATGTCGTCGACTTGGAGAAAAGGCCCAAGTTTGCAAGCTCGGCGAGGGAGTGCAGTGCTGCTTGCACCACAAACTCCTCCTGGTCAGTCAGAGCCTGGATCATGAGTGGGAGGATAAACTTCTCCAGTGTAACACTGCCGAGAAAGGCGGCAATGCCGACAATGGTGTCGAAGAACGCGCATTTGAGCATCCAGTCACGGTCGTTCAGATAGGTATTAAGATGGGTTAGGATGATGTCGTTGGATTCGGCCGTGCCAAAGAACATGCACAGCTCCGGGACAGAGCTGAGAAACGCTCGTCGAACAAATGGGTCCGAGTCCTCGATGAGGATCTTGGTATGCGCTTCAAACAGGTCGACGAGTTCTCTCTGGGCATTATCAAAGAGTCCATCGAATGCTGCATCCGCGTCGTTTCCTGGCTCGACCTCGGGATCCGTTGCTGTGATCGAGCCGCCTGCCTTTAGAGTAGCCGCCATTTCCAAGAATCGCCCGGCAGTGGCAGCAAGCTGTCCTATGCACGAAGCATACGTTGCCCTGACCAAGGGGGTCGGTGTGCTGTGCGTGCCGAGCAATGCGACTTGCATTCTCGGGAGTATGTATTCCAAGAAAACATGCGAATTGACGGGAGTGACGACCTGGACAAGGCCAAGCAGTTGAGTGATACTCCTGATGGCAGCGACCACCACGATGTCAGCCTTGTCATTCAGCAAGGCTATCAGGAATGGCAGAACCCGATCCAGCCTGGCCTCGTCTGTTAACCGCTCGGCGAAGGCAAGCAGGATGTCGCAGGCTCTAATCTTGGCCTCGGAGCGGGCTGTGTTGCGCAACGAAGATACGACGAGCGTCAGGAATATTAGCGTGCCGTCATCCGCAGGCGGCTGTTTCCCCCCCGAGACAAAGTGCTCGTTGTTTGGGACGTTGAGGCGCACTGGAAAGTGACCAAGCCCCAGGCGAGGAGCTCGCTGTTCGGTGCTTGATAGCTCATCGTCGTTGTAGCCTAGGAAGTAAGAGATTTTGTCAAAGTCCAGGAACACACGCTCAATCCTCTGGTCAGCTTCGCCAAGATTCCTCGTGGCTCCAGAGATGGGTGACTGGCCCGACGAAGGGTCGGTAATCAGTCCCAGGTACTGGTGGAGGAAGCTATAGAAATAGTCCGGGAAGACCTTGGATTTCCAGAGATCCAGGTACTCCTTAGCAGAGTACCTTTCTTCTGGCTTTAGCTGGACCATGTGGGCTATCATTTCCCGGAGATGCTTGTCCGGTATTCGGCTGAGATGCGATATGTTTGGGTCATATTCGCCTCGACGATACTTGTACAGCTGGCTGAGACTGAAGATGGGCGACTCAAGGAAGAGTTCCGCTATAACACAACCCGCACTGAACACATCCATCGCCCCGGTAATCTTAGCATTGGGGTCCGCTTCCTCGCCGATTGGGAGGAACCTCTCCGGTGCTAGATAACATGTTCGGCGGCCAGAGGTATCAAAAAAGTAAGAGAAGTCGGCCGGGTTGTCTTCGGGCAGCATCACTCGTTTGAATGAAGATGAGAAGTCGGTGAGATAGAGCCAATTCCAAGACGTAACGAGGGTGTTCTCCGTCTTGATATCTCCGTGATAAATGTCCCGGCTGTGGCAGTCGCGGAGAGCGCAGAGGAGCTGGAAGGCAAGCCATCGCTTTTCGATGTCCTCCAAGAATGGCCGGGTGCTCAGCCGATCATAGAGGGAGTTGTAGAGGAACTGCCGAGCGAGGTACCCGTTCGTTTCCGTTTCGATAATCCGTTGATACCCGAGGGCATTCGGGATGTCTGCCAGGGCCTTTCTTTCGCCTGTGTGGAAGTCTAGGTTAGCCGCGAGCTCGGATTCTTTAGAGAGGTCAACGTTGACTAACGGATTAATTCATGCTTGTATCTCTCCAGCGACATCGGGTAAGGCTTGATCAAGACCTTCACTAACACCACTCCATCGTGATGTCGAGCCCGGATGCTCTTCATGAACCGTGCCGCTCCAACCGACTTCTCGTACACCAAGTCGGCAAGTTCAGGTACATCGATGCTGGCAGCGCCGGCAGGCGGCGTCGCCAGAGAAAACCCCTGACCCATGATGGCAGGTCAATGACGGCCGTCGGGTGCACTACCTGGGTTTCGGGAATGGCGGCCTTGTGTTCATCTTGGCCGTCAACGTCGCAAATCGCTCTTGGTCACCGCGATGATGACTCCGTGTGGTTCAAAATTCCGGCTCCGGCGAAGAAACGGATTATGGAGTCACCTGGGTTCTTCGCGAGTTGGGCCTGAACAGGGACGAGCACAAACAGACCACAGAGGAGTTTACAATTTCGCTCGTCATGGAGCTCTAAGGAGCTTGGACACTTGTGAGCAGTGACGTGCTGTTGACTGCGGCTCCAGAGTCGCAAGCGCTGTCCAATTAGAGCGCGAATAGATAAGATCTCAGTGGTGAGGGATCACGTGGATGGCTGCAAGACTCCTAGCGATGCCTAGGTAGGAACCTAAATAGACAGTACTGCCGTAGAACCACCCTATCCTAGGTACCAGCAATCTGTTTTATACCACGACGAAGTAGTTTCAAGAAGCTCTTGGCACCAAACGGCTTGTCCACTGGCATCAGAATGGCTACCGAATAAAGATCTGAGGCAGTGATATGACGGCGACCAGAGCGGTCAAATCCAGAAATTTAGGATCCGGGGTCAAACCCCCGTCATCCCGTTGTGGACCGCCTCTGTTAAGGTTTTGGGAACCAGGCAACCAGGCTCGGAGTAAACATCTGCATGGGTTTAGTACCAAACCCAACTGTACACTAGTGGGAAACCATCCAGACCCGGAAGAAAGGCGGACCCTGCCCCACGAGTTTCATCATCGCCGGTGATGAAACTATGTAGCTCGGAGCCTCGGATGCAGACCATGACACACACAAGGTATTGATTGGGTCCTTCAGTTCAGACTTGGGCCAAGAGCAGCGGACAGGGAGCGGTAGTTCAAGTTGTTCTCTTTTTTGGCGTCCAACTATGTAAACTGAGAGCTCTACTCGTCTGATGGATGCCCACGGAATATCTTGCTATTTGTTAACGGCACCTCACATGCCCCCCTAATAAGAAAGATGTCCATCTTCCATTCCTTCCATCCCCGTAATATGTCACAGCAGCCAGGAACCACGCCGCCTGGACCGCCAAAAAAGAAGTGTAATTACATAGCAAGGGCCCTCCCCGACCCCTTTCCCTCTTCAAAACGCCCTTTCTGGCAAGCCGGGTATATAGATAAACAACGAAACGAAAGGGGAGGGCGCAGTGGCGCAGTGGTATTGGTGCTGGACCATCGCGGCTCGTCGGGACTGTTGTGTCAGGCTCTCAGTAGCTTGGCGCGAGGACCTCCAGTGTGGGATCCCGAGTCGAAGCGATGGTCGTCGGAATGAGATTAATTAGGTCGTTTAGAAGTGAAGGCACTGAGCGTAATATCGCAAATGCAAGTATCCGTATCTATGTTCCAGGGGCCGGCGGAGGTTGGGCAATCAGTCGTCCTGCGATGGCGACTATGAACAGCGCGAAAAGTAGCGAGATGCCCTGCATAGGGACTCCGGACTGTAGAGGAGAGGGAAGCTAGCCGTTTTGAATTCAGGACGGCTGAGGAAGGAAGATGCGTGATGCCGAACGCCGCAGCCAATGCAGATTCAAAGGCCCCCAGATCTTCATCAAGACATTATTCAACGTTTAGATCGAACATCGTGGTCGCAGACGCTTTGGCAGCTTCAAGATCCGGTCGTATACTGATGAGCACTTGATCCGGTTTCTGTCGAGCCATCCCCCTCGATCGTTTTCCTCCAATGCTCCGGAAGGCAGACACACACCAGTGGGAAGGCCTTGATCTCGCCACTGACCGGGGGCGATACGTCGCGCCCCCTGCCAGACGTGTTAGAGACGCCACTGTCTCGCTGAGCTTGACGTCGAGCCTCCCACTCTTCTGCGCGGTCGTCCGTCATGACACCAGTGGCCCACCCATCATCCCAGATGCCAACCACCTTGAGCATATCGCCACGATCGAGAGCAAACTCGTCAGCCGCGCGTGGCTGATACGCCCACAAGACTGCGACGCGTTCCCCGGGATGGATGTCATCCTGAGAGTAGTAGTCCTTGAAAAATGGCAGCTGTTCCGATTGTTGGCTGGCCATCCCCGGCGGCGACGACATCCCGCCAGCACTGGTAGGGGACTGTGGATCTTCACCTCCGAGAGCAGAGTTGCTCGAAAGAGAGCCGTTCCTGCGGAGTGTTGTAGGTGGCGGCCTAAGCACGCCAGCAGCGCCTCGATCTGACTCGGGGCTGTCGCCGAATCCATCGGACGAGGAATGATCGTCCCCTCTCCTCCTTCCAGCGGCGTAGCCAGCGGCGGCTCCGACCACGGCGGCAGCAGGAACGTCCTTGGCATGGCGAGACGGGGAATCGCCCGAGTGACCTTCCAATGCCGACATGCGTGCAATCCGGCCACCGGGCAAAACCTCGTAGCCCTGTGGTGCGACGGCGGCGGCCGGAGCTGGCCCAGCTTGACCCATAGATGCCCCTCTCCTGGCAGGCGAGGGCTGGTTGAAAATGCTACCATTCTGACTTCCATGCCTCCTTCGTCTCAGGAATATGCATGCAAACACCAGAGCCACAAGAAGTGCAACACCAACCACAGATCCGACCACTATTCCTGCAATAGCACCTCCAGACAAGCCACGGTGGCCGCCACTGGTAGCAGCGGTACTGCTTGTCGGAGACGAGGTTGAAGACGCCGTCGGAGTGACAAAGGTCATATTTGGTGTGATTGTGGGCAAGACAACACCGACGCAACGGTTCTCGGCGTCCGAGTTGTAGCAGCACGTGTCAGTTGAATTGATACCGCCCGATGCGCAGTAAGAGCACAATCCCAACGTGCTGTTGCCGTAGCCGCAGTTCTCTGGTTCGTTGGTGATACCTGTAATGCAGTTGTTGCTCGATAGTGAGTTTGCTGGCAGAGCACAATTGGTGAAATCTGCCCGGATGATCTGCTGCAGCGAATCGCTTCTCGGGTTCAAGCAGATTGCATCGTCAGCGACAACATATGCCTCGCTTTCGGCAAATTGGGCCTGGTCACGGTTAGAACCAGACACATTCTGGGATACAGCAAACTTCACTTACACATGTTTCTGCGCAGACAGGCCGCGACTCGCCTGCCGACAGACCACAGGGCTCGATCGAGTTCTGGATGATAGCATTACAAATTACTGTAGTTGTGAAGCGCGCATAGAGGTTGCTGGTGTTTGTGAGACTGATGCCCTCACAGCCTAGGAGGGTTTGAAATCTACCCATGGGTTAGATGAATGTGCGATGGACAGTCCTGGGGAGAAATGGCTGACTTTTCCTGCACGTAACTCGTCTGCACGTAGGATGTGAGTTGCTCGTCGAAGGTAGTCGTGTCGGACACAAACTTGAGGAAGGGACTGTGGAAAAGTATTAGCAGATGATCAGGCAGCATCGTACAATCGGGGTGGCTGTATGAGCGGCACTGGAACGAGCGGCGGGCGACAAGTCCAGAGCTACAGGTAAACCGAGCTACGTACAATAGTCCGACTAGAAAACTGTCGGTTGATACGGAGGACGATTGGAAGGCCGAGCAAGTTGTCGACCCTTGCAATGGAATGCACGCCGCCATTGCTGCTGGAGATGCTGAGAGTACGGCAAGGAGAATCGTCCGCGAGCTAGGCAAGGCCAAGTTCCTACTCCTCCTCCGCGCCTGACGATCAATTGCTCTTTCTGTCCCTGGAAGGTGTCGACTTCCACAGGTGGTTGGTGGCATTGGGATTTTCTGGGACGGCGGCTGCGCTAAGGTCCGTCGGATGGAGCTGTCTCACTATTGAGGCGAATTCATCATCGTGTTAGGGCGCTATCGTTGTTCATATTCCTAGCGCGCCGTCTTGGAGATATGGATGGCGAAGACTTTGTTGCAGACGAGATGGATGGAACACTGCTCTGACGACGACAGGGCGTGTTTGTTCGCGCGCGACAGAGGAAGGGGACTTGAATTCTGCGAGTATTCGGAGACCGGAATTAGGAGTAGATGTCAAGTAAGGTTGGTGAGTGGGTGGTGAGTTTGGAAGTTTGGGTGCTGAGGTCGTTTTGATTGAGAGGCCGGGGTGGCACACCTTTTGAACAAGTGTGAAGGAGCGTAAACACAAAGAAGGGAAAGAGAGGACACCTCAGGAGCGGCCTATGAGGGCCGCTTGGGTACTGCTGCAGGCGCAATGCAGGTCGTGCAGCAGTCAAAGTCTTTGCAGGTGCTTAGGCAGGTACGGCGACGGCACAAGCAAGTCAAAAGAGAAAGAGACAAACACCTCAACCTTCTGGGCCGGAAGCTACCCAGGCGAAACGAGAAATGGAACGAAACGAGTGACGGACCGAAGGAATGGAATCGATGGTGCCTGGTGAATTATTTTGGAAAAGAGACTGGCGAACATCTGGGCGGGAAATGGATTGGGGAGTTGGGGGGTGGGTAAGGCGGGAAGGGGCGATCCAGGAGAACTCCAGGGCCGGCCGCACTAACACAAACCCTAATTAAACTGCAGGGATTCAGTCAGGGGGCCGTCTGTTGCTAAGCATGAGCGGAGGAACGACGCAATACCGCTTTTTTGCATGCTTGATTGCTTGAATTACTTTGTTGGTTCTTGGGATCAATGCTATACTACCCATTCCGTTATTGATTGAGAATCATTCATGTTAGAAGGGAGATGCCGGATCAGAGCGTGAGATCATTTCTGTTTTGTTTTCCTGGGTTGGGTTGGGTGAACAGAGGCCCCACAATCGGTACCTCTCCATGTATAAGTACATACATAGGTACATGTGCAAATTACAACACCCTGATCTGGATAATCAAGTGGCTGGCACCTGCACGCTATGTTCCGCCGTGCGCCAGTGGCTTAGTTGATCTTCGTCAGGGCGGCAATATTCCCGAGTACCAATATTTTCAGCCGACAGCCACAACGTGTTTTTGTCGGAATGCGAACTCTGGAGAGCTGAACTGGGTTGCGCAGTCTCATATCGCTTCGGCCTTTACTTTGCAGTGGGTTCTGAGCAAGCATGAACTAACAAGCTCCAGGCAACTGGGCAGCGCGTTTCAGGTCGCCCATTGGCTGGGCTAGTTTCATTTTACTCGCAGAACCCTGTCCCTGCCCAAAATGGGTAGGTACCTACCATGACAGCAAAGGATCCACCTCTGTCCTCTCGGAGTGTCCCTGGAGTCTACCGACTTGAGAAGAGAAGAAACGGGACTTCATATTCCATTCTCACCACTCTTCCGGCAGATGCGCGTCTAGGTAACTTCGTGGCAGCGACAGACGGCTTGAATGCCGCAATATGCGGTCTATTTCCAGAAAAAGAAGCAGGTCAATATATATAAGCGCCGGCAGAATGCCATGACTGGCCAGCATCCCGCAAGTTGAGGGCCAGTTTCCCAATCCGACGCCAGATTGCGCGTGCGCTACAGGTAAAGGGCCGCCAATAAAGAACCAAACACGGCTCGCCTGCTTGTCCACTCTTTCGTGAGAGATATATTTGGAAGCAAGAATAGCCGCCGAAGGAGGGCAATCAGCAGTATATATCGGTAGTTATTTACGTTCGTCTTGCATGCAGCATCCGTCATATGAACTTGGTCACAAAAAAAGCAATGGAGCTGCTGGATTGTAGGAGAGAATGTTAAAGGTTCCTTCGGAATATTGGGCAGGGTCCCAGCGTTATCGACTCGCTAATGCGATTCCTAGTGTTTGGTATCCTCCTGCGGTAGAAGGGAAGATCCGAAGTTGCCAGAGGAACCTGATGGAGGCTGATGAGCCTCTAGTTCAGAGTGCAAGTCATGGGAAGGTGACAAACAAGTAAGGTCATGGTAATCCGGTCCAATGGCTTTACAAATAATCCTGTCCGTCCACAATCCCATATCCCAAGGCTGAGCGTCCCTTCAGATTGCCATGACACGCTGATCAAGAGTGTTTCGTTTGTAATTGCGACATGGATAGACACAAGGTACCTAGTGTGGGGCGCTTGGACGCACGTCCACTCCCCGTTGACTTCCATTCCAGTTGGCTTCCAGGTTGGCTTGCCACTCCCAATTTCTCATACCCCATCCCACTTCCCTCAGACTCACCGTGATTTGAATCGCAAGCCAGATGGGAATATTTGTCGTCTAATCCGTGTATATTGATAGCAGGTATAGCGAGGCTTTGGAGGCAATTTTCCATCGCATGGATTGCGATTAAACTAGTATGCGACCCCTCTTCAATCTTCATGCAAAGCATCACCATGTAATCCGTATGTACGCATGTACTTGTACCTTGTTTGTCGGTCGGCGGTCTGAGCATCCACTGTCGACCAACGGGCTCTCCTACCACAAAACTCACTTTCTGTTCTTGTGTACGGGATGTTTTTTTTAGGTTGGGCCTTTGGCGCCAGGCGGCGCCAGGCAGATCCCGACCACGTCCTGACACACATGGTTATCAGATCGCTGGCAAGCACTGGAGGCCCGTGCCCTCGTCTCTCTATCCGGCCCTCGAGAAATCCAAGTTCGGTCTCTAAAGACAGAACCATAGTTGGAAGATCAACTGTCACAAGGGGCTCCTTGCTCGACCCGGGCTATCCCATCACCACCCGCCCAGGGAGCCACTGGTGCAACTGTCGCAATCAGCAACAGTATCTAAATGGCCGCAACTTGCAACGACGGAAGTTCATCCCGAACCGCTGCGCCGCTCTACCAAACCTGCTGGACAGTGCCGGCAAAATCCCAGGGCATGGAGAGATAGATGAAGTGGATGGGAAGGCACGTCCACCCCGCCCAGTGCATGGTTTACACAGATCTGGGTTGCATCGTGCTGGGATCGCAACCAGGTGCCAGATCTCACCCCTCCCATAACTCGAGGTTGAGCCGCCTCTGAGGCTCTGACAGCGAATTGCATCGAGGCTGAGCCCTCCACGATCTGCACGACCCCCCTTACTTTGGCACTTGGAGTCGAAGGCCCCACCCCCGGATTCTCCTCGCCCAGTAGTTGCTCACACGTTTTTCGACAGAAGTTCAAGCAAACCGATGGCAGTGCTCGCATGAATTTAGCCTGTCGAATGGGATGGCCTCTGTAGTTGTAGCACGTCTGGCGCTCTTCCCGGCTGCTCAAGACCACCCCGGATCTTCGAATCGCATAATAATGCTGACAAGTTCATCAAGGGAGAAAGGTCGATCACATCAGACACGGCCGAGCGCTGTGCTGAGGTATATCCCTCGAGAAGAAGTTGGCCTGGCTTCGTTGGCATTTCGTAAGATGTCAATGGGTGCTACGATCAGCGAGCATGAAGGTGAGAGAAATTCGGGTTAACGAAGAGAGTATCCGACAAACTTTCCCCGAGGGGGTCAATCCATCAACTTTACTGTATAACCCCTCGTCCGCCACACCGTTCTTGGTGGGAATATAGGACCGTGAGCACGAGGGCAAACAATCTTTGCTTGGGACCCTAACGCCGTTTCAAGGATCGGGGGCACGCTGGCCAATAGAGAAACTACCTAACGAGAGTTAGGAATAAGGGTTAGGGAGATCTCCTGGTCAGACAATGGGTCACGTAACGCCAAGGACATTTGTAGGTGGAAGGGAGGTTAAAAAAAGGTTGCACAGTAACAAACTGATACAAAGGTTCCATGGTTGGGATGTTCAAGACCAACTACCTACCTACCTACCCAAATAGGTACTCACCTCTTTGCGATGTACTGCTTGTGATTGACTTCGACTTGGATGGGCTGTCCACGAAGAGGCTCAGCGCAGATACAAACTGGGAGAACATAAACGATACCAAACCTACCTAGCCGCTGGGCAATACCTACCTAAAGTGTCCATCGGTCTGTGATCGTGGGCACCAACGCCCGTCACAGCTTCCCATGTGCACATGTCTGAAGTTGGTATGATTGGGCCCCGAGCTGAGCATACAGAGGGCAGCATTGGGAGGAATAGGTAGAGAGGCCGTCATGCACTGCTTTCCCGGAGCAACATCGAGAGCATGAGAAAGAGAGGGTGGAAAGAAAAGACTGGAAACAAAAGACATATACGGCTTCAACAGGCTTGTCTTCTACTCCCCCCTTTCTTTCTGCTTCGCGCGGACCAATTGTTTGATCTCAGTCCGAGATGCATCGGTCATCGGAACTCTCTTCTGTAAAAAAGAGCCTCCAGACCTTAGTAGGGAGTCAGTGGTGCCAGCATTTGGAAGGTAACCAAAGTAAGCCGGGATCGCACTTGGCGCTGCTCTCGGAGCTTCCGAATTGTCGAGGCCGCTCCCAAGCCCGTCCAAGGTTCGCTGGTCGGAGGTTCGCGCTTAGAAACACCGACGGGGCCATCCGAAAGCATGGCCAACGGCGTCGCGGTGCTCCGACACCCCTGTCGTAGCGACTCGCAGGCGGGCTAATTCTTTGGAACCATGCCTCATTTGATTCAATAACCCTGACTAGAAACCGACTTAGAGGTAAATCATAGATTGATGGGCATCAAGATGGAGCTTCTCTCAGATGTCTCACCCATTCTGTTCTGGCCGTATATACATATGTGCCAACCCATCTCGCGCCTCGACTTGGGACGACGATTAATGCTACTGGGAAGAGACACCAATTGATGTAGGTTTCTTCTATGGAAACCCGTGAACTCAAGTGGCCTACATCAGCGATCAAGAGAGAACTTTATTCAAGTTTCAAACACCAAGTCGTCCGTCGTTCCAACCATGTCAGACGCAGTCCCCCCAGGAGGGGCGAGTAGCCCACAGGTATGGTCACCCACCCAAGCACTCCGAGTTGAGCAGATATACCAGTGCAACACTCTTTGGCAGAGCCAGCACGAGGCATGATGTAGTGATGTCAGGGCTAAACTCTCTCTCTCTACACAGATGCCTCAAGGCCCACCATACCTACCACAAACCGCCCAGTTAGGGGGCCTACCGACCGTCTCGGTAGACGTGCCCATCTCGGCGGTCCTCCTGTTCATCTTCGTGTGCGCCGCGGCGACGAATATGACCATCTTCCAGATCAACCGGAGGCGTGGCCACAAGTTCGTCTTCTCGGGGCTGCTATTCGGCTTCTGCATGGCCCGGATCACCGCCCTGGCGATGCGCATCGCCTGGGCGACCCACCCGACCAACACCAACGTCGCTATCGCCGCCAACGTCTTCACCCAGGCCGGCGTGCTGCTGCTCTTCGTCGTCAACCTCCTCTTCACCCAGCGCATGGTGCGGGCCTACCAGCCCTCCTTCGGCTGGCGCCGCCCCGTCACCCTTGCCTTCCGCACCCTGCTCTTCTCTGTCATCGCCCTGCTGGTCATGGTCATCACCGCCTCAGTGCACATGTTCTTCACCCTCTCCCCCGGCGCCCGCACCAAGGACCGCCAAGTCCAGCTCTTCAGCGTCACCTTCCTCGCCGTGCTCGCCTTCCTCCCCATCCCCCTCTCCCTCCTAGCCGCCCTCTGGCCGCAGCGCCGCACCCCGGCCGAGAACTTCGGCCGCGGCCGCCTATCCACCAAGCTGTACCTCCTCCTCTTCACCGCGACGCTCCTCGCCCTCGGCGCGTGCTTCCGCGCCGGCGTCGCCTTCGACGTCCGGCCCGCCTCGCACCCGGCCTGGTTCCACCACCGCGCCTGCTACTACGTCTTCAACTTCGGCATCGAGCTCGTCGTCGTCTTCACCTACGCCGCCTCCCGCTTCGACCGCCGCTTCCACGTCCCCAACGGCAGCTCCGCCCCGGGCCACTACGCCGCCGGCGCCGGCCGCGGCGCCGCCGACAGCGGCGACGACGTCGGGGATGAGTCGGCGTGGGCCGAGAGGGCGAGGAAGGAGTTGTCGACTTCGGATCTTGCGCACCCGGGCCCTGGGCCTGATTTTGAGCTGGGCACTGCGGGTAGTAGGTAGAAGTGCGGGTTTCTTGAGGAACATTATTTGGTTTCTCTTCTTATATCTATTTTCTTGTTGTCTTTTGAGCATGGTTGGGTATAATCTAGAGGATGACACCAGCCAGCTCCTTGCATTGCCAGGCTTTTCACCAGTGTTAGCTTGTTCGGCGGTACTCCCCACCCCCTACTGAATCATTTTAGAATATCTTGGAGTATCGGTGTATTTTGTGTTAAATACCTCGGTCGTTGGATAAAGTGGCATGGAATGTTAGCTTAGATACCTGAGAACGAGTAGACCATAGATACGTAGCATATAGGTACCACATAATCAAGAATAGGTACAGGGAGCACTGAGGTTAGGTATGCGCGGCTCCTGATAATGGAACTTACCGGCGTCAGTTGAAGCCCGGATCGTTTAGAAACGCCGATGACGTGCGTTTACATTATTATTCTTCCGGATTATCCTCACTTAGGTTCCTCCAGGTTCTCACATCGTGCAGTTTGTGACCAGTCTGACCCGGGGCATAATTACAGCACTGGCAAGGGCTTCTTGATAGCCTCATCTATGGCACGATTCTAATATTTGTCAACGACGTGATTCTTAAGCGACCCCGCGCTGTCCTATTTTCTTCTTCTTGTTAGACCCTCTGATTTGTGCCGTCTCCCAGCCAGACCTGGAAAAGACGTCACAATTTGGGCGTACCAAGACATTACTCGTACATCAACCACGGTCCCAGTCCATCTCTCCAAAGACTGCGCGCGCAGATAGATGCAGAGCCCCATATGTCGTGGCACATTGTGGCCGGCCACCACCAATCCCGGGTCTTGCAACGGGGAAAAGATAGAGAAGACCGCATGTAATCAGAGGAAATAGTCGGGAGTGCCTAGTCCAACTGTTAGCCGGATTCCGCGTCTTCGTCTCGGTTTCATGGTGTCACTTACGTCTAGAGACCATAGGTTCGCCAGCCCTTGGACAAGGGTCAAATTGCAAGCTAGACCCAGGGGTTAGCTTCTTTGGCGGCGGCATCAGAGCTAGGCTAGCAACAAGGCTAAACTCACAAGGTGTATTTCAGATGCTCGTCGATTTCCATGATGGCGGCCTGGTTACCGCACCTGTAGCAGTAATTCGGAGCTGTCCCCGTGTTAGAGCTTGCCAGAGGAGAACGGGCTGGGGGGCGGGGGAAGAGCTGTACCAGAGAATATGGTCACCACGTTCCTATCCTGCGACCAGTTGTACCCTTCCATGACGAGCTGATGAGCGCGAGCTATGAGTGTCAAGCCATTGTTATGGTTGAACGCCTCGGAAATATCTTGCCCAAAGGTGTACCCAGCACCTCGGGGCGAGATACCCCAACCGCACCTGTCGTCGGGGTCGGACCACAGAAGGTCGCACATGGGTCCTTCATGAGGAACTTCTTGGATTCTATCGAGAGCACGAATATTATCCAACGTGTCGATGCTCGGGGAGAGGCCGCCGTGGAGGCAGAAGATCTGGTTGTCGATGAGGGCTGTGAGAGGAAGATAGTCGAAGAGGTCGGTGAAGTACTTCCAGACGTTCGCGTTGCCATACTTCCGGAGACACTCGTCGTAGAAGCCGTATACCTGGGTGATTTGCCGCGACTCGTGGTTGCCGCGCAGGATAGTGATCCGTTGAGGGTATCGGATCTTGAGGGCCACAAGGAGGGTCACTGTCTCGACGGAATAATAGCCTCTGTCGACGTAATCGCCTACCACCATCATTAACACAAACAATCGGCATATGCGCCCCGTCCAAAATCAAAATACGCACCCATGAAGAGGTAGTTGGTATCAGGGTTCGGTCCACCAATCTTGAATAGTTCCATGAGGTCGTGAAACTGGCCGTGGATGTCGCCGCACACCGTCACGGGGCATTTCTGGAAGGGGCAGCGTAAGCGCGATGATAAATGAGGGCCCGCGATTGAGTCTTCAAACTTACGACGGGTTGGACGTTGGACTCATCCTGGAGGACTTCCCTCGCCTGCGTGAGAAAGGCATGTCAGCAAGCAGCAAATAGCATACCCACCGGATGGGGGTGACTTGACGCGACGACCAGGTGCACCGCGCGCGGTACGCAAGCCAAAGCCGTGTCTGTTATGGGGGGGGGATCGCGTGGGATTGGAAGCCGTACGGACCTTATCGCACAGCCTCTGCACGTCGGACTCGGCCAGCTGCTTGCAGCTCATGAGGCTCTCGATCCAGCCGTCCAGGGTGGGAATGGTGGTGGGTTCGAGGGCGGGGAGCGGTGACACGTCTGCGGGGACTCGCCCGACATCCTCCATGTTCGTATCCATGGCGAGAAATTCACAGAGCTATTGCAAACGCCGTGCAGCTCTGCGGTCCTTGAAAGCCGATCGAATGGATTGGCCGTAATTTTGTCGATTGAATCGTCGGCGGTGCTCTGGGTAATGACGTTGTTTCCTGAGCGGCGGGTCAGGTTCGGGGTGAGAGGTAGGCGCGATAGGTGAGGCAGTCAAATTCCAGTGATGTCAAGTAAATCCGGGCGAACAATCTCAAGCGGCGGAGTAGATGCCGTCCGAATCTGCGCAGTACAACACAAGGGGTATATCAAATGTCATCAAGGTCCGACCTCGTAGAAGTTGGTTTGGGCTTGGGTTACGGACGGGATGCACAAGGCAAGGGTACCAATTGCTGAAATTGCGGCGGCGGCGGCTCGTCCCCTCGCTTACCTAATGATGCCTGCCTTTTGCAACCACCTAAATCCCATCTGTGGTTGGCGTCTGAGTCGAGTGTCTGAGCATCAGAATTTCACTACTAGAAAGTCGGAATACAAATTCTCGTGCTCAATATCTCATTAGCTCGCTACCATACAACCATTTAGAAACCCCGGAGCTGTCCTTCCTCAGAAGTGACCCAGTCCAACAGGCGTGATCCCATTCACCTAAGCCTTCAAGTTCTCTCCAACGAGACTGCGGAAGTCGAGCCCGACCTCGGACATCATTTTGCCATGTTCCTTCGCTCTGTTGACGCACAGCATCCACACTTCACCTCCCTCCTCGGTACTGCTCAGCTGCCGAGCCAGGATGGTGTTGAACGCGTCGACCTCTTCCTTTGCCCATTTGACGCAGGCACTCATCATTGGCGGCGGGAAACAGCTTTGAAAGCAACTGACCGTGTTCCGAATAATGGTAAAGTATACGAACGACAACTCCCAGATGTAAAGGTGAAGATCACCCTGGAAAATACACTGCCTGATGCTGCTGTCAGTAAAAGAGTCGCCGGTAGATTGAAGAGTATGGATCCTCACCTGGATCGCTTCTGGATAAGGTCGCTTCGGGCCCCGAGATAGCCTTCTCTAGCACTGTCCTCGAATCCCAGCCTAGTCAGCCAGGAGACGTTTCGCTTCGTCTTCTTCTGTTCTTTATGCGCGTCGATGAGGTCGCGCGTGAGGAGCGTGGCCAACTTGGTGCATCTCTCATCGACCTTGAAAGATATGAAATCCTGTGCGATGGCGTTATTCTTCAGCCCAAACGCAAGGCCTCTCATCTTCTCGACCCGGGCAACTGCCGGTTCGATGCGTTGGAGAGCGATATCGATGTCTAGCTCGTCCATTTGGCTCTCCACCCATCGCAGATTCTGCTGCTTCCCATCCACTTCTATCAGCATGTCCTTGATATCGGACAAGGTTTCTAGAAGCTCCGTCTTCTGGAGCAATCCCGGATCTCGTGAAGCGAAATAATTGATCGTCTCCTTCGCCTTGTTGTTAGCTTCTCGTTCCGACTGCAATGTCCGGCGCAGCTCTTCCACAGTCTTCCGGATGTTGAGGATCAGGGCTCCCTTTTCTGTGTCTTCTGCCTTCTCTGTCCTGTAGATGAACGACTCGCGGCCACCGCCTCTGACCATGATGGCGTCGGCAAGCTTGTTTCTCGCCCCCGAAGTCTCGCTCGTGCCAGCCATGTCAACAACTTCGACATCTAAGAGGTGCCAGCAGCGGTCGGCCACCAGTTTCAGCATAGGCCCCCGTGCATCAGAACCGGGGCCATCCGCCTTTCGCTTCTTCCGGGATGCAATCAGCAGGTGGTCATTAAGGAGGAAGATCTGCATTGCCCGCCTAGACCTGTAGGTGGCATTGTCCAATTCGACCCAGGGGCCGGCATTCTGAACGACATGGCGGCCTTGTAAATTTGGTAGGAACTTCTGCGATCCCTCAACGTTCTTATACAGGGCCTGTGGTAGATTTGGATGAGCATTGTAAACCACTAAACCCTAGCAGGCGTCGGGATCAACTAACCTGCATCTGTGAGCTCCACAAGGCTGTTCGGTCAGCAACAGAGCTCCGTTTGTCTCGTTTGCTAAGCCCGGTGGAGAACTCCCCGTTAAAGTTCGACGAGTCGGTGTCGTTTGCGGCCGACCGGAGGGCCGTGGTATTGGCCTTCAACTCTGACATGAGGTTTTTCAGAGCACGCATCTCGCTCTTCAGCTTCTCCGCCTCCTTGCTGATCTTGATGAACTGGGTTCTGTTTTGGTAGACATTCTGCTGCAAATCGTTCGACGCACGGCTCTTGAGCTTCCGCAACGAGATCTCGTATTCACGTATTTCATCTTCGGTAGAATCGCAGAGGATGGTAGCAACATCTGTTTTCGAGTCAAGTCAGCCAGGCCCGCCGAGCCAAATCTTCGGACTAGGAGCTCACATTGGTCCGCAGCCAGCTTCTGGTCACGCAGTGCCTTAATATCAACTGGTGGAACCCCAGCACCTCCCCGGGAAGGGGGAGCGCCCCTCCGGTCTCTAGAAGTCTCGTATTTATCGACGTTCGGCAGCGAGGGAACAGGGGGCGCTGTAGGGTCGAAGTCACTCGGCAAGTTATTGAAGCGGCTGGAGTAGCGCCGCTTGACAAGATCGGAGGTCTACCGAGGAGTTTAGTGACATGATTATAGGCAATGCACCGAGCGACAAACATACCTTTCCACTATTCTGGGGGCGAGGTCGAGCTCTTCGGGCGGGGGCCTCAGAAGGGTCTGGTCCCGATCGACCACCACCACCACCACCGCCACCACGAGGAGGGCTATTATTCTGAAGGATTGGATTTGAGATCTGTCTCGGTGCGCTGATGGTTGGGCGACCCTTCCTTTTAGGCCCGCTACGGAGCGATACCTTGCTCCGTTCTTCGGACATGACGCAAGTTGATTAGGCGAGGATTGCTAGGAGAATGTCGCAAACACCACACATTAAGTTTCTTGGCCTAATGGCAATGTGGAATTCATTCATTGGAAACAAGAATGTTTGAGGATGATAAATAGGTTTCGCATAATAGAGAGGGAGGGAGATGCAACAACGTTGACTACATACCTCCACACATGCAACACCCGGCTAACAGCCAGGGGAGGTTCAGCCTCATGGTCCGTGCACCCTCCCCTTGGCTTGGATAAGCCGATAAGGAGGAACAAAAAATTACTTACGGAGCTCTTGCTGGACCAGCTTCATCCTGCTTTCGTGCGACAGCCGGCAATCTATCTCCTTGATCTCATCCCCTACACAAGGCGTCTTCACATCCTGCCTCCAGTTGCCTGCGGTTATTTAATACCTTAACTGTGCTGAGTTCACAAGATGTCGCAAACCACTGTTGTTGCCACAGCCACAGTTGCTGCTCTCGCGACAGGCGCGCTTGGTACGATTGAGCCTCAAGCTAGTTTTTACTAACTGGTCATGACGATTATGAAGCTAATGCCACATCTTCTAGCTTATGCTGTGTACTTTGATTATCGCCGACGAAGCCATGCCGATTTCCGCCGAAACCTGCGCCGGAACGAGAGACAACAAGCCCGCGCCGAGAAAGAGGCTGCCGAAGCTGATGCTGTGAATCAGAGACGGGCCATCCGGCTAGCTGTCGATCAGGCTAAGGAAGAGGGCTTTCCTTCAAACTCTGAGGAGAAAGAAGCCTACTTCCTTGAGCAGGTCCAGGCTGGCGAGGTTTTGGGTGCTGATCGTAAGCGCTGCTCCCTCCAGTGGAATTGCCCCCGTCCTGTCCGGGCCATGCTAATATAACCACCAACAGCTGCGAATGGCCTCGAAGCGGCACTTGCCTTCTATAAGGCCCTCAAGGTTTACCCTACCCCGGGGGACCTCATTTCAATTTACGACAAGACTGTGTCCAAGGTAAGATAGGACCGTATCCGGAAGGCCAGACCCCGTCCCTAATCCTGTGGCAGCCGATCCTCGACGTCTTGGCCGAGATGATTGCGTATGATGGTACTCTTAAGATTGGCAGCTACACTGGCGGTGGCGGCGGAGTTGACATGAACGACATGAACGACATGATGCGTGAGATGGGTGGAATGCCTGGAATGCCCACGGTTGGCCTTGACTAGGCGTCATATTTCCCACCGTTTGCCGAACCCTCCGGTCACCTTCGTGCCCGCCGGACGCCACTCCCGGAGCCTAGATGCGACCCAGATCCCCTGAGGGCCACACATTATTCGGCTGTTGACTGAGAACCTGATGTCCCCCATCCGGCATACCCCTCCTCTCTAATACATCCTCTCGACCAACCCCAAACCAGCCAATGGCTTCTGGTCATACTGGCGTGGCCTCATTTCTCATGACCTTTGCAGGCTTTTGCCGACTGTACATTAGTTCACTTCCGCATGGGACCTGAAGTGCCAGGACAGAGGCATGTAAAACAATACTGTACATAACGGATTCCCGAACGGATGCATTAACAACCGCGGGAAAAAATGGCGCAAGGATAGATCAACACTAGACCCCAGAGTCCAGTGCACGATTTCAATTCCTAGTGCTCGTTGTTCCCTCTTGATATCATTGGATATGTATGGGAGAAGAAAGGACTACATCACATAACTTGGATGGCACCTCCAGGCCCCAGGTTATGCCTAGCGCCTCTATTCAAGCCTCGCAATTTTGAAACAGCCCCCTTTAGATGGCAGGCTGACTGACTATATATTTTTATACCAGTACTCAACAGGAGCCATTCAACTACCTAGATCTCAATAGGCCTGCCTTTCCTGTCCACCCTCTGATCCCTCGGGTCGAACCCCCCTCTCCCCCAAGTCGCCCACTCGGGGGTCTCGGGGCCCATGTAGTCCTCGGGCGAGAAGTCCCCGTGCGCGCCCTTTTCCTCGAGCAGCTCGAAGAACCTGTCGTAGTCGATCAGGGTGTGCCACTTCCCGGCGACCCTGAACCTCTCGCTCGCGATCAGGATGCAGCAGCTGTGGGCGTGCTCGGCGGCGATGCCGTAGGCCAGCCCCCGCCGGCGGAGCGCCTTCTCCAGCGCCGCCACAAAGTCGCACACCTCGGCGTAGAAGGGCACGTTGGACATGGTCAGCCCCGCGCCCGCCGAGGTCGAGGTCCCGCAGTACGTCACCCCCTTGACCTCGACGAAGCAGGGGAGGCCCCTCTCGACCAGGTCGGCGTACCCCTCGGCCTCGTCCTCGATGTTGAAGCCCTTGACCAGCGTGAGCCGGAAGACGGTCCGCTGCATGAAGCGCCGCTCCCTCAGTATGTCCATGCAGCGCAGGAAGCGCTCCCAGAAGTCGCGGTGCAGCGGCCGGTCGATCTTGCGGAGCGACTCCTTGTTGGAGGCGTCGATGCTGACGTACAGCTGCGTGACGTGGCCCAGCGCGGCGAGCTGGTCCGGGTGCTGCGCGTTGCAGACCAGGAACGAGCTGATGCGGTCGCCGTGCAGCATCCCGAGGAACTCGTTGATGTGCGGGTAGAAGATGGGCTCACCCACCAGCGACAGCGCGCAGTGCCGGATGCGCATCGCCTCGGCGAACCGCTCGGCCCGCACGCCGGGGACGCCGCGCATCATCCGGATCTTCTTGTAGTGGTTCTCCCGCACGCCGTCGAAGATCAGCTGCGGCGGGTCAACTACCCATCGCCAGGACGTGCCGACGGGGTTGGTCCCGTGCCGCCAGCAGAAGACGCACTTGTTCGAGCATGACAGGGACGGCGTGGTCTCCATGCACTGGTGCGAGTTGATCCCATAGAAGGAAAACTTGTAGCACGAACCTCGACCGCGGAGGGCTGACTTTGTCCAGCGGCAGATTTTAACCCCTGAGTGAGAGCCCACAATCGAGTAGCCTTGCTTGGTCAGGGCGTTGTAGGTCGGCGAGTTTTTTGGCACCATCTCCTTAGCGGCTACAGCCGTTAGCTTCTTAGACGGTCTCTTCCCGTACGTGGTGAAGTCAACGGCGATGGGCGCACCAGCCTGGACCTGGGTGTCGTTGGCTTCCGAACCTTGCGAGGTCTGGATAATACGGCCAAGGTCTTCAACGTCCTCGATGTCGTCCTGCTTCTTCGACTTCCTCGAACTTTGTACATTCGGAGAATCTTCCATGGCTACCTCTCCGTCGTCATCATCAACATCCCCTTCATCGTCACTCTCAACGGCGTCACCTGATCCGGCAACTCCGTCTCCAAGACTTCCGGTTTCAACCACGAAGTCGAGGACTTCAGTCAACCCCTGATTCCATTCTTCGAGTCTCCTGAGCCCGTCAGTTTTCAAATCACCCATTCCTAACGGATAGGCCCTCTTCCGACCGGTCAGTTTTGCCATCCATTTATCGACCTCCTTGGCTTGGAAGCAGAAACCGTCGTCTTCCGTAGGCCAACCTTCCCTATCGCCAAATCCAAAAACTGAGTAGCCCAAAAGAGTCGACAGGGGGCAAGTATCGATCCGGAAATCATGGTGGGTGTCCTTCAAGTGCTCCAGAAGGTTGTCGTTGATTGTATCGATGTTGTAGCTCGGGACAAGGAACACATAAAAGAGGTCTGCGGGCCTGCCTCCTCTGCCCTGAATCTTGGGTGGGTTGGTAAAGTATTCGTCATAGTCCACTTCAGACAGATCCAAGACCTGCGGGCTGAGGAACAGGGATTCGGTACCCTTGACATATGCCCTCAGGGATCCTTCCAAGCGGCGCCCATAGTCCCTTGCGAGCTTGGTTGTATTCCCTGTGATGGAAGAGAAGAAGACAAGCACTTGTATTTCCCTGTTTCCAGTCTGGTCTGCTTTGATGTCAGGACTATCCTTAGCCCGCTCCCCCTTGATCCGGCGAGGCGCTTTAGTCTTTGTAGAATTGTCGACTTTGACCTCCTGGCTAATTTTGCTCACAGCCTCAGCCTTCAGGAGATCCTTTACCTCGGATCCGTAGGCCTTTGGCAGAAATACCAATTGCTCATTCCCTTCAGTCCAATAGAAGTAAAGTCGGAGTGTTAGAAGAGCCGCGAATGCCGTCAATAGGATTTCAATGCGAAAGAGGCGCCACAGTCGATCAACATCTTTGTCTCATGTCAGTCAACTCAACTAGTCCCTCAAGGTTGCGGTTAGATAGAAGAATTGGCATACCATTGATGACCAATGTGAATGTGTCTCTACCGAAAGTTCCAAATGCCATGATCGGCAAACCTCCACTTTGCCGCACTTGCAGAGAAGGCAAATATAAGCATTGTACGGCAAGCAAGTCTATGTTGGTCATCCAGCTCTGTTCATCAACTTCCAAATTTTGGTGGGGTCTGAGACTTGATGTCAAGCTTCCCATTTGTGGCCTGTGCACCAACACCTACTAATGAGTGGGGCAAACAGCTGTTGTTTTGACTCTATCCAACAAATATATCTTTACAAATCTTTACTCGAGGCACATCGTGGCAGGCATAATAGTAATAGGGTAGGTAAGAGTCAGTAGAAAGTGCCTCCTGGTGTTGACGAAAAAGAAAAGAAGGAGGCAAAAACCCGAATCGTTGTGCAATTCCCTCTCTTGGTTGATTACTGAATTCTAATGTTGCACGTCCAAGACTTATAGGGGTTAAGTAACTCCTGGCTCCTGGTTACTAGTCACTACATCTATGTTGAGTATGGTATGCCATTGCAATATTACGTGAGAGAACTGTAAGTCTAGAGTTCAGATAAGCTGCGGAGTTGCGAGTTCATCGCTACCTCTCTCCTGAAATGCCCTTTCTGACTCGATATTTGCAATGGTCTTATCCCCTTAACACCGAATGAGATTTATGGTGGTCGTGGCACACTCGATACAATGATGCCCACCGACTAGGTAGAGTGATCTGGCCGAGTGAGATCCTAACGTGGTTCATTCATGCTTCAGTTATCTAGGGGTATTATATACGCAGCTATCATTCATAATCACCCCTGAGGGCCCCATTTCTAGCCAAGCCCTCTTGTTGAGGAATCCAACAAGGGCTAAAAGGCTCATACCCTCTGATGAACTTCTTTATCCGAATCGTTCATCGACATCGAATATGTAGACGTCTCTCCGTATGGCGTCGTCTGTTTCTGCCGACCGTTGTCAACCTCGACAACCACCGTTGTGACCATGTCCATCTGGATCGCCATGTCGCTGATCCCTGCCGGGCCCCTAAGCGACTGCTGGCTGCCGTGTGTATCGGATCGCCTGCGCGCGAGGCCGAGGGTGCCGCTCCGGTTGCGGCTCCGGCGGCGGTGATCCCCGCCGCCGAATCCCAGGCGCCTCCAGCCCATCCACTTTCTCGCCCAGCCGAGCGTCCAGCGGTCCTTTGGCTCATCGGCCGCCGCGCCGTCGCGGCCGCCAGCCCCCTCAACCCAGACCATGTTCCCGTACTTCCGTTCGTGGGGGGTCCTCATGAAGGCAAACGTCGAGAGGCCCGAGTCTTCGGTGTCGATTTCAGCGCTGAAGAGGAGCGATCGTCTCGTAATGCCCCACAGCAGCACATCCAGCCAGCCGTTGCTGGTGATGAGAGCACCCGCCGCGCAGAAGTAACCCACCGGTATCTTGGCACCTGTCATTGTCGCGATACGACCGAAAGCCAGGGGAGCCGTGCACACAAAGTAGATGACCGGATAGATCAGAAAAACAGGGTGATAGCCGCCGCTGTGTGCCAAGGCGCTGTCGCCACTCGCGGGTGGGTTGGCACCCACAGAGCGCGCTGCGACGCTCAGGTCGACGCTCGTCTTGGATCCCAGCGATTTGCTTCGCAGCGGTGGCTGCGCGGGAGGAGGTTGAGCGGCAGGACGCCGAGAGGGTGGATGTTTCTGACTACGGCGTAGAGATATAAAGACAAGGGTGTAAAGTATGGTCGTTATAGCAAGGGAGATGAAGATGAAGAGATAATGCGTGAGGAGCCGGATCGTCTCGTATTCGATATTGACCCAGCACTGTACAGAGAGTCAGCCTCCATCAAATGTCACAGAAACCAGAACCAAATCAGGGAATTGGCACCCACCCAAGCACCGGCCCGAACATAGAAGCCTCCAGCGCTGCGGCCGTTCTTCGTTGCGATGATGCCGGCAGCAGAAATAATGTAGACGAAGACCCATATAACAACAATGGCGAGGTAAAGTGCCCACTGCGGCGGTTTGTATCCCCACACAACTATGAGATACGTATGCACGGCGATAGCAGAGATGAACCCGCCCGAGGCCAAATCCCCCGTCGAGACCAACCAGGCCTGGGCAGCACAGGTTGCTGTCCCGACCTGGATACTATCCGCAGTGAGCCAGGAGGCACTGAGTAAGAAGGAGGAGGCCTGGTGCATGTCCGAAAGGAGAAGGTTGTAGACGAGGACGAGGAACTGATTTGGCGAGCCGCGTTTCCTCCTGTCTGTGCTTCGCCGTTCGAGCCTAGAGTCACCACCCCCAAAGTGCCGCTCCGCAAGCCCCAGGGCCAGGTCGACCGTCTGTGGTTCGCCACTGCCTGCCCCGTTTGTTGATCTGAAGTGCCATCGGACAAGTTTAAAGGTGAGATAAGAGAAGACGAGGGCCGAAGAGATGAAAGAAATGGCGGCTAGTACAGCAACGGCCTTCAGCCCTGAGCGAAGGACCCCCGGCAGGGGCGTGAGAGTGTCGCTCTCCGGCGCCAACAGTACCGCCTGCGCCGGGTCTGCCATTGTCTCGTCGACGACGCCTAGAGGGCCATATGAACCATGTCAAAACAGGGCGTGCTATATATGGAAATGAGAGAGACGAGAAACGGCCAGGGCACGGACGCAACTGGGTGTCACTGCGCTGGAATACATGCCGTGGCTGGCAAGTTATTGTTCGGCAGGTTTACCCATCCGGGGGGTGGAAGATGGGAGTTATAATCAGCCCCCAATCCCAAGGAACTGGGCTGTTGTCAATATAAAGTCTAGGCCAAGATTCCCCTGTTCTCCCCTCTTTTGGGAACACTTCGGTGGTTGGTCCCATCAGGTTCGGTCGTCTGTGCTCATCGGTAAACCAACTTGACCATGTGGCGACTTGGGTGAATCCTTCCCTCTTTTGGATTTCATCCTACATGCGTACATACACTAGATCGACATGAGGCACAGCGATTACTGGGGCCAATTCGGTCTCCTTGGCCCCGTTTCATTCCCAATGTCGAATAGAGAAGGCTCCTCTTGGGCGGAACCCCCTGAACAAGGTTACATCTGCAGAATTTGCAGGTGTGGACAGTCCTGAAAAGAGTCAAGGCAGGTGGGACAGGAGGATCCCCTCCGTCCTCTGACTAGCTAGTGTTGTCAGGGATGTTGCTGTGTGACAGTTGAGGGGAGGCCATGCAGGTCAGTTTGATTGATGGGTCCATGCTACGCTGTATGCGGGGTCTCCCCAGATTCGGCGCAACATATCCGTACCGTCACAGTCGTCGCGGTGGGCCAAAGTTGCGGCTCTAACCATCGTGGCTTGTCGCTTTCATACCCATGCGTGTTCCATGACCATGGATGCACGCCATTGCCCAGCCAATTAGTGTCTTGTATTGTAATCTCCTCCTGGACTGGACTGGGGAAAGGAAGCGAGGAGACCTTTTGCAAAAGTGGCTGCCATGGATGAGCCCTGATTCTGCAATCTCCGTTAGCCAAACAGAGAACACACCAAAGAAAAGTCACATGAGTAACCGACTAGCAAGCCTCTAAATGCTTGAGTTTGGAAGCGAGCGGCCAGAAAATCAACGACAAAATAATCTAGGGAACCCGTCAAGGAGCTCTATGCGTAGAGAAGAGCATAACGTAGGAAGACACTGTTATCTCTGCTGCTCTACTCTGCTGCTCTACCCTGAGCAGCAGCAATTCCAGGGACGGAGATACGGCGGCAGGTCATTATTAGCCTCGGACGGCTTGATTTATCAAGATCTCTCTCTCCCTCCGACCAGGTCCTTGGGGGCATCTTGTTTGAAGACCCCGGGACGTTGCATTCCAAACACCCAATAACTGCAGAGGTGTGGGCGGGACGAACTCCACCAACCGGGAAATGCAATAGCGTTGATGGAAGAGAAGACTGGCCAGAACATTGCGGGAAATTGCCCTTTATCCGCGATCAAGATATGTAGGGAGTATCTGGGCGGTGAGCAGATCATCAATATTTGGTCTAGTAAGGTTATGAAAACTCGAACTGAGGTTAGAGCTTGAGGCCGTGCAATACCATTAGGCTACAGTTAAGCATCGTCCCGGTCCTCTTGCAATGGGGCGGTCGAATAAATTCTCCGTAACTAGAACTTCGTGAAGAACGCGTGGACCGCGAGGCGGCGAGAGATTGACATGGGTGGTGAAAATGACACAATTCGGCTCGCCCGACTTCCTCGACAGCCGCGGTCACGTGAGAGCACGCAATTTCTATCGGCCAATCAGCAGAGCCCTGCTGTGCCAGCAGCTTATAGCCCTGCCCTCGTTGACGACGGGCTTTCGACTTCACAATTCTTTCTGGAGTCATAAAGATGGTGAGGCTCTTCCGAGGGTTGAAGTATCGTCTGCCAGACTATGGATTGTTTGGTTGTTGTGGCTACCGGCGCCTCCGCTTATCACACGATCATTATCATTAAGACATAAAACCTCCCCCAAGTCGCGGCCAGAAACTGCTGCCACCTCTCCCTTCCGTTCGAGACGCGAAATGAATCCAAATACGGACAAGCTTACCTATGCCAATGGCACTTTCGTCAAGCTCCAATCACCCAACGTTCACATTCCCTTTGCTTCCTTCAGTCGCCTACCATATTCTGAAAAATTTCCACACTTCAGCACATGGCTCCTCTTTCCGGTGGCAGGATCGAAGATGTGGCATCCCCCCTTGGCAACATTGGGGGGTGTATACACTGTTTGACATGTCAGCTTGGTCTAGGTAATTTGCCCTGTTTCCTCTTGTCTTACGGTGCAAGGATACAGCGAAGTCGCTGCCCTTATTCCATACTCGATGGACACCCAGCTCGTCGGCCATGTAGGCGACGGCGTTCTCCTTGTGCGTGTATTCTGATTTGACCCTCATGGGCCCTTGTTTCTCGGGGTCGGGGAACTCGTATCTCGTCTCTGTCAAGTTCCCCCGGAGGATCTTCATCAGGCAATGAGCGTTGCCGTGATCATGGATGGGACTTCCTTTCCCCGGGCTCCATACGAGGACAAGCTATCTCTCCGTTAGATATACGTTGCAACCTCAGGGGCGATTCACGTCGGTGCGGATGCGGTCTGGAACCTACCAAGTTGCTCTTCCCGTTTCCTTCATCGACAAGGTTTCGGGTATACCCTCGGCTTGGGTCTCCCATTGCGTACCTCTCCCAACCCTTGTCGTTGGCCTTATACTCCTCCATCAGCCTCGAGAGATAGGAGACATCGACATCATCCGAGGTCAGACCAGAGCATGGCCCGAGCGCCACCTTGAGCGCAGTGACGAGCTCTTCAAATCTATCCGCATCGACACCGCAGCGAAACCCCGAGGACACGATGCCACCAAGGCTCAAGTTCTTATCGATGGCCATGATTGGGATCTTTTGACGACTCTATTCAGTGATGATGATGGGTTGTTGTGATGGATGGCTAGGGGTTGCCACTCGGAAGAAAGGCGGTGTCAGACAATGTTCGCACCGCGTATCATCGGCGGAGTTGGCGGAGGGGCCCTATGCACTGCCGAGCCCGATTTCGGTTAGTGGGACCGCCTGATGACTGATAACCTTCTCACGGGATCACAACGTCGAATCGTTTTACGTACCCTCGAGGAAATATCCAAGGAAAAGGAGCTCAACCAGGGAGATTCCTTGCTTTACAACCCGAAAATGGCCCTGCACGCATGTTTCGTGTTAGCTTGACCATGCATTGACCTCTCAACGGCAACACCTGAGCTGGTCACGAGGTTGGAGGAGACGGCTACTTGCTTACTCTGTATTGGGTTAGCTGAACAACAACTGAGGTATCTAGGATGGAAGATGTCGGTTGTGTCTGCTGCTCCCTTGTTGAGGTTGGGAATTCAACGGTCAATCCGAAATCGGCAACGGCTGTCGGCCACAGCAACCTTGTTCCCCGACTGGAAATTGCGGAGTTTGATTGGTCCTAGGCGCAACTCGGATGGATGTGCAGATTCTTAACGACAACAGCAATTGAACTGAGGATACGGCTTCGTTCAAGAACGGGAATGTCTGCATCTCTTGGCTTTTTGTTACCAGAAACTACAGTAGGGAAAAGAGGGAGACGGAAACTACCGAGGTAGGTAGGTAGGTATGGAAGGCGAAAAATTCCACAAAACAATTGGCGCACAGACGCCCGCCCAGAGCTCTTGGTGGAGACTACCTACGGATTAGGGACTTTACACATTTTGGCCACCATGGGGGTCTCCACCGACAACCGAGAAAGAGTCATCCACAGCTGCTGGTAGTCTAGTAATTGATTGCACATTCTTCTACAAGTAGAGATGTTCAACCATACCTAACTGGTTGGCATCAAAGGGCACTCCGCAATTTCTCACAGTGTCAACCTAGACATCCCTAATCCAGGGAGCCACTTGTTGATGCAAGAATCGAGAATCCGATACATCGGCCGACTATCTATGACGAAGCAGCCATGAACGCCGATACAACAACCCCTTGTAACGGTAGTAGAGGCGGCAAGCAAACTCTAGTGCCGCCGTGTCAGCGAGGTAATGGCCAATGCATGGGAGAGAAGCCTGCTAAGGAAGATGTTGGTTGGCGAAGGATCGTGAGAAACTTCACCCCGTCGTAAGTGGACTAAAATCGAACTCACCTTAGTCAGACACACACAAGTCGAGGAGAGGGGAACTGACCGGTCATCTAGATGGTTCGCTGTCAACATGGGCACCGGCATCGTGTCGATTCTCATCCACCAGCTCCCGTACAACGCCTCGTGGCTGAAGTCCATTGCCGTGGCCTTCTTCGTTCTAAATATCTTGCTCTTCGTCATCTTCACTGGCATCACCATCGTGCGGTACACGCTCTATCCCGAGATATGGAGCGCAATGATCAGACACCCTGTCCAGTCTCTCTTCCTGGGCTGCTTCCCCATGGGCCTAGCAAGTAGGTGGTCTTGTTTATTTATATATCTCTGTTGCCAAGGGCGTAATGGCTGACGAACCTCCTAGCAATCATCAATATGACAGTCTTCGTATGTGCGGATTGGGGAGACTGGGCTATTTACCTGGCTTGGGCACTGTGGTGGTTTGACGTTGTGCTAGCCGTGATGTGCAGTATCTTGTTGCCCTTCCCTGTGTGAGTCTGCAACCTCAACCTGCCCCCTTGACCGGCGAGCTGGCAGTGCATCCGCTGCTCTCTCTCTATTTTCACTCCTAACGCTGGGAACTAACGCGGGACAGGATGCACCACCATAAGCTTGAGCTCAACCGCATGACGGCAGCGCTGCTCTTCCCCTTCGTGCCGGCCATCGTCGCCTCCTCGTCGGGCGGCATCATCGCGGCAGCACTGCCAAGCCAATCCCACGCCCTGACGACGCTCGTCGCGTCGTACATCATCTGGGGCATGGGCGAGTTCTTCGCCATGATCGTCCTCACCATCTACTTCCACCGCCTCTGCATGCACAGCCTGCCGCCCCGCGAGGTCATTGTCTCCGTCTTCCTCCCCATCGGGCCCCTCGGCCAGGGCGGCTTCGGCATCCAGCAGCTCGGCATCGTCGCGCGCACCCTGCTCCCCGAGACCGGCGCCCTCGGCGGCAGCGGCGGCGACTCCTCGTCCTCCGCCGTCGTCGGCGAGGTCTTCTATGGCGTCGGAATGTTCCTCGCCTTCGTCATGTGGGGCGCCGGCCTCGCCTGGCTCGGCTTTGCGCTCATCAGCATCGCCGTCACACAGTCGTTCCCCTTCAACATGGGCTGGTGGGGCTTCACCTTCCCGCTGGGCGTCCTCGCCACCTGCACGGGGTTGATGGCGAAGGAACTCGACAGCAGCTTCTTCCGGGTCTTGACCATGGTGAGTTAACTATTCAGTCTGATGTGCCAGATGGGAGGCCGAAACGGCGCGGTTGAACGTGGCTAAAACGAGGTGCTCCCCCGCCTTCTTTAGGTGTTTTCGATATCGGTCTTCTTGCTCTGGCTCGTCGTCGCCATGAGGACGCTCCTCATGGTCATCAGCGGCGAGTTGTTTTTCGCGCCTTGCTTGCAGGATCTGAGACGGAAAGCGGCGCAGGCGGATGCAGACAGGACGGCGTAACCTAGAGAGGGCATTGAGTAACGCGGAGAGAGAGAGGTTTGCATGTGGCTTGTAAGTCTAGCGTTCAACACAAAAGTCGGTCATAAGACGGGAGTTTGGTTTGATCAAGAATGGCATCTTGCCCCATAGATGGATTGGCAACGTCAGCATTGGAGGTTTGATGTTTTCTGTCTTTAAAGTAGTTGCGAAGAGACATTCATAATCTATGATTTGTTCTCGGGAGGCTAACTTATCCCCCGAGTCAAGAATTTGGATCTGTATTCGTACAACAGTTAAGCCCATCGTACAACACGTCTCGCCTACATACAAACAGTATCATCTCGAAAACCGTCAAACTCCGTCGCTCAGAAAAAAGAAAAAGAAAAAAAGAAAAAAAAGGCGTCATAACACGTGCTCCCCGCATGCATGCGAAATCGTGACCCACCTCCCTATCCTCCCGGAACATAACAACAGCGGCAACAACGTGCGAAGAAAAGGTTAGCTAGTAACCCTCCGGACCCAGAGCGCCGAGTTCTCGTACTGCTCATCCCTGTCCATGCGCTTGTACGCGCGGTGGAGCTTCAGCCCGAGCTCGTACTCCTCGCGCTGGACGTCGGCGAGCTCGAGCCGGAGGGCCTCGACCTTGCGCCGCTCGAGCCCGCGCTTGTGCACGACCTCGGCGCTGTCCAGCACGTTGTCCTGCGGCATGAGCTCCGTCATCTGCTTGACCGACCGCAGCAGGTTGATGCGCCGGTTGCCCAGGCTCTGCAGCTGCGCGTTGAGCATCCCCACCCGGTCGCGCGACTCCTCCGCCGTCGCCTCGGGCGGCGCCGGCGGGAGCATCTTGTTGATGCTCGACGCTGTCGACACGGGCCGCTCGCCGGCCGTTCGCGCCCAGGACACGGCCGCCGGTTCGGGGCGGCTGCTGCCGGTGCTGGTGCCGGTGGCGGCTGCCTTGCGCTCGCGGGCTGCCGTCGAGGAGCTCGAGAACGGGGAGGTCATGAACGAGTCCTTGATAGAGACGAATACGGGGGCCCCGGAAGAGGGATAAACTTTGTCATCGTCACTCTCGGTGAGCTTGGGTCGTCGACGATCCATGACGGAGTCCTGCTTTGGTTGGGGGCTGGAGTGATACTGCTGCGGCGGTGTCGGCATCGGCGGTCGGTCGTGATCGAAGACGTCAAGGGACTCGCGTGGCGTGGCGGCTGCGCTCGTGGCGTAAGTGGTGACGCTGAATCGAGACGCGGGTTGTGTCCACGGATCTACTGGCCCCGTACTCGTTGGGTTCGCAGCATGCGGAGGAGGTATTGGCGCATGGGGATCCTGAGTGTAGACGGACGAACCTGACTCCTGGTGGGAGTGGTGGTGGTTTCCGTGGGCAGGAGGGGGTTTCCTGCGGATTCCTTGTTGTCTACCTCGTGTTGCCTCTTGGGCAGCGATGCTTGTCGAGCTGATTGCACTTTCACTGGGTGCAGACGATTGTGGTTGCGAGTTGGGCGGGAAAGACATCTGGGACGAGGGCACTACTCTCCTTACAGTCTCCCGGGGAGGCACAGAATGGGCGGCCGTTTCAGCCCCCGATGGACCGACAGGGGCTGCATGCCCGCTTACAGGGGTGCCCGAAAATAGACCCGGCTTCCCGGGGCCTGCCGCCAATGGTGGAGAAGTGACGCGCTTGCTGCTCTTCCGCGGTATCTTCAATGGGGTAACTTCCGGATTGTCGCGTACGGGCTCAACTAGCGCTGTCCGGCCGCTCGCACCCCGCCATCCCGGGCGCGAGGATGTGAAGGCGCCCGCGGCAGGGTCTATGCCGTGTTCAACCGTGTCGGGCTTCTTGTCAGCTCTCCCTGACTGTGCCATCCGCCTAACCTTGTCGCCAAACGAAGTGATTGCCGAGGGTGGGCTTTTCTGCGTAGGTGCAGATGACGCACTTATGCCGAGTCCCCGTGCAAATTCGGCAGGCTTGACCTGTGATGATTTTCCCGTTGCGCTGTTTGTTGGCTCGCCGGTCATGGTATCCCAACGGACATCTCCCTTCTGCTGGCCCTGCCGCTGTGTAGCCTCTCGCAGCGCGGCATCGGATTGCTTCCGTCGCGCTCGACGCAGACTGGGAATATTAGACCGTGATTGTGCGGCCCCGTCAGATTGTTGGGCCTCCATGTTGTTTCTCGCATTTCTGGAGGTGCCGTGGGATATGGTCATGGCTGATAGGTCTTCGTCAATCGGGGAGACGTCCCGAGAGCGGCCCCGAGGAACACCGTAACTAAACAACACATTTGTCAGTACTTGTGGTTAGATTGCATGACTTGACGACATCATCGTTTACAACCCCCATATAATCATGGAAGTGGCCAAGACTAGGTATGGCCGACAGAGAGTGCCGTTATGCCACCCGGACAAAGACTCGAAAGATGCTTGGTACCCGAGACTGAATGCCGCCCCGCTCCTGTCTCTTTGCCTTTCATGGGCCTGCGCAAGCCAAGGAACACGAAAACAATGGGAAAGTTGCGACTCACCCTCCGCTCGTTGTATAACTCGGTTCTGGGGAGCTTGGTGGTGAAATATCATCGGGCGCCGCGCCGTGGTGATAGTTGGCCCCGGATCCCGCAGAGGAGAAGTTGTTGCTGACAGGAGAAGGCTGTGAGTAGACAGATGACGCTGGCCGGAAACTCGAGCTGCGATAGCTGTTGTTTGGGTTGCGCGGTGGTGGATGAGCTTGTCGCATAGCTGCGGTAGTCTCACTGTGTGAGCGCGGTTGGTTAGTTGTAGGTTGATCCAGGAAAGAATAGAGGGATCAGAGGGGAATATCGTGACGGCGCTGGAAGTCGCAAGATCCAGGGAATAAGTCAGGGGTGGGGGGTTTTTGGGAGGGGCTGATTCCGTGCCCTGTCCAGATCATGCGCCCGAGCATTGGGGGGAAATAGTGATACGATGGGATTATTGCTATAAGGGAAAACCGGCACTCACTATGACTGCGACTCCAAAAACTCTCGTGGTGGCCTTGAAGGCGCTGGCCCTCCCTTGATGGAGTAACTGTAACCTGTCTGCCCTTGGTTTGTTGAACGGCCGCGACTCGCAACACCCTTTTGGGTCTTGGTCGAGCGGTCCCAGCTCCAAGCAACGGACATTCTGGAGGGCTGACTGGCAACTGGAGCGAACCAAGTTCGGTCTAAACCCCAAGTCAAGACCCTGTGATGATCTCTGGTCTGCAACACACCCAATTGGCCTTAATAGGAGCCCCCCTTTTTAAACTCTGTTGGTGAGACGAGAGACTGCCCCTGGCCGTAGTCTAATAAGCGAAATGGGCAACCGCGTGCATGTAGTTGACTGAGTCGGAAGTCGAAAGGAGCCGTGGCTGATGTTGGCTGGGCTCGACGTTATTGTATTGTATTGTATATATACCTTTGGTATGTAGTATGTAGTGGGATCGCACTACCTACTTTATACCAGGACCCTGTTTGTTTATTTTGGTCGCCTCGTCAGTCGAGGTAAATCTCAGCGGCTCGGGCGGTTTTAACTGGTCCGTTTGTGAACTTGCCAAAGGCCGTCTCGACGCGGGAGTGAGTGGTCGCGTTAAGTGGTCCACCTTTAGCGTGAATTGGAGCAGGTTGAGAGGATTGAGGGAGCGCTCGTTAGAGCAGCTGGGAAGACGTGAGATGATATACTAATACAACCAACAACAAACCTTCGTCTGGTTCCGAGTCTGGACAGCCTATGATGATCAGGCAGCACGCCCGTCTTGAGCAGAGCACAGCTTCGCCCTCGTGAGATTATCCTCGCCTTTTGCCCACCCGCGGACGTCTGCAGGGGCCTCTCAGGGTTCCCCAGGGCCAATATCTCCTCCGCCGATCGAATGCCCTCTGTTCTTCGGCAGCGCCGTGGCGGTATCTAAATCCATGGGATGTTTCAAAAGTTGGTGCCCCACCGAGCTAGCGGGAGTCCTTCATATTCCATGGACGAAGAACCTGGGCCCCCACCAAATGACGTCTATACCAAGTACCTACCTTTGTGATCATCGAGTGCGACTATCCTCAGTCTCAACACGTAATACAACTGGATAAGTTACCTTAGCTCCCTACTGCGTAGAGCAGAGAACCAGCAGCACCAGCCCTTTCCAGCCTTCGCATTCGACGGCGTATTATCCATGAGGATGGTGGCATGAAGAGAGTCTGGACCACTACATGGATACTCCCTGTAAGTCCAGTCTCACGGCTTCTCCCGACATCCCGTCTTTGGGTCATGGAAGCTTCATCCCGTGTGCCCATTTCCCCAATGCTGCTGCTGCTTCAGTCACCGCATGGAACTGCATTTTAGGTAATTCCTCTGGCAAAGGATGCGGCGCACGGATTGCCTAACCTTGTCAACTATGCCGGCTGTCGACCCGCCCGATCAGCACCATCAGACATCAGACGACGGTCAGTGCGGGTGGGGGCCATCACTGGGGGCGGCTGATCATACTGGCTCACGGCGGGCTTACTCGCAGCCGAGGATCTTGGCTGAAGCCATTCCAAGGCATCTGGATCCAAACTTTCGCTGCACTAACGGCATACGTATGCTCTTCGGAGCATAGGTATCCATGAGGGACCAGCATGCACATGGACCGAGTTGACATTGCGAGGTATCAACATCCATGATACTACGACAGCGGTTCTAGCGTGACTCCCAGGCAAAGGAGTATCCTGAACCCCAATCTTGATAGCTATGGCGGTCTGATTTTATAAACAAGAACAGCAGATTAAATCCAAGAGCGACGAGCAGCAATGCAAGCATATCAGTCCATATGACAATGAAGAATTACGAGTTGTCCAGCTGGGCCATGAGTCTACTGAATACACACGCCTTATTTTCTTGTGCCCAGCAGGCGGACGTTCCCATTGTCATTCCCAACGCCTCAGCAACGCCATAAATGCCATGTGACAGAATCACTCATCGTCAGGAAGTTCCTCGACTCTTGGAGAGACATAGCCGCGCTGTTGCATCGAAGTATCGGCTACCTGGGTGGCGGTTGCGGTGGTTGTTGCGGTCGCCGGCGCCGGCTGTCCGGTCGTTGCAGAAAAGGTCGCCTGGGCACTCGCAGAACCGCCCTTCGCCTTCGCCTTCTTCTTCTTCTTCGCCGTCTAGAATTTGGTTAGCAAGTGCTATTGAACCGCTCGACTGCCGCCCTTTGGTGACGTACCTCGTGCCAAGCCCAGACTGGCTTGAAACTGTCGAAGAACGAGACATCCTCCCAGAGGTTGGGGAACAGCCACAGCCCAGGTGGAGTGGCGAAATAGGTGACGCAGAAGAGGATGACGCGGAAGATAGCCATGAGGAAGAACACGCCCAGAAGCATCAAGAAGCCCCAGCTGAGGTAGTAGACGCCTTGGCGCATCTTCAGCGGCCAGAGTGGATAGAGGACAACGGCAAAGATGACGAGCAGAGCCAGCGCGGCATAGACCTTGCGCTTGAGCTGGCTGCCTTCCCACAGCCATACGTAGTACATGTCCTCCTTGGCCTCTTGCTGGGGCTCAATGCGAACCGTCCAGAGGCCCTTCACCCGCTTCGTCTTCTTGGGAGCGTGGTCATGGCCATGGTGGGGGTCGACCTTGTTGACACGGAGGGCGAGCATGGACATGGGAAGCAGCTTAAACGTGTTCTCAAGAGAGGCTCGGTCGGTGATTTCAGGGAGAGCCGGGTTCTTCTTGCGCGCCTTCTCATAGGCAGGGGACTGGAGCGCTCGGAGGGCTCGCTTCACTGGAGGAGGGTTAGTGGTCTGGGGCGCTCGCTGCGAGGATGTCCTGCCAATCAGGTCAAATACCTTTGAACATATCCTTCCGATCTCCATTCAAGATACATGTACGCGGCTTCAGGTCCTGGCCTCGTAGAAACTTGGCGAGTGCCAAGGCGAGGGGGTTCGGAGGGCCAGGGACAATGGGCTGCGGTTGGCCTTGGGCCTGTTGTGGGTGTTGATGTTGATGCTGCTGTTGCTGTTGCATTGCGGCTTGCATTCTTGCTTGCTGTTCCTGCGCTTGTTTCTTGAGGTGCTCAACGAACTGTTGGACAGTCATGCCGGCCTTCTCTGCGTCTCTTGCGAGCTGCTGCTGCATCGCCATGATCTGTTCGCGGGTGGGCATCTGCCCCGGTTGCGGAGGAGCTTGCATGGCGAGATCTGGGTGGCTCTAAGCCTGCAAAGCTTGGAAATGGCAAACCGATTCTATTTTATTTTTGTTTCCTAGAATCAGGATTGGGCTTGAATGGTTGGTATGCGGGCGAGGGTTAACCAGCACCTTTTTTTAATGGCTTGGGACGCAAGCTGTCCAGTTCGCGACCCAGTTGTACCTCAATTTGATTGGTTCATTAGGTCCGGTCCGGCTCAGTAAGTTACACCAGCTGCAGGTGAGTTTCCTGAGGCCACGTGACAAACACAGCTTGCCCGAATTACACCTTTCCAATTGTGGCTTTATAAGTGCCTGCAAAGCCACCTGCATCCTCAGCCCGATTCAGCTCAAATATTGTCTTTCAGGTCAGACTCAGCGCTAAATCGCTGATGAATGCTCTACAATTGCCATCGACCTCTGTATTTCCGTTTGGATATCCAATTGCCTTTCAGAGCGAGCGACGAGGCTCTAGACCCGCTCTCCTGAGGAATGGCTGTCTGCATCCAACTAATCTCTCGCATTTGTTGACCCGCGAATTCCTTTGAGAACTAGAAATGAGGTAGAAAGCACAACTGGCGCGGCCTCTTCTCCTGGCATCACCCCGTCGCCGCCGTTCATCGAACCAATATGTGTTACAAGTCAAGTTCTGAGAGATTGCGCCCTGCGCGTTTGCCGTTCCTGTACGTCTTGTCAGGTCGCGCCTGGTCATGATGGAGCAGTGTGCCGACTTGTTCCAGGGGTGGCCGAAGGCCAGAGAGTATTCCGTAGATCCTTCAAGATCTCCCGAGGAGGCCGAGGGGTCGGGGTTGAAAACACGAGCGAGTTCGCAGCCTTGGCCACATCGTGCTGACAAGCTCGGTTTCAGGAAATAATAGAAGCCTCTCGCAGAAGTTGAATGACGGGATAACAGCTGCCCTCGGCCAGGGCCCAATCTAAATGGCCCACGCGACACCCCTCCTGGGTTCCTGTGTCAAATGCGGCCGTGGCTGTGGGTGCCGGAGTGTGTTCCTTGACCAAGGAAATCTAAGACATCGACTCGCTGTGCGATACCGTTCGTCTTACACGAGTGGTGGGTCGTCAAATGTGGTGTGTAGCGCTAGCCATCCAAATCATCACTACCCCCAGCATTGTAAGCGCCGACTGGCCCACGCCCATTCCGCCTCAGCCTATCAAATTCGCAAGCCGGCATCACTCACCATCAACTTTCTAAATCCACAGCCAGCGCCTCCCAGCTGGGACAACAAAGCTTAGCGGTATGGCCGGCTAGACAGAAAGGTAATAAGATGTAGAATAGCCCACGGTAAGGATCCTTCTCTTTCCATTTCTGATTGATTGCCTTTTTCTTGCTTAATCTGGGGGCCTGCTTCTCCCGCCCGTCGTTCCATTTACCTGGGAACGCTGGTCGTCGTTCGTTCCTCCTTTCTGTTGGCCGGTATGAGGCAGTCGTCATAATTTTAAGATGAGGAGTTTGGGCAGCGTACTTGCTGAGACCTATGCCTCGTGGCTGCAGTCGATCTCTCAGTGTTGTCCGCCTTTGGCCTCCCGCCGTGACGAGAAGCCTCGTCCCCGTGAGTCCAACCCTGTTGATATGCGCCTCGGATGGCCGAGTCTTGGAACCTTCGGGACACTAATCCGTGCAGGCGCCGAGAAACCCAACGCAGTCTTTGGGGACCAGCCCGGCCTTGTCCCACCACCGTCTGCGGAACCACTATGGCCCTCTGAAAGAGGATACGGGGCCGAGCAGACGACTCGGGACAGATCGAGCAGTAAGGGAAGCCGCTTCTCTGTGAGGAGACGCTTTTTTTCAAATACCTCGTCGCGCCGGCCGCACATATCAGCTCCCACCAACTTCCGCCATGTCTACTCGGAATCATTCCAGTTTCCCGAGCCACAACACCGTCTGTGGCCCGCCTCCTTCCGACCTCTGGAGTTGAGCATCTACATGCCTGATAATCACCTATCACCGATATTGCCCGTCTTCGATTACGCAGACCAAAGCATCACGCCACCACCTCCGGCGCACACCCAAGCGCCAACGTGGGACGACAACAGCGTCACCTTGACCCATGAGAGAAGCAATTCGTCCATGTCATTCCATTTACCAAGACGGCCTCTGCATGAAGAGTCGTCTTTCTCTAGTAGCGCGGATACCACGCCTCCCAGAATCCCCCCGCGCTCGGTAGCGAGGACAAGACCAAGGGCATACACATCGCCGAGTGTTGAGAGGATTGTCGAGCGTATCGCTAGTGCTATGATCGAGAAGGAGCTGCTGCAGGCTGAGATCGACTCGGTTATTGACCGTCAGAGCGTGTACATGAGCAGCCGCCCATCTACAGCTCATGGGATGCAAGGTACGCCGGGGCCCGGCCTACTTGAGCCTGTTCCGAGAATAACGGGAGAAGACCTCGAACCAATGCCGTCCATCCCAGCGATGCCGGCAGCTGCGCCCTCGTTCGCCGAGCGGCTGAGCACAGAGGGTCGGCCTCATACAGCACCGTCTCATCCGATCCACGTCCGTCGTCGCGAGGACACCATTGCGGAGTCCCCCACGGCATTCATCAGCCAGCACAAGCAGGTTAGAGATGGGCTGGACCGGCCACTCGCGCCTCCCCTTCCTCTAGTCCTCCGTCCGCCGCTGCGCAAGAAGAAGTCCTTCTCTCGAGTCTCAAACTGGCTCTTCCCGGCTACCGAGCATCAACGAGATATCAGTCTCGAGTCCATCACCAATCGCCCCAAACCGGTCACTGGGAACGAAGGATTCTACCAGTGCGTTGGAACTCCCGAAGCGGCCGGGCGCACTAGCTTGGACACCGTCTCCTCGGTGTCGACGGTGTCGACTTGGGAAACGGAGGAGGAGCGCCAGACCATTCCGACCACATGGTCGCCGGGGAGCAGCCCGGTGATGGAGCAAGATACGCCTGCCTCACGACCACAGGCCATTGACCGCAGCGCCACATTTGGCCGGAGTACTGATATCTACAGACTGCAGAGCGTGGGAGTTGCCTTCTAAACTGTATTATTTATCAGAGATTTACACTTCCTGTACAGCACACCCGCGAAGGACGGCGAGTGCGGATAGAGAAGACTAGGGAGGAATATACCCATCGGGGAAGGAGGTCTGTGGCATTTTGTGACATTTTGCATTCGAAGCCCGTCCTTGATATGGACCGCTTGCATTTGTTTGAAGAGAAGCTGTTACTTGGTTTCACGGTGCCAATGACAAAAGTACCTCTCGAGGTGGCTAGGATTTGGTTTTGCATCGAAGCTGGCCGGGCCAAGTCTCGAAGCAAGGCATCATCGAAGGAGATGATCGTCCCGTTATTTTTAGCTTGAGATCAAAGTGCCAAATCAAGGTCTTGGTTCTAGCACTGAGCAATCACAAGGATGCGAATTTTTATGCCTGAGGCCCGTATGCAGCGCCCAAAACGGTGGGTTTGTGTCAAATTCCTAGAAGAACCAGTGAGAGTGAGCACGTGGGTCCAATAGCGAACCGCAGCAAGCAAAGATGACCTCCAATGAGTCCCATGTGGGCATCCGCCCATCTAGAGGCGTGAAATGCGTTGGCAGTCTCGGCCTAGGTTGCTCTTCTTCTACTTTGGGTCTACCACCGTTTCTCATGCCTCGACGTACCTCATCCCCGGGATGAATTCGCAATTATACCGGCCGAAGTAGCACCATTCGGGTACAAAGGCCAGGGCTTCTAGCTCTGGCGACCTACTTATAAATGGGGGACTCCGGTATCGCGACATGGCTCAAGAGGCTCACTGAGCGGGATGCATTTAAATACCAGGCTCTCTACGGCCGGGCCGAGGTGCCTCGCCCGACCGAGGGTCGCGGCCAGTACGGTGATCGCAGGAGGAGAGTCCTCAAATTCACCATGGCAGGCATCTCTCTCGGCCTCTTCCTCTCTCTAGCATTTGCCTTTATGTTAGTTCTCAAGTCTCTGCTGTTCCCCTTTAAGCCCTCGTTCTAACACCGCAAACAGAAGAGTGTCAGCGTCGTCCCGCATAGCTGCGGTCTGTGATACCCCTGAGAAGGGGTTTCAATGCCAGGCGTCTATCTCACACTCGTGGGGACAATATTCGCCGTTCTTTTCGGTCCCGTCCGAGATTGATGCCGCGGTTCCACTGGATTGTGATCTCACTTTCGCTCAGATCTTGTCCCGACATGGCGCCAGAGATCCCACAGCTGGGAAGACGGCCATCTACAACGACACGGTTGGTCGTATCCACGAGCTGGTCACCGCATACGGTCCGGGGTTCGAGTTCATCAAGGACTACGAATACACGCTGGGCTCAGATCAGTTGACAGTGTTCGGCCAGCAACAGCTCATCAACTCCGGAATCAAATTCTACACAAGGTACCGGTCCCTCGCCAGCAAATCCGTGCCCTTCATCAGGGCGTCCGGGCAGGACAGAGTCGTAGGATCGGCCTTAAACTGGACCCAAGGGTTTCACTTGTCGAGACTCGCAGATAACGTGTCGGACGTCTTCCCGTATGAACTGGTCATCATTCCTGAAGGGGAGGGCTTAAACAACACTCTCGATCACGGCCTCTGCACCGAGTTCGAAGAAGGCGCATACTCTAGTATCGGATACGACGCCCAGAGCGCCTGGCTCAAAAACTGGGCACCGCCGCTGACGGCCAAGCTGAACAAGAACCTTCCAGGGGCCAACTTGACGGACCAAGACACCGTCTACCTGATGGACCTCTGCCCGTTCAACACCGTCGCGTCGCCAATCGGCACCCTCTCACCGTTCTGCGCGCTCTTCACCGAGGCCGAGTGGCAGGACTACTCATACCACCAATCTGTCGGCAAGTGGTACGGTTACGGGCCGGGCAACCCCCTCGGGCCCACCCAGGGCGTCGGATACGCCAATGAGCTGGTGGCGCGGCTGACGGGCCGGCCTGTGCGCGACCGCACGAGCACCAACTCGACGCTCGACAGCGACCCGGCCACGTTCCCGCTGGGGCGCGCGCTCTACGCCGACTTCAGCCACGACAACGACATGACGGCCTTCCTCGGCGCGCTGGGCCTGTACAATGCCACGGCGCCGCTGCCGACGACGGGGCCGCGCCCCGACCCGGCCGCGGCGGGGGGTTACGCGGCGGCATGGACGGTGCCGTTCGCGGCACGCGTGTACGTCGAGAAGATGGTCTGCGGCGGCGACGGCGAGGAGCTGGTGCGGGTCCTGGTGAATGACCGCGTCGTGCCGCTACTGGGCTGCGGCGCTGATGAGCTGGGCAGGTGTGCGTTAGGCGAGTTCATTGAGAGCTTGGGCTTTGCGAGGGGTGGTGGCCATTGGGATATGTGCTTTGCGTGATACCCGGGGTCCCGGGGGATTGCCCAACTTGATTGTTGAAATTGAGGGGAGAGCTTGTTTGATATTCGCAAGTTTAAACAATGGATACGTAGGTATGGTTCTAGGAGCTGAGCACACGCCGCTGAGGCTAAAGAAACGGATTTCCTAAAGCGAGATATAAATAAGACCCTGTCCGGACATGCAGGCACCTAGGTACCTTGGAGGTGGGATGGAAGTTATTTAGACGGGCCCTATTAGACCAGAGGGCCCAACGATCTTCTCCCGGAGGTCTCTTGGATTATTTATATCTAAGAAACAGCCTGAATGGGATCAGTGCCAGCCATGCTCTCGAGTATTCACCATGTTTTGTTGGTGGCAACAAGGGAGATTATCGCATAAAATGCTGGAGCCTTGAAAGCGCCAAGTTACCTATGCACGTGCTATGGTATGGACTAACGACATGGGGTACGTATTCGGTACACAGGGATTGGTGGGCCGGGGGCTATGCAAAGGTAACTGTACCTATAAACGGCAGGCAGGGCTGTGAGAGCTCCCTTCGGCCGTCAGGGCTGACGAGTATTAGCTTGAAACTTAAACCTCACTCAACCCAAAGCAAGGCAGCACCAGTCAGGCCAACGCCAACAAATCGCCAAATGCCAGTAATTTGCTGAACGGGTGAATCGATCACCTCGCCAAACCTCGCAGCTCGCTGACCTCTTTGGCCGCGCCGCCTAACCAAGTTCGCCATGAAAACCGCCGGCGTCATCGTCCTGATCATCGTGATCGTGCTGCTCGCCGGAGGAGTCGGCTGGGTCATTCACACGCGTATGCGTGCCCAGCGATTAGGAGTAAGTTATCTCCCTGGTCCCGCGATCCATGCGCACCGCTTTATCGCCCGTCATCGCCGCTCAATTGTCACGCGACGGATCTCGTCCTCCCCTGCCCCATGTCCCTCCCTGTAAAGCCCTCTTGGCTAACAGCTTACCCTTGCGCCCTCATCTAGCTACCACCCCCGCCTCTCAGCTCCTACATACCCTTCTACAGATCTTCAGCCCCGACATACGGCCCGCCGCAACCGGCGCCCGGCGGCATCGTCGGGTGGGTCAACGACCGCATCCGCACATTCAAGAACCGCAACGCGCGCACGGCTGCAGGCGCCTACGAGCCCTCGGGCGCCGGGGGACCGAGGCCCGGCCGGCGCGGCTTCGGGCCCTTCGACCCGGACGAGGCCTGGGACGCCCGGGTCGGCCACGAGGCGGACGTGGGCGGGTACTACGAGGAGCAGGAGCTCGGCCTTGCGCCGCGCCACCACCACGCGGACACGAGCTACGGCGGCAGCGGGGGAAGCTACCAGATGAACCTCGCCACGACGCCCGGGGAGGCGCCGGAGGGGTTCGGGGGGGACGACGACGACCCCAGGGGGAGGACGAGGAGCAGGTCGCCGCGCGGGTTGGCTCCGGGGGCGGCGGCTGGGTCGAGGAACCCGTTCGATGACGACGCGGACCCGAGCAACCTCAGCATGAGGGCTGTTAGTCCTCGGCCCCTTGATACTGCCGCCGTCGCCGCCGCGGGTGGAAAGACAGCACCCAAAGACCATGGGTCTGGGGATAGTCCTACGGAGAGGAGATCTATCTTCAGGGAAGCGGTATGAGAGGGTGGAGAGGATTTGGTTGTGGGTTGGTTGATGATGATGACACCATCACAGATATTCAGGCTCTGTGCTGTTACATGCTTGGTGTAAAAACGCAACTCGAACGAACTTTTTACCGGCCAGGGGAATCACGGTTTAGGTAGTGGGCAAAAGGGAGTCTGGTGGCTTTCTGGATGGGCTTTTCTTTTATTGTCAGGGTCAGTTTTATTATGTATTAGGTGTTCCTTCTCGCCATGCCTACTATGAACGATATTTGGAGACAACCAAGTGACGCCCATCGCCCCAAGATTTCCCCCCGAACGCATACAGCGAAGCTCTCAACGCGTTCCCCGCTGCTCACAGTGGACCCTTTTACCTCCTCCTCAGAGCCGCCCCGCTATTGTCCCCCCCGCCAATGCCCCTCCTCAATTTTAGTGACATCAACTTATCGTCCTACTGATTGACTCGAGGGCTAGAATAGACGTTCAGCTGTTTAGGATCGACTGTTTTTTTGTCCTTGGGTCAATCAACCCCCCCCTATTAGCCATGGCTGAAGTTAATCTTCAAGAAATACACGACACTCTGCTGTCAATCGCCTTTGAGGCCGGCCGGATGATCTTGGGCGCCAATCCCAACGATGTTTCTACTGGCACAAAGCTCAACTGTGAGTGCCCTCCAATGGATAAGCTCCCATGTTTTCCAGACTTTCGAGGCCTCGCCCAAAGCAGATCTCAGCATGACTAACTCATCATCTACCTACCCTCCCTCCCCCCACCCGCAGCCGTCGACATTGTCACCGAGACCGACCAGGCCGTCGAGCGCATGATCTCGACGCGCCTGAAGACCACCTACCCGACGTTCGCCTTCGTCGGCGAGGAGACGTACGTGGCGGGCGAGACGAGGGTGACCGACGCCCCGACCTTCATCGTCGACCCCATCGACGGCACCACCAACTTCATCCACGGCTTCCCCAACGCCTGCGTCAGCCTCGGCTTCGCCGTCGGCCGCGTCCCCTCCGTCGGCGTCGTCTACAACCCCTTCCAGGACCTGCTCTTCACCGGCATCCGGGGCCACGGAAGCTTCGTGCAGCGCAACGCCTCGCTGGCCGAGGGGGCCGCCGGCCGCGGGCCAAAGCAGCGCCTTCCGCTGGCCGGGCGCGGGTCCGGGGCCGCGGCGCCGCCGCTGACGGGTCTGGGCGCGGCGCTCGTGGCGGTCGAGTGGGGGTCCAGCCGGGACGGGCCCAACTTCGAGGTCAAGGCGCGGACGTTTGAGCGCCTGGCGGCGAGCCGCGAGGCGGGCGGGAGCATGGTGCACAGCCTGCGGTCGCTGGGCTCGGCGGCGCTGAACCTGTGCGCCTGCGCGGCCGGGCAGGTCGACGCCTACTGGGAGGGCGGGTGCTACGCCTGGGACGTCTGCGCCGGCTGGTGCATCCTCGCCGAGGCGGGCGGGTTTGTTGCTAGCGGAAATCCCGGCGAGTGGGAGCCCGCGATCGACTCGCGTGTCTACCTCGCCGTCAGGGGCGCGCCGAGCGGGCAGAGGGAGCTCGTCGAGGAGTTCTGGGCGGTGATTGGGGATGGGAGGATGGATTACCAGCACTAGGCATTTTGTTGCTGTTGAGCACACATCGTGCGTGGACTTTTTTCCACCCCACTGTACCGGGGGGAAATATTGGGATTTCGAACTAGACTTTCAAGTTAAGATGGAATGGGTACGCTCATATATGGATAGATTTAATAGACATCGTCGAGTGTCTAAGACCTCCCTCCTGCCTAGAAATGGAATGTTACGGGCGCATTGTCGCACCAGGAGCAAACCCCCGACCTAACAGCCACCACCTCTATAGCCACCTCCTGCCCCCCCAACTTCACGTGATGGGATATGCAGGAGGGCGGCCGGCATCTTCGGCTCAAGAGAAGGGGAGCAGGGGCTTCGAGGCGTTTCTTAGATGTTGTTCCTTGGCATCAAGTGGTGGTGCCTTCGAGGAAGTGCAAGTCGCTACTAACTCTTGGGAACATCGTACTCCACAGTCCAAACAGCGCCATCATCCCTCCCTGTCCGGAAGCGGCGAGACCGTGCCTAGGAAGCGGGCCGGGTGGGCTTTTTCAGGGTTCACCTGGGGATAACTTAAAGGGCCACACTCTCAACGCTTACCCAATGGGACCGACGGCGGTGCCGGGTTCGGGCCGCCTCACCCGGCAGGCGTATAGTTGCGGCCCTCAGGGCAGGAAAGGGTGGCTCTTAATGACCTCCGCCGAAGGACTGACTGCGGGAACAGATATGACTATCTTCTCGTCACCGTCATCGTACCGTAATTATGTTGTAGAGACGGGCACGATATTCATGGGACTAGCAGGGTTGATTTCCAAAGGTCATGGTCCTACATACCCAATGGAGCGGCTCCAGATAATACCAAGTTGATTATGCTATCAGGTGGAAGGATTGTCGAGGCGGAACTTGGAAGCAAGACATCTGATTCGGATTTCGAGACAAGAAGATCGAGAGTCCAGATCGCAGGTGGGACGCAACCTACTGTCATGTCGCCCAAGCGAGCCAAGGCCAAAAAATAAATCAGAGCCCTGCCGAATGCATGAGAATCCGAGACCGATGACGGAGGTTGGGATACATCACTGGAATGTGTGACCTTGCCGTATCAAATTGCTGAAACGGGCCATGGCCACCGCAAACAGTGAGGAAACAAACGTCGATGTAATGGTTCGACGATGTGTTGGACTCTTTCCCACAACTTATAGCAGGGTAGGTTGGGTTGGAGAGAGGCTCTTCGGGTAACCCCCACGAACCCCCAAGCCGTTCGAAATAAGAAACGGAAACTACTGCAAGATTTCCTGAACGGTGTCGAATTTGCAGAACGACGTGGTTCGTGATTGGCCTCTCAACCGAGAAACCCTAGAACACGTGGAGCCCATGGTTTTAACTTCTGAGTCCCTGAGTCCCTGAGTCTCTGAGTCTTGGATTCAAGACAAGTCGTGACGCGTGCGATGGGAGGCGAGGACTGGGTCATTTCTTTCCCCGAAAGCGGACACGGAATTCAGACCATACAACGTAACCGCAACCGCCGGGCCTGTCCGTAGAGGTTGCAGAGGGAAGCGAACTGGCCGGGCCAGAAGGGTTGTTTGGCCGGGAGACAGATAAGCAAAAGCAGGCTAGAGCTGCCGGGCCGCCTTGGTCTCCCTGTGAAGACTAGGATGTATTGCATAGTATGCGCGTCTTGCATATGCAACTCCAACTCGCCTCACTGGCAGAGCGCAAACCGAGAGGTCAATGCATGAACTTGAATGCAGTTATTAGTGTGGATTGATAAGAGCTCCAGCGTGGTAGCATCTGGTTCTTCATCGAAAGTTGCCCAGGTAATCCGTAGATCTGGAGCAGTGAGAGAGCCAAGCAAACGAGGCATGTTGCCACATCGAACGCCGAGGAGAGTATTCCGTATCAGTAACGATTTATTCTGGCCAAGGCAGCTTGCAATGGAATTCACCGCCCCTCTTGAATCTTGGCGTCAACAAATTCGAAAGTGATAGAACTACTCATGCAGCAAGTTGCTGGCCAATCAGGCGATTCAATGATTAACAAAATCGGTTACAGTGATAAGAGGGGCAACTTGGCCACTGATGCGGAAAACACGGCACAGACAGAACACCCCTCTTTTTCTAGGACGGAAGAAATGATGTTAACTCGCGTGTTTTATCATTGGCCAATGCCACATAATGACCCAGTTGAAAAGTTTTGAAAGCAGCCCACTGCCATCAACGTCCTGGAGTGAAACCACCTTGATAGCGCAATAAATTGACAGGAGGGAGTCTTACCAGTCCATTGATGTTTACTCAGGAGATGAGATGTTCGATGCGTGCTACGCTATAATAATCCAACTAGTTGAGTGTGATCCGGCTATAGGATTATCGACCGCTCCAGACCGTGGTCGGTGATGCTGCAGCCCGCCCGCCATACTCCGATATAGGAACAATGCGTCCTTTTTCATGCATATTTTGCCCCTCTTATTTACTTAGGCTGTAGCTAGTCCGGTCTCCGCCCCCCTTCATGCATGCAAATATTTTATACCACCCGTGATCATACAACCCCTTCTCGCCCTCTCGACTCTTCCTCCCCACCATCGCTGCATCCGTATGCAAGCCCGCTCGCTGCTCCTTCATATCGTTGCTCCCTGTGTCAGGTATATAGAGCTGCCAAAGCCCGCACCGTCACTTCCTTCTTTCGTTTCCCGTCCGTCCTCAGAAACCGCCACCGAGACGCTCAGTTTTTGAAAGCTGCGAACGGCACGACACTTGCCTCTGTCAACACTCTAGTCAAGTGCTGTGTCGACTGGCCGTAAGAGAACAACCACGCCGAGAAGCAATGACCCTAACAAATCAGAGAACTCGCCGCAACCCCGATGATTTCCCTACCGTCCAGCTCTTCGTGCTCGGTATGTTATGATACCTTCGCCACCAAGTAGACCGATCTTCTGCAAGAGATACTAACCTTTCCTATAGCTATCGTTCGCCTCGCCGAGCCGATAGCTCTTACGTCCATCTTCCCATATGCATGGGCTCTGATAAAGAGATTCAAGATTGGCCACGAAGATGACGCCTCCTTCTATGCCGGCTTGCTCATCTCGTCTTTCGCCCTTGCGGAAGCCCTGATGGGCATGTTCTGGGGCGGTTTGTCCGACCGAATTGGACGAAAGCCGGTCCTGCTCGTCGGGTGCATCGGCACCATGTTCAGCATGGTCATGGTGGGCTTTGCCTCCAGCCTCTGGGTCGCCCTCCTGGGGCGTGCCTTGGGCGGACTGCTCAACGGAAACATTGCCGTCATTCAGACAATGGTCGGAGAGCTGGTCACAAAGCCAGAGCACGAGCGTACGTCACCCCTTACCCGCGAATTACCCGCGAATCTGTCCATCCTCTCAGCGTGCTAACTCTATCACAGCCAAAGCCTATTCCATCAGTACGTAACCCTCTCGTCAAATGTGCTGCCCAGGAAGGCCAAGTCACTTTTCAACATCGATATCGCCCACTCTCTCCACTCAATGAGGATTGCTAACTCGACAACCCAAATATAGTGCCCTTCGTTTGGTCCATAGGGACAATCGTAGGTCCAGCAATCGGTGGCACCTTTGCTGACCCCCACGAATCCTTCCCGAACATGTTCCCCAAAGGGTCACTATTCGAGGTGTTCCCCTACCTGCTCCCCAATCTCGTCTGCGCTGGCTTGCTCTTCATCAGCATTCTTCTTGGCTACTTCCTCCTCGAGGAAACCCACCCCGATATGCAACCGCGCGTGTTTTTGCCCGATGATACTTTCGTCTCGGAAGAGACTCCTCTCATTGAGACATCTGATGCCATCAAGCGGCCCGCTGTCGACCTCCTCAGGGATGAGAATTATGGAACGATCAAGAGCCACAAAGCCGAGGAGTCGGACAGCAAGTGGACGAAAGAGTCCGAGAAGCGACCGGACTGCAACATCTTCTCCAAGCGGATCATGGCTGTTATCCTCGCCCTTTCGATTTTCACCTATCATTCCATGACGTACGATCACCTTCTGCCCATATTCTTCGAGGACGATAGACCTCTCAGCCCGTCGTCGCTGCTAGGTTCCCCGGTTCATTCGTTGAGCCCGTTTTATTCCCCCGGAGGCCTTGGTCTCTCTCTCCGAGCTGTGGGCATGATCATGGCCGTCAATGGCGTGATCGCTCTTTTCATTCAAGCCGTGGTCTTCCCCTTTGCCGCCGAACGGTTGGGGATCTACAGGCTTTTCATCTTTGTGACAGTCCTGCACCCGATTGCCTACCTTTTCGTTCCCTTCCTCCTGTTCGTACCGGAGTCGCTTCTATTTCCTGCCATATACGTCTGTCTCACTATCCGCAACCTGTTCTCTATCCTTGTCTACCCGTTACTTCTCATCCTCATCAAGGAAGCGACTCCGAGTCCGTCAGTTCTTGGCAAGGTGAACGGGTTGGCGGCAAGCGCGGGAGCTGCGTTCCGGATGATTGCCCCGCCTATTGCAGGTTATCTGTACAGCCTGGGGAAGGGGATGGACTGCACTGCTCTGGCATGGTACGGTAGTGCCGTCGTTGCCGTTCTGGGTGGTATTCAATGCTTTTCTGTCAAGCGCGAGAAGCCTAGATGCACCCTAGCTGAGGATTATGAGGAGGTTGCCGCGACGCAGTAGACGGCTAAACCTGCTTGCTCCTTGTCAGCACGCAGGGAAAGACAATCTGTGGAGGGTTTGCGGTCACCACGGTGATTGGCTCGAAGATGTGTGGAGGTAAGGGGGTAGAATCCCCTCATCTGCGCAATCTTGGTTTGATGGTACGGCGCGTTTATGAGGATTATGGAGTCATATATGGGGGATCGGCCTCATTGGCGTTGGTCGGCGTCAAGCAGTTTGTTTCGGCATCTTTAATAATGGCGCATGGCATGATTTAAGTTAGAGACACGAAAGACATGGTTGCGGGCTACTATATATTTATACCTAGGTTGTTGGCGCATGTTCTTAGCAGTCGATAGTAGCGTACCTAATAGACACGATATTTATGGGCGGACTTGTAATGTCTCCGGAATCTAGTCCTGCCTTTGTAAACAGTTTGAGTCCCCCAAGATAGGAGTAAGGATTACAACACACCAGTGATACAAGAAACTTGAAGAAAAAACCCCTTGGAGAAATTGTTGCAAGAGTAAGAAACAAGAAGGCAATAAAGTATTGGTGTGTTTGCAAATTCACTCGACATGCATTTTCATCAGCCCTCAGCGAAGTGAGAAGAAGGCGATGGCAAAAAAAATGCCAAAATCTTCATCCCCACCAAGCAACCAAACCCCGCCAGAAAGGGTCCAGATACCACCAATCTAACAACCAAGGCTACATATCGACAATCTGGACGTTGATCTCTGGCTGCCGTCAAGGTGTCCTTTGGAAGGGCTGTAATTGTCATAGCCGCCTTGCAAATCAGTATACAATATTTCTCAGCTGTACCTCTATTCGTGGTGACGCACGAAGAAAAAAAAACCAGATATGGACGACAACGAGATGATGACGGCGCTCATGAAAAGGCTCACCACCGGGCATGGTGAAGGTCAGCCAATACCAGAGCTCCCCCCTTCCCTGGCCTTCACCAGTGGCAAGAGCTCGGAAGAGATCCTTGCCGACCTGAACAAATCGCCCTTGTTCATGACAGAACTGGAGGAGAACGACGACGTTGCCGCCCTGCAAGCACTAGCCTACGAAGGCACCCCGCTCGAGAACGCAACAAACTTCAAGGAACAGGGTAACGAGTGCTTCAAGGAGAAGAAGTGGGCCGACGCCAAGGAGTTCTACGGCAAGGGCATCCAGATCGTCGTTGCCGAGGACCGGCGGCGCGACAAGGGGGAGCCGCCCAAGGAGGGCGACTCGGACTCCCCCGACGAGGTGCGGAAGCAGCACGCCGTGCTGGAGGTGCTCTACGTCAACCGCGCCGCCAGCCACCTGGAGCTGCGCAACTACCGGAGCTGCACGCAGGACTGCGCCGGCGCCCTGCGGCTCAACCCGCGCAACGTCAAGGCCTACTACCGCTCTGCCCGGGCCCTGCTCGCGCTGGGCAAGGTGCGCGAGGCCGACGACGCGTGCGCCCGCGGCCTCGCGGTGGCGCCCGAGAACGCGGCGCTGGGGGCGCTGTCGGGCGAGATCGCCGCGGCGGCGGCGGCGGAGGCGGCCAAGTCCGGGAAGGAGAGGGCGGCGGCCGAGACGGCGCAGAGGCGGGCGAGGGTGCTCAAGGCGGCGCTGCGGGCGCGCGGCGTGCGCATGCGGGCGACGGAGAAGCCGCCCGAGATGGAGGACGCGAGGCTGCAGCTGACTCCCGACCCGGAGGACCCGAAGAGCGCGCTGAGCTTCCCCACCGTGCTGCTGTACCCGGCCCACCTGGAGTCGGACTTCATCAAGGCGTTTGACGAGAGGGAGTGCCTGGAGCAGCATTTCGGTTACGTCTTCCCGCTGCCATGGGACCGCGACGGCAGCTATAGCGCGAATAACGTGCAGTGCTACATGGAGACGCTGACGGGGGGCTTGGTCAAGGTCGGCAAGAAGGTTCCACTGCTCAAGGTTCTGAGCGCTGGGAACGTCGAGATCGTCGACGAGCTCGTCAAGATCTTCGTGGTCCCCAAGTCGAAGGCAGAGGGGTGGGTCCAGGAGTTCAAAATGAAGAAGGCGGCGGAGAAGGGTGTCCAGAAGTAGGAAAAAGGGGGTTGTGTGTTTTCATTTTTCTCCCCAGGCCCGGATAGCAGCCATACGAGGGGGAGTCATTGTACGCTCGCGAAAACGATAGATCCCATTGATGATACCCTAACCCGAGTTGCGAAAAAAGAAAGAGCTAAGCAAAAAGGCACTTGCTTTCCTGTACGCCGCCCGTTCTCTAGACGGCCGTTTTCCGAGGCAAACCTCTGTCCGCACAAGGGGCTAAACGACAGACGGCCTCAATTCTCATGTCCACAAGCAGACATATTATATTCCCCGCTACAGGCGGCCCAAACCCGCGAGGGGGATCAGGACGTGAGTCCCCCCGTAACAGAGTTGTCCGATTAACTCCGCAAAAAGTGATAGCCAACCAACCCAACCGTGCAAAATAGTGCAAGCTTGGAAACGAACCGGCTCCCGCGGCGCCTACATCGACGTCGCCCTCCTCCTCTTGCTCCTGTGCATATCCACGACCGACTCGGGAGTCAGCATCGACCGGGCCCCGCGGCCCTCGCGGCCCTCCCCATCCCTCTCGGCCTCCCCCATGCTGAGATTCATGAGCAGCAGCGCCGCATTCTTCTCCACGCCGCTGCCGCCGGTGGCCGAGACGGGCGGCGGCGGCGGCGGCAGCGGCAGCAGCGGGTCTATCCCCTGCCGGCGGCCCTGACGGCAGTCCTCGTCCTCGCCACCGCCGCCGCCGCGGGACGTCGTGGGGCTGCTGCTACTGCCGACCTGGCTCTCGCCCGCGTCGTACTCGTACTCGTTGTACTCTTTGTAGTCGGCGTAGTCGGACGGGACCGGCCGCTTCGGGGGCGGCGCCTGCGGCTGCGGCTGCGGCGTCGTCCAATCCAGCCGGGACTGTGGGCTCGCCGGCGGGGGCGGGGGCGGGGGCAGATGAAGACCCTGGACGGGGTGCGACGAAGGTGCGGGCTGCTGTCGCCTGTGCTGGTTGCCCGGGTTGCTGCCGAGGCGGGGCACCGCGCTCAGCCAGGGGTTCGCGGCACCGGGGTACGGGTGTTGGTCGTCGCGGTGAAACTGGGCGTGGGCGGCTGGGCGGTGGGGGGGGTGGAGGTACTGGTTGTAGTTGTGGTTCGCGGCCGTCCATCGGGTGGCCATCGCCGACGTCCGCGGCGCGGGGATCGGCGAGAGCTGGTGGAATTGGGTGGCGGGGGAGAAGTCCGGGCCCGGAAGCACATCGTTATCGGTGTCGGTGGTGTACGGGCTGTCGATTATCATGCCCTTCCTGAAGCGCTGGCGGCGGTCGTACTGGCTGCTGTTGTCGTAGTTCGGGAACCGCAGCGACCGGCGGGCCGGCCTTGGGCTGCCGGACGGGGTGGTGGATTGTTCCGCGTACACTCGTCGGAACATGTCGGCCTCGCGGGAAGCCTCGACGACGATTTCCGGATCTATGATCATTCGTCCGTGGTCCGGGGATTCTGGGTGGACGCACTCTGACAGGAATTTGGGTCCGAAAATTGGGATCAAGGCGCCAGCAATGTGGTGACAGAAGGTCGCGCAGACTGCCTTCGCACAGGAGAATGGCATCCAGTAACCTGTGCTGTGTATCAGAAACCAGAGGCTTTGGTTTTTGCAAGAAGGAGATAAGGGAGTCCCGGAGTTGTGTCGGTTACCTTGTGCCATAATAGACCCCCCCGTGATGCTGTGGGTGATGTTCCTGAGCCCGGGGTTCATGTTGAGCATCTTCGCTGGCGTCGTCTGCACATTATTAACCCCCTGACCGCGGGACCTCGGGACATTATCGAGATGGAGGAAATCGGCACCTACCTTGGAATACTTGCAACACTTAAAGAAAGGGGTCATCCGAACGAGCCCGACATTGTAATCCCACATGACCGTATAATCCGAGTTGTCTCCGGGGACCTTGAAGGTGTATTGGAACACTGCAAGCCAAATCAGCTTCTTGAGAGTCTCGGCGCTTAGTTCGCCCACTCGTAGAATCTTTGTTTACCTTCGAAGCTCTCTCGCCCAGTCTTCTCGTAGAAGTCCTTCTTTCCGCTATTGTATGGGATGTGTCTACAACAGTCCTGGATGCTGCCTAGCGGGGAGACGCGAAACTTCCGAACCTCACGCAGGGACTCCTCGTCTAGGTTCTCGAAGGGATAGAAGTTGACAATGCCCTTGGCCCTGGACTTGGTGTATCCTGCGGACTCTTTCGACATCTTGTTCTTCGGCAGCGAGTTCCTGTCCGAGAAGGGTTCGTCTACGAAGGATGTGGCCGGGGATATCGACATGGGGGTAGCTGGAAAGCAGGAGGCAGGCGACCCTGAGGGCGCCGGGTTAAGAAGGGAAGCCAGGGAAAGCATGGCGGTGAGAGCCCGCTGTGTGCGTGTGTGTGTGTGTGTGTGCGTGTGTGTGTGTGTGTGTGGGTGGGGGGTGTCTTGAGCGCGAGAAACTGCCACTGCAAGGTTGGGAACAACTTCTGTAGGGAAGGGGGTTTTCCGGGAGATGGAAGACGGGTAGGAGAGAATATGAACTCAGACAGCGCTTGCAGTCGGGGACCAGAATGTAGCAGCCAAGTCTTTTTCACTCTCTCTTCCCTACAAGCAAACAACAAGGTAGCCGTGGAATCCTCACGGGTCTGTGGAGTCCGCGTGGCCCAGGACAATGAATCGAGAAGTTTCCTCTTTCTTACTTGAAGCCAGTTATGCAATTATCTGCAGTCCGATGGCCGGTCCCCGGGTCCCTGGCTTGTCGTTCGGTATTCTCGGTGCAGCTCCTTTGTCAAGAATGTCTTGGAATCGACCTCCACTGAGATGAAGTATGGCCGTTTGGCTCGCCCACCGCTCTTTCGGCGATCGAGTAGAAGCCACAAAATGACTGATGACGGGCGCGGGCGCGGGCGAGGCGAGACCTGGCAGCCAGTCGATGTGATATCTCTTAGCGACGCCGGGATGGGCGAGACTGGCAGGGTGGGGATGGGCGCCTAATGAAAACAGAATTACGGCTCGTACTTGGTCTCCTGACGGGGCATGTTTCCGGCTTCAGAGGGCCGAAGTGTCAAACGACTCCGTAGCAACGCTCCGTAGGCTGATCCACTCGTATCCCCATTACCCGCGAGATATGCCTTGGGGCCTCAGGACTGACACTTCCATACATTCCTATGGGGCCACAGTAGCCTTGTCGAGGTGAAGATGGTTTCATTGGATTCCACCAGGCCCAGTGGTGGCCCGAAAAGGGTGATCACAGGTGACTGCATGACGCGGTCGTTATGTGGCTAAGAAACCACAAAATGAGTTTGACACCGCAAATACTGTGCCGTGGGCAAGCCAAACAGGTGATTGGCTTGTTTGGGGAAATACACAAGAGCCCTTTTTGACAGAAGTCAGACCGTCGGATGGCTGCAGGAGGTGTTGCCTGGTTACCAGACTAGGCTGCTTTCCTGGGGTGGGGGGAGAACAAAGAAGGAAGGCCGGGAAGGGGTTGATATCCCAGAGAGGAAGACTGACTGACTCGACACACGTGGTTACTCCGCCCCAGTCACCTAGGGGGGGAGCCATCCTGAGGCAGAGGATGAGGTTTCACTGCTGGTATGTTGTCATGCTGGCGAGGGAGGTGAGGGGACGCGAGCGGAGGCGGAGAGAGTCAAACCCACGCAGCCAACTTGGGTTCTTTGCTGCTTGATGGGAGCCTCGAGCTTCAGGTTTTCGAAATTCTTGACCGCCAAAGAGTGAATCTTCCACCGCTATCACGCAGACGGGGGCCCTGCGCATAGCCGTGCCAACCAAGAAAAGTTGGCATCAAAGAATTTCTAAGGGCTTTCGAGAAGCCGGCGGGGGTCCTCCCGACCCTGCTGGCTTCGCTGCATCGTTGCGGAGATTGCAGCTGTCACCGCACCAAGCCTTGCCTCTCCCACAGGCTTGACCTTGCACAAGCACACAAAATCCCCGGATACACGACACAGGAGCCACCGTTGTGTTGAGGACCCCTCGAAGTTGCTACAGGTTCACTTTGCTCTTCGACGACGGCATAGCGAGGTGGTGATAGCCTGACAGCCACCATATGACGAGTCATAGAAGGCGGTTGGGTAGCCACAAACCTGGCTCGTACTGACCATCCATGGTTTGGGTTGGCCGGTCGGGAAAGTCTCATCAACCGGGGGGATGAGGAAGATGCCCCCCCAGTGCCCTCCCCACGGTTCTTGAGAGCTTGCCGGCATGGCTCTTTGACCAGGGGTGTTATTCCAGGACTAATGTTACTTCAACAGTGTTGTACTGCGCCCTGGTAGTCCAATAGAGCGAGATGCAATATTGAGGCTACACCTCTCGAGTCATCCTCCCCCTGAAGCTGTCCATGCGCATCGTTCCAGCCGTCATGATTCCTGCAGCCGTCCGTATGGTCTATGGAGAGATCCCCCAGTAGAGGGGCTAGCGCGTGGCCAGTGCATCCACGCAAACGGAAGACGCAAAATGAGGGGGCCCCTGATCTAAATGTAGTAGCAGTCGGATTCATTATCCTAACAATCTGACATGCCTCGAGTCGGCGTTGCTGCCGGAGCTTTCTTCCCTTTCAGCCCACAAGGGAGCAAGCGGTGGTTCGGGTGCCAGGGAGATCTAAATCTCCTGAATGGAACTTTCCAGAGTAGTCTGCCCCAAATGGCATCAGTCTTCCTCCAGTCAGTGATGAGCCAGCTTGGAGCCGTCCAGCTAGTGCCAGGAACTGGTTGTATTCCTGCCGATGGCTGCCGTCGAGCATACCTGTGATCCCCTTATTAGCCTTGGGGAGGTCTTCGAGGTTGGAAGATCTGGAAGCTGACGCAAATGCCCCTGTCACCAACCGCTGGACTACAAGCCATTCTGGAGTCTGGACATTTCACACGGCATGCGGTTGACATAACGGCGTTAGGTCGCGTTTATGCGCTGTGGCACCAGTGCAATAATCCAGAATCCACGGCTGTACGCATTGACTCCGGGAATTCCCTGTCCTCTTACGCCTAGAAAAGGAACAATCAGGTGGTACAGGCATGCTGACCACGCAAAAGAGGACCCCATCCACAGTAGAACAATCTCCACCCGAAGTGTGGCAGAAGAGGGAGTAGAGGGCCAGGAGGTACAAGCTGGCACACGGCAGATGGCGTCACAGCGTCCAGAGGAGAACTGCCCTGCCCTCTTCAGAGGTCAATTGGTTCGCCGTGTCACCAAAACAGTGGTGAACAAAAGCAGTGCTTGTCCGATCCGGGGGAGATTGCGATTGAGGCTGTCAGATCCTCGATACTTGACCGACGAGGCCCGAATCGAACATGAGCAGAGGTGATTGCTGCCGACGAGTAACCATTGAAATTAACGCATCTCCAAACAACAGATTGCTTGCGGACCGCAAGAGGACCAATTCGCTGCATAGCCTGTATGTCATCAAAATCCTAGAATAAGTGAGCGATGTGATGGGGGAGGGGGGGAAGGAGCGGCTTGGATTTCGCACGGTCCAGACGGAAGGACGGCATCCAGATACCGTCAAACAAACTCGACGTCCACAAGGAGGAGTTTATTGAAGATAGGAATGATAGTGGCACTGTTGAGGACAGGCGGAGCTCAATTTCGGTTTGGAATCCAGGCATGGCAATGGTGGGACGGGGTATCTGCATTCCGTCTTGTTGGGTAAATCATAAATCATGAGTAGGTACGCAGTACGAGCCTTTGAAAGTTGGTTAACTCGTTACCAGGGCTATATACATAGTAAGGGGTAGTCGGGTAGGTTTACAACTCGGTAGGCCCTTTGGTGGGAGGGTACATCGGATCCTTAATTAGGTATTGGATGGGACTACACTATGGTACCTAGGTAGGTATTCCTTCTTGAAATTTAAACATGTCATCTGTCATCTTCCCTAATGTCTCGTGATTCTCATCAGCCATTAGCTCGGTCGTGCGCTGGAGGTTTATGATATTTCTGATATGGGGAATTGGGAATCGCACCAAGAAACACACCTGCCAAGAGTGAGGCTGACAAAAGTGGCTGTGGGTTAGTCCCTTGGACAGCCAATCACAAACCCTGCCCCACAATGCCTGTCGCGGGTACTTGGCTCACTCGCGTATGTCTCGCTGGCAACCAATTCGGCGAAGTCAAACAAAAACTCGCGACTTGTTTACATTGGTGATATTAAACACTTCCCCCTCCTTCCCCTCTTCCTGGACCCCAACTTCTTCACACCATACAAAGGGACTCAAGACTCCGTCCGGTTGTGGTCAATTTCTCTTCCTTCACCTCACTCTAGCAGGCCGCGAGTCTTTTTGCCTATTCTTTTCCCTTCCCTTGTGGCTGGCGACACTCATTTGGAAGCAGCCCACAACCTGGATTCAAGGCGAGGCCGCCTACTTATTGCAGGGACTCTGCTGCCAGCCTCTTGACAATGGATTCCGATATCTCTGATTTTAACAATCATGACGATGAGTCTGATGGCTACTCGCCTGAGGTGGTAAGTCAAGTTGGGCCTCGGGCCTGCAGTTCTTCGGATTACTTAAACCCTCCCTCAGCCATCCCGCCGTGGACATAAGCTGACGAATACCAGAAGCCAAAGGCTAAAGCCCCAGCGAAGAAAGCCACCGCGACAAAGACAACTGCCAAGAAGATGGTGCAAGCCAAGTTGACAGGCATGAAGCCCACCACGAAGAAGCGCGCCAAACCCGAGAGTGATGATGAGGCCGATTCCCGGATGGACAGCGACGAAGCCGGCAATCTATCACAGACCCCACCCAGTGCCAAAAAGCAGAAGAAGGCCCCTGCCACAAAGAAAGCAAGCGGGAAGATTCTCGGCGAGATTGAGAACGACAGCATGCAAGTCGACGGCCCATCGGATCCAAAGACTAAGAAGACGGCCACAGAGACTTATCAGAAGTTGACACAGCTTGAACACATCATCAAGCGTCCCGACACATACATCGGCTCTGTAGAACGTACCACACAACAGATGTGGGTTTTCAACAAGGAGACGAGTCATATGGAAAAGAGGGACGTGTCTTTTGTCCCGGGTCTCTACAAGATCTTTGACGAGATCCTGGTCAACGCTGCCGACAATAAGCAGCGGGATGGCTCGATGACCTACTTGAAAGTCTCAGTGGACCGCTCGGAGGGACTCATCACCGTCGAAAATAACGGAAAGGGAATTCCTGTCGAGATCCACGGCACGGAGAAGGTCTACATTCCAGAGTTGATCTTCGGCCATCTCCTTGCCGGGTCTAACTTTGACGACAACGAGAAGAAGACTGTTGGTGGTCGCAACGGCTACGGAGCAAAGCTTTGCAACGTCTTCAGCACACGCTTCACCATCGAGATCCAAGACTCTACCAACGGAAAGCGGTACAAGCAAGCCTGGACCGACAACATGACCAAGATGGAGAAGGCAAAGATCACATCCAGCAAAACGGCCGACTTTGTCCGTGTCTCCTTCAAGCCAGACTTTGCAAAGTTTGGCATGTCCGATGGGATTGACGATGATCTGGAGGCTCTGATCTATCGTCGGGTCTATGACATGGCTGGCACAGTCAAGGACGTCAAGGTTCATCTCAACGGAGAGGCGCTCAAGCTCGACTTCAAGAAGTACTGCACCATGTACGCCAGAGCAATTGCCAAGGAGCGCGAGGATGTTGCCACCGACGACCAGCCTCCCGTTGCTACCGTGCAGTTTGAGGATGCCAGTGCCAACAGGCGCTGGCAGATTGGCTTCACAGTCTCGGATGGCTCCTTCCAGCAAGTGTCCTTCGTCAACTCCATTGCTACCACGTCAGGAGGCAGCCACGTCAACTATATCGCAGACAAGATTGGCAATGCCCTCTTGACCACTCTGAACAAGAGACAGAAGGGCCACTCACTAAAGATGAACCACATCCGTAACCACATCTTCATCTTTGTCAACTGTCTTATCGAGAACCCGGCCTTCAACTCTCAGACCAAGGAGCAGTTGACAACCAAGCCAAGCGCATTTGGGAGCACCGTCACCCTCACCGATGGATTCATCAAGAAGATCCGCGCCACCGAGGCCATCGACAACATCATGCACTTTGCAGAGAAGAAGGCAGATAAGATGCTGGCCAAGAGTGATGGAGGCAGGCGCTCCCGGATCAGCAATGACAAGCTTGTCGATGCCAACTTGGCTGGAACCAAGCATGGCCATGAGTGCACCCTCATCTTGACCGAAGGTGACTCGGCCAGAGGTCTTGCTGTTGCCGGCCGTGCCGTCCTCGACCCTGACCGCATTGGTGTCTTCCCTCTTCGTGGAAAGATGCTGAACGTCCGTGATGCCTCCATCGACCAGATCACAAAAAACAAGGAGATCCAGTACATCAAGCAGTTCCTGGGCCTGAAGCACAAGCAGACGTACACGGATACCAAGAGCCTCCGATATGGGCACTTGATGATCATGGCAGATCAGGACCACGACGGAAGCCACATCAAGGGCTTGCTGATCAATTTCCTCCAAGTCCAATTCCCCTCTCTCCTCCAGATCCCGGACTTCTTCAGGGAGTTCATCACACCCGTAGTAAAGGTCTGGCAGGGTTCTAATCCCAAGAAGCCCCAGAAACTCCAGTCGTTCTTCAGTCTGCCGCAGTACGAGGAGTGGAAAGCAGCTCACGAGAAAGAGCTCAAGAGATGGGACATGAAGTACTTCAAGGGATTGGGTACCAGTTCCAATGAAGATGCCCAAGTCTATTTCACCAACCTCGATGAGCACCTGAAGGAGTTCAAGGTGATGAAGCGCGAAGAGGCAGACCTTTTCGACCTTGCTTTCTCCAAGAAGAAGGCGGATGCCCGGAAGGAGTGGCTGGGGGCCTTTGTCCCGGGGACATATCTCGATCACTCCACAAAGTCTATCACGTACTCGGACTTTGTCAACAAGGAGCTCATTCTCTTCAGCATGGCTGACAATATGCGATCTATCCCCTCCATGATTGACGGGCTGAAGCCCGGCCAGCGCAAGGTCATATTTGCCTGCTTCAAACGGAACCTTGTCAGGGATCAAAAGGTTGCCGAACTGGCCGGTTATATCGGCGAGCAAACAGCCTATCATCACGGCGAACAGTCTCTTCAGCAGACAATTGTTGGCCTGGCCCAGACCTTCGTCGGTTCAAATAACGTGAACTGCCTCGAGCCAAGTGGAAACTTCGGTTCCCGACTCCAGGGAGGCTCTGATGCCGCCAGCGCCCGTTACATCCACACGCGCCTGTCTCCATTCGCACGACGTGTCTTTTCGGCCCTCGACGAACCCAACCTCGAGGCCCAGTTTGACGATGACAAGATGATCGAGCCCAAGGTCTATGCTCCGGTTATCCCCATGGTCCTCGTCAACGGTGCGGATGGTATCGGCACTGGATGGAGCACTTCGATCCCCAACTACCATCCCATGGACATCGTGAGGAATCTCAGACGCCGCATGGGCAGGCTAGATGATGATGATACTGAAGAGAAGCCATTCCTGCCCATGACGCCATGGTTTCGTGGCTGGAAGGGCACCCCGGAGCAAGAGGGTCCCAATAAGTTCAGGTTCAACGGCATTGCAAAGCAAGATGAACTGAATCCCAACGAGGTGGTCATCTCGGAACTACCGATCCGCATGTGGACAGATGATTTCAAGTCTCGACTCGAGGACATCATTCGGGGCGAGAAATCGCCTTCTTTCATCAAGGACTACAAGGAGTTCAACGACCACAAGACGGTCCATTTCGTCATCCAGATGGAAGAGAAGCACATGAACGCGGCTCTGACTGAGGGCTTGCTCGAGAAGTTCAAGCTTACCAAGTCCCTGGCCACGACCAACCTTGTAGCTTTTGATACTCAGGGTCGGATCCGGAAGTACGAGAGCCCCGAGGAGATAATGGAAGAATACTTCAACTTCCGGATGGCAATGTATACGAAGCGAAGGGAGCACTGGCTGAAGGTGTACCACACAGCGTACCGGAAGCTGAAGAACCAGTACCGTTTCATCCAGGAGATCATCGACGGCAAGTTCGTCGTCTCCAAGAAGAAGAAGGCGGTGCTTGTCCAGGAGCTTCGTGATCGCAAATATGAGCCCTTCCCCAAGGAGGATACCAAGAAGCCCAAGTCTGCAGAGGACGAGGACGAGGACGAGGCCGAGGCCGAGGATGACGATGACGATCAGGTTGGAGGCAGTGCGCGCGATTATGATTATCTGCTTTCGGTAAGGACCTCCCTCTCCCCATCTATATATGATAGATTTCATTACAATACCATATGTCTAACCTATCACGCAGATGCCTCTTTGGTCGCTTACTCTTGAGCGGCTCGAGCGCCTGAAGCAGCAAATCGCGGCGAAGAAGGTCGAACACGACGACCTGGAAGCACTCAGCGCCAAGGACCTCTGGTGCCGGGACTTGGACTCTTTTGTCGAGGAATGGGAGAACCAGTTGCGCCTTGACGACGAGATTCAGACCAACATCCGCAGGATGGGCCGTCGAGTCTCGAAAAAGATAGGAGCTGGACGAGGTCGGCGCGCCAAGGGTGATGACGACTATCAGCCGGACAAGAAAACTGCTCGAGCGCCGAAAACCACAAAGGTCGAGACAAAGACGCACCAGCGGTTCGCTGAGATGTTTGCTGCTAAGCCCAAGCCAAAGCCAAAGGCCAGTGGTCTTGGTTCTGATGGCGCTGATGACCTGTCCGATGATGATTTCTCCCTACTGGGTAAACCCAAGGCTTCGCAAAAACCGATGGCAACTTCCACCGCACAACCGGAGGTGTCTAATGCGCGCAACAAGCGTGCTGCAGCATCCAAGGCAACGACGTACCTGCTAGATGATGATGACGATGATGATGAGGATTTCGAATCCCTCGGCAAGACTGCCAATCCTCAGAAACCGACACCACCAGTCACTGCACAAACCGAGGTCTCGAATACTCGCAACAAGCGTGCTGCAGCATCCAAGGCACAGACGTACCTAGATTACCAGGAAGGCTCGGATCAAGATTTCGAGTCCCTTGGCAAGACTGTTAATCATCAGAAACGGTCTGAGTCGGTATCGCCACCTGCCTCGGTATCAGCAGTCGAGGAGGTGGAGGTCCCCGAGGCACCGGCACCGGCACGCGGCAAGCGAGCTGCGACCTCCAAAGCCAAGGCCTGGATTGTTGATGACGAAGAGTCCGAGAGCGACGGCGATAACATGCTGGGCGACGTCGGCGCCATGGTCAAGGGTATCGGAGCCCCTGCTACTAGTGGAAAGGGTGGCAGGCTTAGTCTGTTTGCCATGTCGCGGCCGGAGTCTGGCCACGAGCCTGCCAGTAGCTCTGCGGCCCTCCCCAAAGTCCGGTCAAAGCCCTCTCGGACATTTGATTTTGACAGCCACGACGACACAAACTATGAGGCCCTCGCCATGTCGTCACCTCGCAAGTCCACTAAGGGGGACGACCTGGATAGCTTCCTCTCTGACGACGACTTGCCTCCTCCAGCCAAGATAGCCACCGCTTCCAAGGCCTCCTCATCCCAGGCTGCCACATCGAAGGCAAAGGCGCCTCTGAGTGTCGTTCCCGCGCCGGCGAAGAAGGCACGTGGACGGCCGGCCGCGACAAAGGCCAAGCCGAAGCTACCGGTCCCACTCTCGCCGGCCGCCAAGGCGTATGCTGCGAAGAAGGCCAAGGCAGCCAAGAAGGTGGTCAGCGACGACGACGAGGATGACGACATGGTCATGACGGACGCGCCTCCCAAGGCCGCCCCCCAGCCCCGCGGGCGCCCGGGCAGGGCGGCAGCGGCAAAGGCCAAACCCATCATCCTGGATGACGAGGACTCCGTGGTTGTCGATGACGAGAGCGATGCCTTCGCCATGGATGACAGTGACTAGCTGAGCCAGCCGGTTGTTGAACCGTTGTCTCCTGTCTTGGGGGTGCCATCTACGGTTAATGCGACAATGCTTGCTCACACACACACCCTTTCTTTGCTCTCTTGCTCTGACACGATATTATGCTCAATCGGAAGGGACAAAAACGGTTATGAGGCAGGGATTTCTGGGTTTTTTTCTTTCACTTTCTTACTTTCGGCACGGATGGGCCTGACGTTATCGAGTTGATTACGCACTCCTGGTTCTTTTAGCTATTTCCGTCTTGTCTGCTCATCGAGGAACCGGGGCCTCTGGCGTGTGCGTGTGTATGGCCCGAGGAGGATGCTCGAGGGGACGAAGCATGTGCAATTGTACCTTTGATATCGTCAAATCCGGGACTTGGGGGGTTCGCTGAGCAAGGAAGCTCTTTTTCCAGCTCTCTATCGTCTCCTTTAAACGAATAACGTGTGGAGCAAACTATCCATCGACTTGCCTGTAGCATCCAAAGTAGACAGATACCAAGTGCCAAACATGTTCTTGACTCCCCCCACTCGCGCCAAGCCCCAGTCTACCTACCACGTTCGAGGAAGGGAGCGAGAGGAGGTGGGTAGCAGCATCACACATGTGGGAGCCTCTCTCAAACCTGACCAGGCTGTTAAATCCTCTCCCAGTTACTTGCAATTTGTGGTGGTTAGCTAGGGGGGTATGTAATTAAGAAAGCCATATCGTATTTATTCTCGACCTCCACGACAGCCCGGAAACCCGGAATGCAGACGAAAGAGAGACGAGATGAGATCGTGCAAGTGAAGAAGCAAAGGTAGACAGCGCGGTTGATTGAGATAGCGCGAAACGCCTCTGCAAGAGAAACCTAGCCCCCCCGTTTTCCTCCCGCCCGAAAGAGACATATTCGCAAGGATCGATCCTATCGTACGTTGAAAAGGTAGGGAAAATAATAATCAACACACTGAACAACATGAACACACCCATCCATCACCTCCAGAGTGGCCGACAGCCACACACTTCCTTCCATCCACTCTTCCACCTCGATGTCAAAATCCCCTCTTGATCGCCGCAGTCGTCTCGTCAGTTTCCTATTAATAAAAGAGGGCAATCTTGCTATTGTCCATTCCAGTGCCATGCGCCGCCAAATGTCCACAAGTACCGAGAAGTTGTCTATCGTCGTTCGGCCAGCCCCTCAGTCTAGCAATCGTCGTCCCCTCATGTCTATGCCGTCAAGTCATATCAAGAACGAGGGCCAGCCAAAGTCCGAAGTCTGGTGTAAGGAGTACAGTTCACCAGGGTGAGGGGAAGTTGGGAGTTTAACCAACGGTTGCGTTTAAGACGCAATCAGAGGCTCCGACAGAGGCTCAATGAGAGGCTCCGACTCGGACTTGAAGGTCTCAGCTTGCTCGGTCTTGAAGTCCTTCTTGGGAGCGGCCGGGAAATCGGTAGTCGAGTACTGCTTGGCGGCGGGCTTCGCGGCGATCTCGGGGGAGGTAGAGCGTCCCCGGACCATCTGTTGAGCCTTGGCCGTGTAGTCACCCATGTACTGCTTGGTGATCTGGGTAGCCTGGGAGGTATGCTTCTGGGCAACCTCGCGGATCTGAGCAGCCTGGGAGTTGACGATATCGCCAGCTTGCTTGAGGTGGTTGTCGATAAACTCCTGGTTGGAGGCGTAGACAAGAGGCACAAAGAAGACAGTCGTCGCGCCGATCAGAGCAAGGCCCCAGTACGGCACAATCTTGACGAGGAAGTACGAAATGAAGGCCCCCAGGAAAGCCTAGCAATCGTTAGAAACGGAGAAACACGTGCGTCATAGGAACAGGTATAGCAAGGGCAACCCACAGCAGCAGAAGCAGAGACGTTCTCGGCGAATAGAATCCGCTGGGACTCGATGACGAAAAAGTTGATAAGCTCATGGACATCGCCAATGAGGGCATCGAGGGTGTCTCTCGGCACGGTGTAATACTTTCGGGGACGGAGCTGGGTGGCGAGGCCGTTGTTCAGGAGTGTCTTCCCAAGGACCTCGGCAGCGATGGTGATACCCAGTACCATCCAGGTAAGCTTGAAACCCCATCGAAGAACGTCCAGGTACCGGACCGCAAAGATGGCGGCGACGATGGAAGCATAGGCGATGGCAGAGGCACCTATTTCCTTCATTAGTGATCCCATCCGATGCATGTGACAGTCCCTGGGGAATTTGGAAACGCACGAGGGTTGTTCCACGAAAGAAGTTCCGAAAAGAACGAGTGGTAGTGTGTCAACGGCTGGCCGGTGGCAGCAGGGTTGGGAGGAGTCTTGCGGGCAGCGGCGAGGTTGGAGAGCTCGGCTGTGGTCTTCGCATGCTGATCCTTGGCATTCTGAGCAACTGGGCCTGCGAAAAGAGGAAGATAGGTTAGCTTGGATATGGCTGTAGCAGGGCGTATTTCGAGGGGAAGTCAAATACCATTAGTGACAGAGCTGTAGGCGGATGAAACATCTATCGAGACAGTCATCGTCAGTGTTCTGCTGCTTTCTGGAGAGGATCAGTGGAAGATGGCGAGCCATGAAACACTAGACACATGTTAGCTGGATAATTTCCCCATCGCCACAACAACCTGTGGTCATGTATCCGGCAATTTCGGGGAGGGGAAAACTGACCTTACTGTCCTTGAAGGAGTCTGTGGCGGTGGAACCGTTGGCATCCGCGAAGGAAGTGGGATTACGGGCACTGTCGGCCATGGCGAATGTTGTGATGTCGAGTGGTGATTTTGATTTTTGGAAATTGGGGACGGCAAGTGGTTGCACGGGGCTACCGCTGGAAAAATGTTCTGTTGGCAGGCAGGGTGCTGATAAAACAGCTTCAGAGAGCAGCGGGTTAGAACTGGATAGGGAAGCTGAGGGTTGTGATGACGATACCTTTTGTGGTTGCAAGTTATTATTTGAAGCACAAAGGTGAAGTCGGTGGGCAGTGGGATTCAGGAGAGCAGCTTCTTTGTGTGGAATGGTGAGACAGGTTGAAGGTGAATCGATAAATTTGGTGGAGAAAGGAGACTGTAGGTATACAAACTTGACCCCGGTCACTTGCTCCGTGCTCTGTGGTTTGGTGACCTGTGGCCATGATCTCATCATGCCACGGCAACTGGATCGGCCACAGCCTATCACAGTCCCAGCAACGCCCCTCCATTCCAGAAGCCTGGACCTTTGGCAGGCAGCTAATTCCTTCAGTGAATCATTCTTTCCTTTTTGTGCTCATATTGCCTTTGTTTATTACGTCGCCTTCTTTACTGCCAGCTGTCCCATCTCTTGGACGTGGACGGCCTAGCTCCTTCTTGCATGTGATTATGACACTAATAAGAGCTTGGAAGAGCTTGGTACCCTGCGCATGGATCATTTGCTTTTTGAAATTGTGGAAACTTTCCATCATTGACAGGGACAAAGGGAGGGAGATTTAATGCTGCACATAACAGATCTGAAGAGAAATATGAAGGAGCACTGCGCAGAGTGCAGTGCCCTAGGTTATCTTCTAATAAATCAGGTTTATCTTGGTATCTCTATACATAAAAATTTTACGGCCTGTTGCTTCCGTCGAAGCACTTTCTAAGAAGCAATAGACTCCCCCCTAAACAAGGTCTTAAGCATCTATTTCGTGCTTTTACCTTCGCCTGACGTCGTCAGACATTAGTGCCCAGTCTAATAAATTGTGGGACTTAAAGCTGCCCATGATGAAGATAGGTATATGAGAGCCCCAAGTCGGGAAAAGAAGGGGAAAAAGGAAAGAATGGGGTATGTCAATGGTAGTTGTAGTGGGGGTTAGGGATGGTGTCGCGTGACCACCTCTTCTTCCCGTCCTTGACACCACTTTGGGGTCAAACATGCGTCAAGGCAGGCGCATCGGTCGTACAGCATTATAATATTCCATCATCTTCGCCAACCCCAGAAGCCGCCGCCGCCGCCACCACCACCACCACCACCACCAGCAGCGGTTGCAGCAGCCGAAGCCGGAGCCGCTGCTGTCGCTGTTGCCGTTGCCGCCGCCGCCGACTTAGTGACAGATACTGGGTCGGCGGCTATTGTGGATGCGGATGCCGAGCCAGTAAGACGGCCGAACATGCCAAACGCGGCCGTCGCCGCTGCCGAAGCCTGGCTCGCTGCCGTTGCCGCCATGGTGCTGTTGGGTGGGACGGGCGCGGCATCGCCCAGCGCGAGGCCGAACGCCTTCCGCAGGTTTTCGAGCTTCTGCTTTGCCTCTTCGGCCTCCTGCCTGGCGACAGCCTCGGCCGTCTTGGCCTGCACGAGCTCCAGGAGTAAGGCGTCATACTCGCTAACCGGTGCGGCTATGGGGTCGTGACCGTTGCCGGCCCCGTGCATCATCAGTGACGACGCTCGTTTGGTATATGTTGTCGTTTGTGATGGTGTCGATTTGCTGCGGCCAAGCTTGAGTTCGCGGAGCCCTCCGCCGGCCGGTGCGCTGGCGCCGCTGATGCCTATCGCCCGAGAGAACCAGTCTCCATTCTCTTGTACCGTCGGCGGCATGTCGGAGGCTCGTACTTTCAACGTGTGGACCTGCTTCTCCAAGCGCTGCTTGTCTTGGTGCAGAGTCCTGACGTGGACATGACTCTCCCTCAACTGATCCTTGACCGTTGCCACCTCTTGTTCCAGATCGTATATTCTCCGGCTGTAATCCTGCGTCTTTGCAAGCTCGTTGGACAGCTGTTCCTTTGCTCGCGCCAGCTGGTCTCGTAGTTGCAGCTTGGTCTGCGGGACCGACGATCTTCGGCTGTCAGTTTCGTTGCCAAACCGCTGCTCGACCATGTCCAAGAGATCCGCGAGCTGTGGGACACGGGCGGGTTGGCCGACTCTGTTCGAGGCATCTTGGGATTCGGTGACGGTTTCCTCACTATCCCTGCTAGACAGCGTTGTCGCTGCCCCACTGCTTGCTTTATTTCTCAGGCTGTCGATGAGCGAGCGGACCGCCTTCCTGTCTTCGTCGCGCTCTTCTTTTTCTTTCTGTAGTTGATCGGATAGGAGTGCCTGGTTTCGCTGCAATTCGCTGAGGGCGGTAAGGAGGTCTTCTATCTGGCTATGCAGGTGTCTGGTGTCGTCTTTGTTGCTGCCACCGCCGGACGCAGCGAGGGTCGGTCTCGAGCTCGGCCCGCTGGCGGCCGGGCCTGAGCCGCGGGTGGATGAGTCGTCTGCGGTAGAGCTGTCTCTCGAGATGGAGGTGGCATCTGTTGATGCAGAACTCAGGACGCTGGCAGCCGACGATGATGCCGATGCAGGGCCAGCATCCATAGAATTGAGAGTGGAGGCCAGGCTTTGCTTCGATGCACTCCGTCTGAGCATGCTCAGCGGGCGATGCGGCGCGGTGAGGCCAGGGCTGAGTGTGCTGCTGCTGCTGCTACTGCTACTGCTGGGGCTGTTGATAGTGGTGGTGGCTGTAGACGCGTGCAATGGCGAAAAAGAAGCTAATTTCGGGGTTGATGAGGAGGCCCAGAGGCGGCCAAGAAATCTGGAGGCTGCGGTTGTAACATCCGATGCCCGCGCTGCATCTGTGCTTTTGGGATTGGCGCCAAAGTTGCCGCTCTTGGCCAGTTGGGCCTCTCGGTATCCCAGCTCAAGCGCTGCCAATTGTTCTCTGGTGACTACGCTCGAAAGTCCGACGAAATCCTGGACGAAATCGTCGGCGTTGTAGTGATAGCAATCCCACAATCCTCGAGAAAGGAGAAGCTGCATTACTTCCTCCAGCTCGGTGGAGGCCAGAATGCGGGTCTGGTTCTTGCGCATGAGCGACAGCGCCACCCGCATGATGGTGACTGAGGCACCTTCGGCAAAGATGACATCGTAGATGCGAAACAGCATGGGTAGGGGGCACGTTACGGCGAAGAACGAGAGGAACCATTGTGAAACGTAAGCCGGATCGACCTGCAAATCCTCCAGGTGGGCCGACAACGTGGGCAGCTTCTGCTGCAGAAGCTGTCGAAACTGATAAATTCGGACGTGCAGGCCTGACAGGTCTGGCAGGAAGCAGCCGCGCAGATCGTAGTGCTCCATGAGTCTGACCGCACACACACACACACACAACGTGGGTTAGCCAAAAACGCTCCAATGATGGGGGGCTGGGAGGGGGTTCTCTCGCTATCCCATGGTTCGGACGCTTGGTGCCAGTTTTCTTACCTGACCAGGACGCAGAACGCCTGTTTGTCCGGCATATGCATCAGCAGCGGGCCAACCAGGAAAGCAAGCCCCTGACAGTATCCGATCTTCTGGTCGTAGAGGCTGAAGCATTTCAGCACTCGACCCAGCATCCGCTGGCCGTCGCCTTCGGGGTCCCGAAACATGTCCACTCCGGGGAAGCTGCGCCCGAGATCTTTGCCGATGATGCCCTCATACGGGCTAGACTCGCCCGACAACCTCTCAAAGGCCTCCTCGAGAGCTGGGTCGCGCGCTCCGGACATGCTCTGCCAGACGACGCCCCGCAGCGGCGGGGGGATGCCTTTCCGTATTTTGTTGGAAAGTAGCGTAGGCAGCCTGGCCGCCGTCTGTTGGTAGTCCTTGACGATGGCCGCGTAGAACTCGAGATCCGTAAGGGGGGGTGGCGGCAGCATCGAATATCGTAGCGCTGGAGGGGTGGGGCCGCTGACCATTTGTCGCAATTGCGCCATTGAGGGCGGTCGTGTCTTCCATGTTGGAGACTGTTGTTTCTCCTCTGCCTGTACTTTCGCTGTCTTCGGGTTGGTAGCTAGCCGACTATTCTCCTGCTCCAGCCTGGCAAGTAGCATGGTCGCGGACTGGAAGGGCAGCTGTTAGCGAGTCCATCTCGCCTTGCTTAACCACGCACAGGACAGCTCAACGGGCAAGAGAGAGAGAAGCACCTACATTGTCTGCATCTTGGCCCCTCGACTCCTCGTCCTCTGTTTTCTGCAATTCGTGCCAGTCGACATCTGAATCTAAGCTCGGCCGTGAGTCGGTGACATGCGTATCTTCCTGCGCTTGTTCCCCAGCTGTCTCCCTGCCAACTGCCGCATATTCTTCATTGTCGTCGTCTTCAAGTTCGTCTTCGAGGCTACGCCCAATATTTGGTAGTGGAGTCAGGTCGTCGTCGTCGTCTTCGTCGCTTTCGACTTCCTCCTCAACTTCCTCCTCAACTTCCTCCTTGACTGCCTCTGCCATAGCATCGCTCGGGGTATACTCATGTCCGTACAGACTCTTCCTTGGGGGCAAAGCATTGGGCACGACATTTGTGTTGGCTTGGAGGGTGGGGGGTTCGGAGAGGCGGACGGTGACAAGCGAGTCGTGGTCGGCGGCTCGTGTCGTCTCGTCTGTTACCGGAGAGATGTCGGTTGAGGACTGGGAGCTCTCGGTTGAGGTCGGCGTTGACAGCGAGCTTGGTTCATGTTGATCTTCTTGTGCTCCGACCTGGTCGAGCTCCATTGGGAAGCCCCAGACCTCAGGAAGGAGATGTGGAGAAGCGGTAGAGACTGTGTTATTTATCGCCTCGGGCGGGTCGAGGAGATGTGGAATGCCAACAAGCCCTCCGTGCGTGCCAGTTGTGCTGTTCGCAAAGGCAATCCACAGGAGCAGCCAGCAACGAGCCAAGGCGGAAAACGAAGGAAGAAAAAAAGAAGAGACCGGCAGGGGTGCTCGACAAGCAAAATCGCACTGGCCACGGGGACAGAGGGGCACGAGGGGATAACTTCGAACTCCTCGCAAGTTGTGCAGGGCTATCCTCAGAAGTTCCTCCTTGGTTGCATCGAGGGGCAGAGGTGGACTGAAACAGTACAGGTTAATTCAGGCAGAGTAGGTATATAGCCCAGGGAGAAGAAGAGCAGAGGATTCGCGAGATGCAAAATCATGTCAGAAATAATACATAAGTGCATACATATTTTAGGTAGTATTCTTGGTTCATAACTGGTGTAACGCTCTGGTCTTGTGTAAGCCTAAGGAGCGTTCCTCCTTTCATTACAGTACCTACCTTGTAATGAAGCCATACTCGATGGGTCTGGCCAGTCTGCGAACTACTGCATCCTGCGAGCTGCAACTGGTGCAGGCAAATGAGTCTAATGTTCCCGAGTTCTCCAATCAAATAGCTTCATGTATAACGGCCCCGCAGTCCCCATGGACCCTAAAACAGGGGTCCCTAGTCAACTCCCAAGGGAGCAGAACGGCTTGAACGTAGGAGGGTCGATCGCACAGCTCCCATCCAAGTCATGAAGCCATTTTGTTTGCAATTTGCCAGGGACGGGGGAATTGCCTGGCTTCCATGAAAGCCTTGTGGTGTAGAATGTGCGAGACCAAAGTCAGCGAGCTACTTGGTCGATCTTCCGCAGTGCAACCCACCAAGTTCAGTTCATCAATGTCAAAGTCGATCATAGCGATGCGTTTTACTTTGTCACTACCAACGTATGCAGGCTCTCACTCGCTTAAGCCAGGTGCAGTACCTACAAGGATACAATCGATGCCAAATCTTACACGAGACACCGAGACTCGCTCCAACTCTCGACCCTTTCCTCGCCATACATCGATATAATCCCATTTCAACACCATATCCCTTCATACGCGAACACACAAAAACCAGTTGCATCCGCTCCCACGGAAAAGACAAGTTTATTTTGCATGGCCTCAACGCCTGCTGAGACAATATTCCCGACCCGAAGCAGACTCTAGGACCGTTCATGACACCGTCCGAGAATAACGCCGCTAATGTGGTCGCGTAGCCAAGTGAGGCAACCAGCATAGCTCTGATTTCAAGCCCCCCAGTAGCCTTAAACACCGGACCAGGACGCGGCAGGGGTAGAGATTCGGAGCTCATGACAATCCACCAGCAGTCTGGGCTGCTAGATAAGCCGTCTGGTTTGCCGCTTGTGCGGTCCTCTGAGGCTGGGGTGCTCCTGCTGGGGGGGGACTTCCTTGGTTGGAAGTCTGCGCACCACCCGACCTTGGGCCATTCTGGCTGGCCTGCTGTCCGTGAGCCCCCTGGGCTCCTCTGGCATTTTGCACCTGATAAGTCGGCTCCTTCTTAGGATCAATCCCCGGAAATAGCCCCTGCAGCTTCTTATACATTTCTTTGAGGAACTTGTCTCTCTCCTCCCGATCCTCGTTCTGGTCTATTTGTTTCTCGCTGGAATCGGGTTGTATGGGGGGTTGACACCGCATCTTAATGTCCAGGCTCAAGCGAGGTGGCGATAGATAAGCAGGACATGGTGGCAGCTGCCCGCCCTTCCTATCGGCGAGGGCTGCTAGATATGTCAAGTTGCCCTGGAGCCTCCGCATGCACCTGAGATGTTCGGTTAGGAGGCCGGATGCGCATGGTTTGGTAAGGTGATGGCGGTACACTTACTGGTTGTAATCCTGGAGGATGAGCTTCTCCTCTTCCACGTTATCTGCGCTCTGCCCATTCGGATTCTCTCCCGCAGATCCAGAGGCAGCTTGTCCCTTCTTCAATTCTGCCTTGGTGTTCATGAGTTGTATAGATTCGTATAAGAGCTCCTGGTTGATTTCCAACAACAAATTGAACCTCTCCTTGTCTCGGGACTCGGAGGTTGGGCTCAGCGGGGTAGACGCCGTCGACGTCCCGTTCGCATTGGGCGGCTGACCGGTGGCCGACGGAAAGGTTGGTGTCTGCGGTGTTGTGGCAGCCGTAACCTGTTGCTGGGCGGTGTTTGGGGCCTGGCCTTGAGCGGTGCCTTGTTGGTTAGCTGGGGGAGGGAATTGTCCCTGCTGTGAGGATACCGAGCTGTTCGGACTGCCTTGGGGAGCGTTGAAGGCGCGTTGGGGTGTTGCAACTCCCATGGCTTGGGCGTTTTGCTGGGATATATGCATACGCTGCATCATGTGCTGCTGTTGTGGCATGCCACCTGGGTTCGCTTGGAACTGGGGAGGCATCGAGCCGGCCATCATGTAGTTGGGAGGCAGCTGTGGTTGGGGACCTGCGGGAGATGGCACGCCAGCTCCGTACGCTGAGGCGGTATAGGGGGTCTGGTACGCCACTAAATGATCCCAAGACACACGTCAGCTTCTGTATGTGGCCCCGAATGAAGAGGCTGGAGTGGGCAGAGTTGGCATAGCGGGCGGAACCGGTCCTCCTCCCGCGCCCAGGGGGATGGATGCCTAGGTAGACAGAGCGCACAAAGCTGGTACAACGCGAGGCCCGACGAGGGTCGACGGCATAAACGGGACGGGTAGAAGGCGAACGAGCTAGGGAGGAAACAGTGGTCAGGGAAATGGAAGCTTACTCTGACCATTGGCGGCCATGTGCGGCGGCATGGCGGTATTCTGCATCATGCCTGCAGGACCAGCACCTGCCATCACGGCAGCAGGATTGGCACCACCGCCGGGGAATGAACCTTGAGCGGCCATGGGGAACTGCTGCGGGTTGTACATCATCTGTGGCTGGTTCGGCGATTGACCAGGCTGCAAGTGAGGGTTCTGCGAAGGTGGGGCGCCGTTGAAGGTCGATCCAGCAGCGCCGCCAGCGGCGGCATTTGGAAAGCCATACTGCCCCTGGTACATGGCTTATTTACAGGGCTAGGCTGGAGCAGCCCAGTAGAAAGGGGTGACAGAACCGGGGCGGGTGGAATGGAGACAGAACCGACAGCAGAGTGGTCGTGGATCAGCTTAGGTGCCAGACGTGTGTGTGGTGCTGAGCCTGCCGATGTGGGGATGGGGAAGGGGTAAGCCCATCAAAATCTGGTATGGTTTGCCCTCAGGTCCTCGAAGCTCGGGGATGAATGGCGGGGATGTGATGGGCGTGTTCCAGTGGGTGTCGACGTATATACAAGGACTGCCCAGGGGCGATAGTGCCAACTCAAATCTCTCCTTGGGCAATTATTGCCTTGCTTGTCGTCACTCGTAGCACCGAGGCGGCGCAAAAGGCAGCCCCGGTTGGTGTGGGCGGTATGAGAAGTGTGGAGGTAGCACGCAAGAAACGCGCGGAATACCAGGGTGTGAGCAATCAAAAAGGGCAGCGCCGAGCTTCCCTACGCAGTACTCCGTAGAGGAGAAGCAGACCGCCTTGCAAACTTGCAACCAATACCGTGTAGACCCGTAGGGATAAGAAGTATGTACGGATCTTGGCGCCAGACAGGTGGCATACGGGGGACAACAGAAATGATGCAGCAGGATCCAAGAAGGTCAAAGGGCGCCAAAGGAATGTCAGCAAATCCCAGAAGGGACAAGGTGGGCACGTGGGGTCGCACAACTTTCCGTCGCCAAGTTATCGTAACATGCAATAAAGTACCTTTATTCCACCTACATGTCCACGTGACTACTCCGATATATCTGACATTCAAACTCCCGCCATCGTACCAAGAGCTCCCCCCTACTTCCTACCTTGCCATCTCTTCGTGACCCTTCAATACCAATCCTTAACTCTGATAGGTAAGAAACGAGGCGAGGGGGGAAATAGAGCACCGTTTCCAATCCCTGTGCGTTCGGTCCATTCTCCAACTCCTTTGGAGACAACGGGACCATAATCCTTGTGGTTGTGATTCCGTATTTTTCTCCGCAGTGTCCGGCCTCCATCGGATAGGCATCTGGGCCCCGTCTCAGCTGCTCCATCATATCTATGAATAGAGAGCAACTTCCAAGCAGTTGGTGGGTAAGCCTCCAGGCCCGATACATGTCGTTCAGCCAATGCAGTTGCGTTGAGGATAGCGCGGCAATATCAGACTCGGGAACGACGCAGAGAACGAACTCGCCTAGTTCCACACAACAATGAGAGATCTTCTCATGGAGAGTCTGAGAATCATAGAAACCCTTGAGCTTTGTCGACTGAATATCCTGGGCCACCCTGAAGATGCGGTAGGTTGAAGGCAATGTATATCTCACTTGGCGGTAGATGTTGAATGCGACCGAAAGCAGGGTTGGTATTGTCGGAATTCAAACAAAAAGGCTTGCAGCGAGCGATCTGTCGGCATCTTGAAGAACACCAGAGCCAGGAAGGACCAAATGAAGCTTAGGAGGAAGAGCAAGTCTTGTCCCAGCTCGATCCAACCTTGTTCGCCGGCGCCCTGGTTTCGAGAAGCCCAGTGGGGTGGTTCCATATACAGCCGGTCGGCTTTGAAGATGATGCCCTCATTCTCTTTTAAAAGTTTGCGATATCTTTTGTTCACACTATGTCCGTTGGTGAAGCAGGCTAATCGATCTCGACCTTTTTCGTCGCCTTCGGGGTGGGGATAGTTGGCGTTGAGGCCAGAATGACGATCAGGAACATGATTTGTGTCAGCCATGTTAGTTGGAGGTGTATTTAAACCCCTGTGTGTGGATGTTGTCTTGTTGATGAGCAAAGAGCAGTTTCTGCGAGAAAGATGGAAGGTAAGCCAGGCTGGCTTCGAGGGGACCTTGTGCGGCATATTGATATATCCCAAGGCACAAGGTTTTCGGAGACACAACCAAAGTAACTTTAATAGTTTCACTGACACTACTGAGATCACAGTTACACTTTACACTTGAGCATCTCACCACTCGCACCTTTTTTTGAGTCGCCGATCCTAGGTACCTACCTAACCTGAAGTCAGCGAGGCAAGGGGGGAAGCCGAAAGCGGATGCGAGCATACCTAGGTACTACACCTGGCGTAAGAGCGTACTGCAAAATTTGAAACTGTAAGAAGACGACGGGCAGGTCATGTAAGATTGCAATTTACAGTCAGGGTAACGTCGACAAGGGGATCCGCAAGGGCCTCGGGGGAGGAGGCATAGCTTCAATCCCGTTCATATGACCGACTCTAGTTCCAGGAGTAGGCTGAAGGATATGCCTCTTCAGGTGACCTCGATATTAACAACCTTCTTCTGATATCCAGGTTCCATAAACATTCCTTCAAACCCTAGTCTTCACGACCCTCCACGGCTGCGCAGGCCAGATCATACCAGCAGGGCCGTAGGTAGAGTCCCACCAAGGGCAAAATGCGTCAAGTGTTGGTGTGCCCGTCAAGTGTTGGTGGACCTGTCGAGTGTTGGTGTGTCCTTAGATGAAATCGCGAAGAGGAAAATGCGTGAAGGTTTGGCATAATTTTCCGTCTTTAGACTACGAGTGAAGTGTTGGTGTGTTTTACCGTCCTCGAGGCACTGATGGGTGAAGGCTTGCCAAGGGATTACACCTGAAGCGTTGGTGTGTTTTGCTGTTCTCGAGGGGCGGTGCTGGTGCCGGTGGTGCGATTGGCCAAGAGGTAGTGCCCCAGGACGTGACCTCGCGGCGCCGACACTTTGCGCTGCCGGAAAGGAAGAGGTGGATGGGAAGGCAGGTCAAAATGGCTCGATGACGAGATTCCGTCCCGCCTGATTCGCCCACCAGGCCTCCCTGCCCAGCTTATCCACCAGCACCCCCTAGTGCATCATGACGATCAGTGCGAGCGGCTCAGAGCGCCGGAAGTTCTTGGCAAAGTCTCTTCCAGTGAAAGCCACCCACGCCAGCACGATCCCTTGACCGAGGCTTCAATGTCCCGGGCAAAGCACCCTCAAGATGCAGGATTTTCGTCTGGTACGACTCGTGGACCGCACCCCCAGCCGGGCTCTGGTCCGTCGCGATGGTGCCTGTCGTTGAGCGCGTGCAGGCGCGCGATTGCGGCCTTGGTGCTGGCGTCATGGAGGTGCACCGGCACGTCCTGCTTGATCCACGCCTGCTGGCAGCACCGTATTGAATGTCTTTGGTCTTCGTGTGGCCCCACCCCAACCCCAGCGGACAGGCAACTCCAGCGGACAGGCAACTCCAGCGGACAGGCAACTCCAGCGGACAGGCAACTCCAGCGGACAGAACCAGCGGACAGAACCGAACCTGCCCCCAAGGAGGGGCCAATGAAGTGTTGATGGTTTTTTTTTCCCAGTAAAAAGAAACAATAAAAGATAACTGCTAAAACAAAGGGAAAGAAGAGAGGTTAAAAGGGGGCAAAACCGCTAGAAATACAGAGAAAACCTAACAACCGAACAAACGCAAGGAACCGCCGGGAGCGTCGGAGCAGTCGCAGCCCACGGGCCAGAACTATGGATACAAGAAGGAACGCTCCCAACTTGCACATTCGCTCTCCTGTCGGACCGTAGATAGACTCAGAAAAGAGAAGCTAACTACTAAGCGGTCTGACTGTGAGCCTCTGAAAGGGGGTTTCTCCAGGGGGATGCGCCAACGGCCAGTGCATAAAAGGTGGCAGCGGCTGTTGCCATCGCTATTGCCCTCTCTGTCTATCGTTATTGCCCTCTCTGTCTATCGCTGTTGCCGTCTCTGTCTATCGTTATTGCCGTATCTATCTATCGCTATTGCTGTCGCTGTTTATTGCTATTGCACTTGCTGGAAATAGCAAGAGCAAAGCAAAAGTAATAGTAACAATAATAGCACTAGCAGCAGCAATAGCAATAGCAAACGCTTACCTAGGTAGGTACGGTATTTATCTATGCAGGCATAACACACCCAGGTAAGGCTAAAACTCGGTTGTTCCCTGGTCAAAATAGGGGCATAGAACTTGAGGTTCTTTCCCACAAACCAGAACTTTATTGGACCCATTCATAACATAGCCAATTCAATATCGTTTCACTGCTAACTCATTGTTAGGAGGAAGTCTGGGTTGAATAGCAATCAGCCCAACTTCTGCGCCTCCTTCCAGGAGACTCTGGGTATGTCCATTGGCTCGCTACCAAGAAGGCGTTCCTGGATTCGGTGGAGCGGGTGTATTCGTTGCTACGGCGACGAAGGGACAGTCGAGGGGGAGGCGGTTCTTGAGGAGATCCACACTGCGTTTCCCTTGTGGCTCGGCCTCATTTAGGAGTCGTTTCGGTATCTTAGGAAAGGGAGGTTGTTTGGTCTTTTTGAGTACCAATGCTGCGGCCTTGAACCTACTACTTACCTACCTACGTGTAGTTCCTACCTACCTAGGTACCTTGGGAAGCCAATGGAAACAGGTACCTACTTATCAGCCGCTCCTTGCATGGGTGCATTGACTTATTGATCAAACTGGCGTCTCTTGCAACACCATCTTGGTCTGGGCAAGCCGGCCAGAACTCCCGACCTGACCGGTATTGTTCGCAACCTCCCTGCTCAGGATGCGAAGGGATAACTCGCGAAGCGTTGGTGTGTTTTCTTTTTCGAGGCGTTGATGGTTTCAACCATCGGGCTGAGCGGGGATAGTAGTATGTATATATGTACATAAATATGCATATATGTAAGTATGTATGTTCGTAACAATAGCAGGCAGAGCAGCAACAGTGGTCATACCGGCCGTCGGCTTTTCAAACACGCCCGTGAGGATCGTGATTGCCAAAGGCTACCCCTGGGCATTGCCATCACCCTGGGTGTGAGGGTGCAGAATGGCCCTGAAATAACAAAACCACCGATCGGCCCACTTTTTACCTTTTCTGGAATACACATTAAGTCATTGCGTTATTGCATAGGATGCGTACGGGCTGTGGGCTACAGGTTCGCAGATACCGCGAGGACAGCTCCTTTTTCAGACCCTGCGTCTCGATGCCGGCTGAGGGCATCCGCCTACATCGTCGTCCCCTCTTAGAGAGAGACTCCGGTCCCCAAGACAGCATCACCTTCCTGGTCGAGTGAGGGCCCTCGGACTTGTTTCGCGTGTGTTTGGTTGGCTCAGGGCCCTCGGGGAGCGTTTTGGTATTGTCAAGATGTGTCAATGTCTTCATTAAACTGCAATCGTGGCGAAAGGAATGAGTAAAGACAACAAGTATCCGCGAGCAGGTCAAGGAAGCGGGACGTCTGAATTCGCTATCAGAGGACCGCTTCTCACCACCGGCTTTCCCAATGTAAAGGGTTTCGTCAGGTACTCCGCTATATTAATGACAAGGCCGCATCGTATTGACTCTGGTCCTGGGCCCTTGCTCCGACTCATTTCTTGCCTTGCGATCCATAATATGTGCCATACTTCGATTGTCCGTCAACAACGTCAAGGAAGTGCTCGGCGATGATCGAGTCTTGACGCTTGATGTTAGAACAGTTCTCTTCGGGACGGTCTCTTTACCCCATCGGTCTTGCTCGGGCTTCGACTTACTAGATTTCTCCGAGGGGTGCAGCTCATCGAACCACAGGAAGGCAGACGAGCTGACCTCGGGCAGATCGACGCAGTCCGAGTTGTCTGTCGCCTTGCAGTGGTGGTAGAATCCGGTCGAGTTTGCTGGCGAGTCCAGATAGTCGCTGGGGTTTTCGCTGATGTCCTTCAGCAGCTGATGGACATTGAAGATGCTGAAGGTTGCCCCTGGCCAGCGGCTCTTCACCAACAGCTGGAACGGCGCGCCGTAATCAAACATGGTGTTGACGTTTGTGGTGTACTCCTTGATTTTGTAGCTGTACTCGGTCATGTTATACAGCGTCTTGTTGGTCCAATACTGGTTGTTCAAGGCTCCGCCTGCCTCCGGAGCAGCGTAAAGGGGAGAGAGTTCCAGAGGAGCCTCGTTGAGCAGGACAAATCGCCGCCCGCCGGTCTGGTAGACGGCGTCGAAAACATCCCAGATGCAGTTAACGAAATCGGTGATTGTTGTGCCAGGAGCTTGGGAGTCGGTCAGGAAAGCGCCGAAGCCGAGGTCATTGGTTCCGATCCACAGGGCATAGACCGTGTTCTCGGCCGTGCGGTTTGGGTACAGGGACTCGAATGCCACATCCTCCTTGAAGGTTGGGATCTCGTCATCCATGACCGAGGGAAAGGGCCTCTTGATGGCGTCAAATTGGCGAGAGATTATTTCGTTGGAGCAGGTCGCGCCGCTTATGGCGTAGTCAACCAGGTTGACACCCGTGTGCTGGACAATGAAATGGCCCCAAGTAAGTCCACCACTGGCCGTGACGTTGGACACGTCTTGGTAGACCCCGGGCGGAGGATTCTTCCCATCGTGGTTGACTATGTAGCTCATGCGGCCGTTGTCGCTGTAACTTCACGGAAAGTTAGCAGGCCATTTCAGGGCAGGGCAGAATGATACGGGCCCAACCTGTCTCCGAAAACAACCAAGTTCTCGAATGGCTTCTTCGCCCCACAGCCTGAGGCGGCCGCGGCGATCGATGCGCCGGCAACCAGCAAAGAGAAGAACAACATGACGAGGAGAGGTGAGGCGGATCGCTTGCCAAAGACCGTGGAGAGGGGGACAACGAAGAATTAGCAGCGCGATCCTACTCTGCTATATAAACCTCAAAAAAATGCCCCTCCAAGGGCGGGAGCAATTTAACGTCCCATTCACCCGGGACGGGGAAGCAGGAACGGACTACTATGTAAGCCCTGCAGGCTATATTGAGGAGTGCGGAGGCAGGGTCGCCATGGACAAGGTTATCGACAATGAAGCTGAGTCAACAAAATTGGCTGATCCTGGTCGTCAAGTATCCGAAGACCCGGACCTAGGTCGTGTAGACGAGGGAATCTTGTCCGTCAAATATGCCTTCTTGTATACGCGGACCGACTTATCCTCCTCCTGATGTCCTCTGGCTTAGATAGAGCAAAATAAGTTGACTAGTCCCCGCAGCCCCTCCATCCTCTCAAGCTTAATGAAAGGTTACCAGGTCCCAGGATACGAATGGGGGACTGACTGGGTTAAGTCAAGATCATCGACAAGGGGAAAGGATTGTCTCTCCTCTTGTGTGCAACCTCCGTTTGGCAGCCGAGGCCATCCAATCGCTGATGGAACCATCGTCGTTGTAATTGTGGAGCACCGGTTAAAATTGGGGTTGGGGCTCCGCTCAAACATCATTCGCCAATTGCAGCCTATGACCAAAAAAGAAAAAGTTCAGCCACCAAACTCCGGAGTCGGGTCCGGACGAGACTGCCCACCACTTCCCGTCCGGGATGACTCCTCGGTGACTCAACAGAGCTCTCGGCCGAATGCCATATTTAATTAACGGTGGTCATTGATGGTAGAAAAACGATACCTCGGAAGTTTGCTACATTCAAACAAGCTTTAAGACATTTCCACCCACCATGGGCGCGTTCAATCTCGAGACATGTGCTCGGCCTAACATACTTACCCTTGAGCCGTATCGCTGCGCCCGGGAGTGAGTCCCCGCCCCTGACCGGCCCGCTCACCCTTTTTTCTTGTATCCCTAGCTCACGCTCTCCCCAGCGACTACAAAGACGACGGCTCCAACATCTTGTTAGATGCAAACGAGAATGCCTACGGCCCATCAATCGCCGGTGACGGCATGGCGGCGGCCCAGCGCGGCGCCTCGGAGCCCGCGCTGGACTTTCTAGGCCTGCACCGGTACCCGGACCCGCACCAGGCGGACCTGAAGGAGCTGTTCTGCCGGTACCGCAACACGCACGCGCACACGGCCCAGACGCTCACGCCGGACAACCTGTTCGTCGGCGTCGGCAGCGACGAGGCCATCGACGCCTTACTGAGGTGCTTCTGCGTTCCCGGGCGGGACCGCATCCTCGTGTGCCCGCCGACGTACGGCATGTACTCGGTCTCGGCGCAGGTCAACGACGTGGGGCTGGTGCGGGTGCCGCTCCTGCCCGCGCCCACCTTCGGCCTGGACGTCGAGGGGGTGTGCGCCGCCCTGGCCGCCGAGCGCGACGTCAAGCTCGTCTACCTCTGCTCGCCGGGCAACCCGACGGGCTCGCGGCTGGCCAAGGCGGACGTCCGCGCCGTACTCGAGCACCCGACGTGGAACGGCGTCGTGATCCTGGACGAGGCCTACGTCGACTTCGCGCCCGACGACGCCTCCCTGGCCGAGTGGGTCCTCGAGTGGCCCAACCTCGTCGTCATGCAGACCCTCTCCAAGGCCTTCGGCATGGCCGGCATCCGCCTCGGCGCCGCCTTCGCCTCCGCCCCCGTCGCCCGCCTCCTCAACAGCCTCAAGGCCCCCTACAACATCTCCAGCCCCACGAGCGCCCTGGCCTGCCACGCCCTGGACGCCCCGGGCCTGGCCGTCATGCGCGCCAACAGGGCGAGGATAGTCGAGCAGCGCTCGAGGCTGCTGGAGGAGCTGCCGCGGATCGAGGGCGTCGGCCGCCTGCGCGGCGGCGCCGACAGCAACTTCCTGCTCTTCGAGATGCTCGACGCCACGTCGCGGCCCGACAACGCCACCGCGCTGGCCGTCTACCAGCGGCTGGCGGAGACCAAGGGGGTCGTCGTCCGCTTCCGCGGCAAGGAGCACGGCTGCCTGGGATGCCTGAGGATCACGGTCGGCACCGCGGACGAGGTCACCCGGTTTTTGGAATCGCTCGGGAAGGCGTTAGCCGAGGTGCGCGGGGGTTCAGCCCCCGAGGGGCGAGGAGAGTAGGGAGCGAGAAGCGGATCGCGTTGTTAGCTAGGGATAAAACGGCAAGGGAGTAGCCTATTGCTCTTGATAAGAAGCAGTAGCGTCGGTGAGCAGTCCTATCTCAAGTAGGCTGTCGTCCATCGAGTAGCCTGTGACCATCCCGCTGCCAATAAGATTGACTAGCACTCGTGAGCCATGCTGTTGTAACTATTAAGCAACAATCGTCTAGTTCTTTACGTTGGGGCATCTAGGGCAGCTTCAGCAAACGATAATGCTTCACCCCTTCTAAGCGGGCCTGTTAGAATCTACGGCTCTTCACTATCCACGGCTCTACCTTCGCAGGCCGTTCCTGAGGCTACTAGAACAACGCTTTGGAATGGGCTAAGGTGAGCAGTTGTAGACGAGCCGTTGGATTCCCGGGGTTGCGTGAAGCACTACGTACACCCATCCACCCCCTATGTCACCACTTGGTTGTCTCTACAGAGAGGAATGTTGTCTTGAAGCACGGAGAGTATGGTGGCGCACTGGAACAAAAACACACTTGTATGAAGCGAGGCACATCTGAGTCGGTGATGAGTCTAGAATCCCACAATGGGCCTGGTTCAGGGGCTTCCCGAGTGACTCATAGGAGAAGCCGGCAGTTAGCAGCCCAAGATACGACGAGGGTCGATCTGTTCTGTATACTCGCAGTACTTTTGGGGAGGCAGAGCACAGAAGAACATGGCCCTGGCCTTAGCCTTATTCTGACCTGGACGTTTACCGACATAGAAGCCTAGGATGGTTGCTCCGATGGACAATCTCCAAGGACGAACACGACATAGATGGCTATCAAGGGAGACCCCAGATCAGGCTTTTCATTTACAAATTGGGAATACTTGCTTCCCCCCCAACGGCAGTGGCCGGGAGGCAACTCATGTAAAGTTGACCTGTTCTGAGGGATCACCACCGTTGCGTGTTGAGTCTACTTCTTCGCGGGTAGCCTAAAGCTGCTGGAGGATGGAGATACGCAAAGGTAGACGCAAAGGTAGACACGTTTGGAAGGCCCGGGAACGGGCTCTGTCATCGGCCCGATCGAGTACCGTTGCCCTAAAGAGTCTGACGCTGGCGTTGCAAAAATCAAGATCTTCGAATGGGCACCGAGGCCAAGCGGCTGCGGATTCTTGATACGTTTGTTGTCATGCTATGCAGGGCTTCTGAGTGCAGGTGGCTGCAAACAATATCAGTCTCGACCACAGTAGGAACGGAGAAGTGGCTCGACTGTGCGACTCCCCTCCTCCTATTGAAGAGACTTCCAACCCTGTCGGGGCTGAGCCCAGCCGTCCGCCCGTCCCTGCGCCCACCCGTGCCGTTCATGAACCATAAACCGACAGGTATCAGACAACTTCTGGGATGTAGTGTGTCACCAGAAGCCGCAAAACTGGAAGCTGTTGGAATCCCAATTTGGTCTCTTCGACGGCCATTGAGCTGCTGAAAACTCGGGCCGAGATCCCATGGCGCGGGAAACAGGTTGAGGGCGCATTCCCCAACAGTAAAAGGCTGAATATATCCTTGAATAACGCCCTCGGAACATTGCCACCTTCAGAACAGGTGAAGAAGCGGGATGAGCCGTGGATAGGCAGAGGGGTGCCGCTCACCGACATGGGCCGGTGAATGCTGGCAGTCTAAAGGAGAAAAACGATCCTGGGATCGTGCATCATATCACATAGCCAAAAGTACGGTTGAGTGTTCGAATATGCAGAGCATGGCCTGGGCCTTGTCCAAGCAGACATGGAGACAGTAATTGAAGAAGGGCGGAGACTTATTAGACTCGCTCCTATTTTTGGGTTGCGCAGCAGGAGAAAAACAACGAGTGATCAAGATTGAGTCAGGTACGCTTATTGTTGTGTATCCGCATTATTTTAACCTCATTCCGGGTAGAGATTGTGTTGAGAAAGCCCATGGGGAGAAACATGTGGATTTGATTGCGTCTCCAATTTCAGTGATATGCCCACGCCACTGTTACAATCAAGCGACCCCCAGGGGGTGCCAATGCTCGTTGAATGGGATCAGGGGAAGGACAACCTGGACTGCGTCTTGGGACAGGAAGAGAGGGTGGCGATCAATATATTTAATATATTTAGGCTGCAGGTTCCCTCGACCTGATGCCACAATTGCAGCTTGACCAGCGGATTTCCCCGGGCCGGCAACAACTTGATGGGACCCTCAGCCACTCGGCAAAGGTTTGGTCATGGAGCTGTATGCTGACGCGAGTACTATGGGACTCGCTTGCTGACGAAGAACACGCGCAGAGCAATAAGCAGATATCTGGCAACCGGGAGGATTACGCGGTTGAACGCGTGTGTGAGAGAGTTTCCCCCCAAGGGCCACGGACAAATTGGAAATCGACCCAAGCGCTGGGGCATAAAGGAGCAACATTGTGCCGATGCCCACGAATCCGAGCTCCAAAATACCCTGAGATCCGGGCTGCGTGAGGTAGGTGCGGAAGCACTTGCTTGCTTGGGCCGCCGCCCTGCAGCTGGTGTGGCGACCCAGCGGCGCTGCCATGCGCATCTGTCAATTTTGGGGAGTCATTACAAGATCTGGCTGAGGCACAGGGTAATGTCGAACACGATGGGGCGCGTCAGCGAGCCAGTGGTATGCGAGGATGCATCTGAAATCCGTGGCCCCTCTGAACCTCTGTTGGATGGCAGAAAAGGCATACACGGGGGCTGGGACCGCCTGTCTTTGCGATATTGAGCAGCGATCTATCACAGCCCGTGTTCTTGCCACCGGCCTCACGCTGGCCACGTTGAAGAACTCGGGGCGATAAGCGTATACGTTGTAGGTCATAGCTGACATTAGCCCTCGGAGAACAGCTCGGATAGCAATAGATATCGTGCGGAGCCTATACTGCAGCCGGTATCCCACTCGACGATTGCGGGGGTGGGTTAATATACGAGACGAGCAATCCCGGTGTGCAGTCAATCAATTCTCGATGCAATTGAACAGATCTTGTTCCCAACAATTATGGCGGTGAGATTGAGACATTTAATTCGTCCGTCGGGACTCACTGATAGGATGAACAGCCTTCGTTCCGCCTACTGCTGCATAAGGCGCTGCCATATTGACAAGGTACGGCAAGTTGCCATATCGCATCATCGGCTCGACTCAACGGGCGCTCAGATCGTGTGTATGCAGCGAGGAAAACCGCCGGATCTTGCGAGAGATGGCTGGCAGGCAGTCTTATTACCCCCAAAGGTGTTCCTGGATATGTGATTCGGTTACCAAGCCGGACCCCGTCCAATCTGTCTGATACACAGCTCGTCATTGTTGCAGAAGGATCTTCGGTTTTCCCGTTAGATCTCCAGATATATCCAGGTAAAGGACGTCGCATCAATCCATGTTCAGGCCAACGCGTCTCACCGGCAAGCACCGGGATTGGGCACACATAGCTCAAAGCTACAATATCAGTCCCTCGTCCAACGCTGGAGTGGGCGAGGGTTCTGCCCCCTGTCTGCTGCAACAGAGATCATCTCCCCACGTTCCATTACGGTGGGGGGAGGTGGTCGTGGGCCCGTGGGTTGTTTCAACCTCCAGCCAAGCCATGGTCGACATGGGGAAATCGATCGACTGTGAACCGGAAAAGGGAGAAAGCTGGGGGATCGTGCAGAAGATGCAGGGAAATAAATCCAGGCCCGGTCCTGGTCCTGGTCCTGGTCCCTAAGCGACTGAGCGTCCTTGGATAAGGGGCTACCAGCCAATTCAGGGGTACGAGTGTGCTTCGCGGAGGGCTCTTGCTGGTGTCCTCGTTCCTGCCGTGATCGATTGCGACAGCGAAAGGGATGCCGCCTTACTTAGTACATGGTATTCCTATTTTCAGCTGTCTGCCAGGGGCATGGGGTGTGTACGGAGCAAGATTGGCTGGGTTGACAGCTGCAAGCACGGCTCAGAAGACAGATCTCTGGCGGAGGAAAGAAAACGCTGGGAATGCACGATGTAACGGCGGCATAACATCGGAGCACGGCTTGTGGTGGTGCGATTGCTCGTTCCGGGATCTTGAGCCATCACGCTTTCCTCTCCCGGCACCCTTCGTGGGTAGTTTGTGACAAGACTTGGCTAGATGAGGTGATGAGGCCCCTTGTATGTAACAGGAATCCTCGCGAAGCCTTCTGTTTGCGGGGTTCGCGGCCAATATTCCCTACGAGATCTTGTATGTATGAAATACTCACATAGGTTAGGTCCGTGTGGGGCGTGGGGGTCGATCTGCACAGTGTTGATACAAATTCCAGACTGTAACTTTACAGACAGAAGACACGTACGCTGTAGGTACTGTAGGTACCTTGGGACGCACCCCATGGTTATGGGAGAGCCAAGCCCTGCTTAGATCCTCCAGGTTCCTTCCTCGCCGCCCGACGTCCCGTACCCCCGGCTGTGACTCGCCAGAATTCTCATCCAGCCTTACTTACTCCGCGTACATGCCGCGGGCGCAACGCGCGCTCTTTCCATTGGATCCGCGCATCTACTATGTACTCACTGTACCTCCCCATCAGCCCATTCTTATTAGGTACCTAGAGCTGCCGGCTGGGGCGATGGATGGGAGGACCTAAAGAGTGCGGGTTCCGGGAAAAAGTAAAAGTTGCTCAAATTACGCCATTGCTTATTGCTTGGCCTTGGCCAACCATGGAACGTCCTGACCCCCCAGTGTCTTGGTAGGTAGTTGTAGTTTTTCGCCGCGCCACAATTATTAGAGTACGCATATTGGATTCGTGGGCATGTCGCCATCCTAGCCAGCATCACCGTTTCATAACCCTCGCACCCAGGTGTTTCGACTCTCTTGTCGAAGTGTGTTGGCTCTCAATGCAACGCGGTGGGTAGCCACGGCCAAGTTTTAACCCTCGCTGCCTGGTAGGCTGCTTACATTTTGGGCACCTCCTATACCTACCGTAGGTACTGTTAGGAGAGACAGTACTGGAAGTGGGGAGGCTGACGTCCGTTTTGGGCATGTACTGTGCCCGCAATAAGCTGCGACATCCCACTACCTGACAACCGGCCCCTGAAACTTGAAGATCTCTCAGGCTCTGGGGAAGGCTAAACCCCGCATTCGACAAGCATCTCATCGACGAATATGCGTACCTTCCCCGTAGTGCAGTACGTACGAACCTATGAACACAGAAGGCGGGCTGCAACCTCTGCACCACCTTCCCAAGTGATGACGATACCCCATCCAATCCTCAACCAAAAGAAACCACACTCTCCCTCTAGGGGGAAATTGCGGTGAGGAAAGTATAGCACTCATAGGTAGATCTTGAACGAATCGCGTATCGGTTCCTCCACAGTCCACACAGCCCATCGGAAGGCCACGCCTGATTACGAGGACTGTAACTACGGGATATTCACCCGCATTCCTCCCATGCAGGGAATTTTGGATTGGCGTCTCGGGAAGCCAATTGGCCTGGTGGGAGACAGCTTGGTTTGCCTGTCCAAGCAAGCAGGCATCCAAAGCAAGCAAGCAAATCGGCAATCAGGCAAGGGGGGGCTGGCTGAATCTCCAAGCCCGTGATAACTCTCGCCCATAGCTTCAAATTCGCTAGGCACCCTCAAGTCACACAACGAGGCGCTATGATTTCACGGTCTCGGGGCACTGTCCTCGTTATACGGGCTTATTGTTAAAAAAAAAAAAAAAATTCTTCCCCATTCCCCCCTTCCCGCAGGATAAACCCGCATATATACCGCAATAAGGGATGGGGAGATCTTTAGAGTGATCACACTATCTGAATCCACAATAGGGCGATATTTAGCGGGAACCCGCTCTAATGGGAGCATTAATTATCACAGCAAACCGGGGAACCTCAGCCGTATTCATGGCAGTTGAAAAGCTGTCGGCAAGTAAGGCGCGAAGGGGAAGCGCTTTGGGCTCTCGTCGAAAATGCGCACGAGGCCCGACCAGCCAGAGTAGCCAAGGCACTCTAGGCCTTTAGGATTCCTGGGGAACCTGAGGACCTGAGGTAGACTTAAGGCAGTCGAATTCCGGGGTAACATGTGTAAGCTGAGGTGATACGGGAGGAGGCTAAGGCAAAAAATCTTTTATTGGTTATTATCACTCAACCACTCAGACACCCTCCTTCTCGGTGCTCGTTATTTCCAGGTTTCCGGAACCTCCGACCTGGCCTCGTCCTCCGAATCCCACACTAATAAATACCCACCTTACCTGCCTAGGTAGGTACCTAATTTGCCCAGGCACATTCCAGATGCGAACTGGGTGATTCGCAATGATACGTAGCACGACAGATCTAGGGTAGCGCGAGGGAGGGGAAAAAGATGGGAAGGTCAGAAAGAGGAGAACAAGCGCTGTGAGATTCGGACATGAGGGGTGGGCGAAGGGAGAGTGCAAAAAAAAAAAAAAAAAAAAAAAAAAAAAAAAAAAAAAAAAAAGGCCTCAAGTGCATCTAGCACGTTCCGCTACCGGAGGGCATATTGTGTGTCGGCGTGACAAGACCCACGAGCCAAATGTGATCTCTCAATTCAATACGTAAAAAGTCACAGCTGATCAAGGAAGGGAGGGAATAACAGGACACGTTGGATTGGAAGTAACCCCCCGGGTTTGTTTTCTGGGGGGGGATTTGCTCTATCTGCCCATGCCAATACCAAATATACGCTCCAGAGCCAAGGACGGCGGTCTGAGCTGAGAGTTTGACGCGAGAAATACACAAAGAGAGAAGAGGGCCGACTTCCAGTTGTCGGCATACCCAGGGATCCATCCTGTCCCTCCCTATATTCAATAACCTTTCGCCCCGTCTATAGTCTTGGTGCCGAAAACAAACCCCCAAAAGCAAACAAACAAAAGAGCTGTCTTCGTAGGTTAACTCCACCCCTTGGCCCGCAAGCTCCAACCACCCGAACAACCTCGGCTAGGTAACATGTCCAGAAGAAACGGCGCATTCCGTGTTCGGTATATGGTTGTCGTCTCGAGAATGAAAAATCGAGAGAACCGTCGTCCTCTGAGGCGGTGGGACCTTGAACTCAGCAGTCGGTAGTCCCAACGGGGGGGGGGCCGGCCGAGTGACAAGGTCAATATTATGGACGGGTGGCCCGCTGCCGAGCCGGATAACAAAAAGAGAGAAAAATCAAGTATAATACGCCATCGTGGTTCCATCTATAGCCGGCGTTTGTCATCAATCATGTCCAGTTCCGAATTTACAGCCAAGTAAACCGGATCCAATCTAGAAACGATCCACCAAGTCGCCCCCTGAGATGCTGTTGGACGACGAGCTTCTGCCGCTCACGTGGTAGTCGTCTGTCGGTCCAAGCAAGTCATGTACGGCGACTTTGGGTACCTGCGGAACCGGGAGCTTCCTTTGTGATCCATCCGGCCGGCTGAGAATATCGGCAAGAGACATGCCGGTACTCCTTGGCGCTGTCGTCGGAGCCTGGCTCAGTGGGAACTGGTTATCCAGCTGGGGTTCCAACGGAGCCAGCGCGGGGGTCGTGTGCTGCAGCGACAGGTTCCGGAACGGAGGAAGATCGTACGTATCGGTGAAAGGCCGGAGGCGCGGCGAGTGGGCCGGAGTAGCAAGCGGTGTCTGATCGGGTGTTGGCGAGAGGGAATCGTGGGAGAACGTTGGGGATGACGGCGCTGTCGAGTTTGGCGAGTTCGGCCTCGATCTCTTCGGTTGCCTGTAGGCGTGTCCGTAATGATCGTCATGCTCGTCGTGAGAGTGAGACCGCGACATGTGGTACGCAGACAGTGAAGGCAAATGGCCACGCGAGGGTTGGAGACCGTGGGAATAGTAGGGGTGGTGCCTGGCGAGATGGTGGTTATGGTGAGGCGGCGTGGCTAATGTCTCCCGCTCGACCTGCTTGGCCGCCTTGGCCAGCATGGTGATATCCATGCCATGCCCCTGAGCACCAGGCAGTCCACGGCCGTAGGGGTTCAAGCCGGAAGGGTGGGGGACCGCGTACGAAGCGTACGAATGCGGTGGCGAGACGTTGGGAGACGACATGCCGGACGGAGGCGCCGACCGGATAGCCTTGGGAGCGGGAGGCGGCGGCATCATATCTGGCTGCATGCCGTGGACCATGCCCTGGTGCTGTTGCTGCTTGTTCCCTCTCCGCGAGTTGGGGTTGTTGTGTATCCTCGAATGGCGGGTCAGTTCGTCTGAGCGAGAGAACTTCTTGCTGCAGCCAGGGAATTGGCATGCATGCGGTTTCTCTCCCGTGTGTGTCCGAATGTGCCGAGTCTGATGTTCGAGGCGGTGGAAGGCCTTGTCGCATAAGGGGCACTTGTATGGGCGAGGCAGCTCGTTCGGAGTCTCAGTTGCCTGACCTCCAGGGAGGGGGCCGTTGGGCCGGATGACGGTGACGGTTGCCATGTCTCCTTCCTTCTGCTGCTGCTGCTGCTGCTGCTGCTCCCTTGCCACTGGAGCGCCTGGATTAAGTAGATTTGTAAAATCCACGGCCGACTGTGCTCGTTGCATGTGGTCGCCGTGTCTCGTCGTCAACCTTGCCCGGCGGCGATACTAAAGTTTCCCGTGGACAGGTGTTGCAGTTCAGCAACACCAAAAAAGAGATATTTAGAATAGCGATAGAATGGGTTGGGCGACGACAGAAATCGTTCGGGGAGTCTCTGAGAGCTTTTAATTTTATTTTGAACTCGTGAGATGTCGTTGTGTTGCTGGTGGGCTGAACAGAGTTCGAGGTTGTTCTGAGTGGGTTGGATGGGTATGCCAATGCGGGTGTTGGGGAATTATTAGCATGGGGAAGGTAACAAAATCTCGAGCAAGAACCTTTTTTTGGGGGGAGAGGGGATGGCAAGTGGTTTTAAATGGCTGCCAGCTCGGTATAGGGAGCGTGCTGTGGGGACGGAGGGGAGGGAGGTACCAAGGTACTGTACAGTAAACCCACACAGTGGTGCCAAGTTACCTCATGCTCGGCCGGTCTGCGGCGTTGAGGGAGTTGAGGAAGGTCACTAGTGTAAAAGGGGGTCACCCGGAGCAGGCGTTGAGGCTGTCGGGTACCTAACAATGTACCTTTTTGACAGGGCGGCCAAGCCCCGCAATGAGAAGATTCTCATCAAGATAGGTACCTAAGATGTGGGGGGAAAAGCTTGGGGGGGCCACCCCCCGGGGGTCAAGTGTGTGGGGCAGCAAAGGATGGAGGGGCGTGGGCAAAAGTACTGGACCGCTGCGCTGCGTCCTGGGTCTCGGATAACTTGACCTACATAGTATTGGCTTGTACTGTACTATCGTATCATGCTTCCAGTCAGGGACAGCGGCAGAGCATTAGGCTCGACTGCCAGCAAGCGCCCATACTTACACGTGTCGGCAATGTGCAAACACCTGCCGGCTTCTCTTTGCCATTGGCACTATTTTTCTTCCACTTTGACTCTACTATTTCCCCAGCTTTGCGTGAAGGTGAAGTCATGCACGGCTCAGGTCCTTCCGTCAACTAGACCAAGTATTGTACAATACAATACGTGGGATGTCACTAGGGGACTGACCACCAAACGGGCCGGGGTTCTCAGAAACGATCCGCAGTATCAGACTCTCGGCCATATCAAGACAACTATTCGTAACTGCTCAAGCCACAAAGAGTCACGCAGCAAGGTCCCGCGCTGCCGACACTTTACCTACCTTGTAGACAACATACTGCGTACACACAGCTTTTGCGGAAGGTGGGGGTAGGGTAGCCTTCCTCTTTTCTTTTCCCGGTGCGGCATCAACTCCGGATGTATGGGAGTTGAGGGAAACGAAGCTACTAGAGATAAGATCCCAGCTCGGCTCGAGAGGGGAGATTGCGGAGGGCTGTGGGGAGACCTTGGGGCTTGTGATCTGGCAGATAGTGATAGTGCTCCTTTCTGACTGAGGGCTCTTTCCAACTTGCCTCGACTTTGTACAACTTGGGTTGTCATTAGATCCGTGGACTGGATCATGATCAGCCAGCGGCTACTAAAGTGTCTTCCGAAACCTGGGGAAACCTCCTTTCGTAATGCTTGCACTTCTCTCAGGAAAAAGTGGTCTGTATGAGGTACATCCGTAGACTGTACGAGATTTGAGTCCCATGAAGGCCGCCTTTCGATCCCTTGGCAGGTACATATTACTTTGCTACTTCTTCTCACCAGGCATCTACCCCAGAGGAGTTGTTGGACTGGGTACCTACGGCAGGTATGCAGGGCGTGGGGGTGATCAAGGCGCCCGGCTGACTTTATCATCCTCTACTGGAAGCACGACATTTCTTGATCATGAGGCCTCAGGCGGAACTCCATTAATCTCTGCTTCCTCTTATGCCTGGCTACCTCCTCTTCCCCTTTTCTTGCGGGTTCGTCTTTTCTTTTTCCTCTCTTTAACCTCCTCGGCGTCCTCGCCGCTGCTTGCCGCGGTATCTCAGTGGGCCCACTACGCACTGTGTTATCAGTTTCTCCATTTGTCCGCTAACCGGAATTGGCAATTCCGGGGCGCTGCCACCAGAATATCTCTACTTTGAACATAGGGCTGCGCGAGTTCCGGTCCTCTCCGATGGTGACGAAGTGGGATATTTTGGATATCGTAAACTCAGCGCCTCACGAAACGAGTGCTTAACCAACTATTCATCCTCTTTCATAACTGAACCTTCTTCTGCTGATTGCACCTTGCCGTGGAGGAATGCTACGGGCCATTGCATTTTTTTTTGGTCACACCAGAAAGGCAATGGACGAGCGTCCATCGTTGCGTCGCTCCAGCCATTCCCAAGCATATCCTCTTCGAGAAGCCTGATCGTCTTGGTATCGCATGATGATAGATCATGGGCCGCAAAGAGCAAAATCTCTCAACCCCTCTCAACCTGTGGTTGTGTCGGTTGCTTGGCTTCTCAGAGCTCAATTGAGACACGTCACAGATAAGGTGCTCAGAAGCAGACAGCTGTGACGGTCTGAGTGACCTGTCGCATTTTGCAGTGTGATGTCTCCTGGAAAACCGTACCATTGAAGCCCTGGCAGTGTGCAGTGTGCAGTGTCCACCCCTGGAACCAGGTTGGAGGATAGTTCCATTCTTCACCTTCTTGAAGCACACACACCCCTATTCCGACGTATTAACTAATCCTCAACCTTCACATGCCCGACGTCAGCCCCAGGCCTATGCCCAAGGGACAAATCCTAAACCAGTACTGGTAGACCTACATATACACTACTGTGCGAAGCAGGGCCTTGGCCCTTGAGGTGCCCTTGAAACTTGAGGCCTGTGGAGCCTGAAAATTGAAAATTGCCAACAACAGAAGTCGCAAACAGTCAAACACAGCCACTGGGTCCACGAGTCATTTTCAACATCGGCCTCGAAGTCGGCAATTCTGCGGGGCCAAGCACGGAGGTGCCCCCGGCCATGCTTGGAAAATCCACACCGAAGCCTAATAAGTAAGACATGGGGTATCCATACCTACCTCTGCACATGAACAGTCCCACGTATATGTGTGCAGTAAGTACCTTTCTGAACTGCCGTAACCTCTTAGTAACCTGGGCGGTCTTCTGTGGCATGTGGCTTGGCTCTTCCCAGGTTTTCTTTATGTTTCCATTGTCTCACTTATGTCGACTCTCCCAGCCATCCATATTCATGCGAACGGTGGGCAGTTAAAAGTTTAGACTGATTCAATTTCAGTGACGTGATCAATGGCTGATGAAGCACTTGGCAAAGGTATTTCCTTGGAAGCCCCACCATCTCTCTGTCCTTTTTTTTTCCTTTTTTTTTTTTTTTTTGTCCCCTTGGGACTCTCGGTCTAGCCCCGGACCCCAGTCTCCCGGAGCGAATTTGCCCAGGCTTTTACCAACCAAGGAATTTGCCTGTAACGTTTCTCCGCCAATACGTGATGCCGAATCCCCCCGAGACACGCAATTCAGTGCCCTGGAAACCTTTGCCAGACCTTTACCACCCGGGACGCCCCGTTTATCCGTGTAATTCCCAGGTCATGAGATTGACAGTGAGAATGAGGCGATAATGGCGCAAGCGAACATAGCATAGCCGCCAGCCGGTCACATGAGTGATTAAACAACAGCCATGGACCATGGTTGATACAGAACTGCTCCCTTCTCGTTGCAGCAATATTGGGGGCCAATGTGCACATGTAGACTGTGCACGTGCTCATTCCGGTTGAATCAGGGCAAGTGACCCGACGAAGCTGTGCCTTGCAGCAGCCCAGCCCTGAATGCTCACCCTGGTAAATTCTGGAGGCGATGGGCTCTGATTTGTACACTAAACCAACGAACCCCCATCCCGGGCCCCCTTGACAAGGCCCCTTGCTCGGATTTCAGTCTCGACCCCTCAGGGCTCCAGGCCCGGGTTGCCCGCTGTCATGTGGACTAGGGCCCTGGCCCGGATGTGTTTTCCGACAAGAAAACGGCAGGGAGCTGAATACGGAATGTAACTGATCATGGTGATATGCAATACACTACTAAGTAGGCGGCCGCTGATGAAACCTTCGAATCCGCGGTTGGCTGCCAATGAATAGAAATGCCGCTCGCTTTGATCTAGCGGTTTCTCAATTACGTGGAGGACCCAAATGGCATCGGCTGAGTCGAGTTGAACGAGACTGGTCATTCAGGCCCCTCTGTCTCCAGATGAACAGGATGAACACCACAAGGCCGGCTGTGCTGGTGTGATCAACAGCTTGTTCGCAACTCGAATGTGCAGCTACTTCTTAGCCGGTTTGAGACGTTGGACGAACTGCTGTCAAGGCGAGCTGCAAACCCCGCGAAATGTGCATCCGTACATATGTAGGGGTTGCCCCTATTTGACCCCAGATTTCCCTGTTTAGGAATAACCCAACTATCGCTTTCCGTGGGGGAAGAACCGGGTTCCTTGGACACTCCTTTTTTCATTTACCGGATGGACTCTCAGTCCCTCACTTATAACTCGGTAATTGCTCACGGTGCTCTGTCCGTCCGCTGTGATATGAGAATTTGTAAGGATTGACTCTGGGTACGAGTAGGTATTTCTCCTCCCCGGCCCTGGTATCCCCAGTCAACCCCCACGAAAAGACGATCACCTAATTTCGCGGGTGATACCCGTTGTCCTGGAGCCGAAGCCCCGCGCCGTGTGGCTTTTTGGAGTGTGGGGTCAGGCAATCTGGACCCAACAAGTTCTTTTGGCAGTTGAGGATCTCCAAAGGGGGGTAGGGTAGCTCGCAAGATTCGGCATTCTCTCTCGAATAAACCTCCGATTCAACATTTTTCAGATGTCATTATCCTCATGCTCATGCAGCTTTCTCACGATACTTTGGACTACGTAGCATACCGTCTAGCTCCGCTTCCTCAGCGTAGACGCTTGTTCAAACTTCTTTTCCCTCACCTGTGACACGGTTGCCGCTCGTTACACTGTTCCAGGCGTGGTCTCAATCGGCGAAAGTCTTCGTGGATCCGTAAGGCTCGGAGCACAGGGCCCCGGCAGTGCGGGCCGACAATGAACCACCGTCGGTGTTGAACCCAATAGATGTTCCCAAGGGCTGAAGAGAAATAGAGTCAGCCTTGTCAGCACAAACATCTCTTCCCATTCGATTATTAAAAAGGCAGCAGGACCATGGTACGGTGTATTCCATAAGGCCGTACCAACCGGAGAGGCACTAGGTCCCCCATGAGCTGAGATAAGTCAGCCCAGCACATGATATTGGAAGACGGATAGCATATTATTTATTCCGAGCCAGTGAATAGGTCCTGTAGCTGTAAGGGTGGTCATATCGATAAGGCTGGAATAAGGTGACACCCGCGACAACTCGAGGTCACGTGCCGCTCCACCCCTTCCCCGCATCAGAGGAAGTCGCTGGGAAAGGAAGCCCGCAGTACAGTACTGAACCTAATAAGAATAGCTAGGTTGCGGGAATACACGGAATTCATGGCACACAATCGTGTGCAAGTGTGCCTCCCTCATGGACTACCATGCAATTCACGGGCATGACGTCGCCAGTTTCGAACTACCCGCAACTCGTACGTATTTCTCCATTCCCCAGCTTTGGGTACCGGCAAACTCACCAAAGTTAAGATCGACTCCCCACCATCTCGGCGGCACAGGCCCTCGAAGATTTAGATGGTAACCCGTCAAGGTTTGTATCAACAGGCCTTGACGGTCTCGATAGGCTCTTGGCAGATCATTTCTCGGGCGCCAGCTCAGGCAAGTCTGTTTGGGGAGGAATCCAGAAAGGGCAGGTGACAGAAGTATGGGGCCCTCCTGGATCTGGTAAAACCACACTGGGGTGAGCTGCCTTTCCGAGACTCTTCAATTGCCGCACCTGCTTCTTTCTCTCTACTTACACTTGGACAGGGTTCAATTGAGCAGCACTGTCCTGGGCGAGCATCGAGGGGTGGTGTGGGTAGGTCTGTTCAGAGTCTCTAGTTTATCCTCATTACGGAGAGTCATGCTTACCCGCCGTCTCAGATTGCTCCTCCCCCTTGTGTAGTCAACGACTCTCTGCTGTTGTTGCGGCGAGGACAGGCACGTCAGACGAGACGGTATCTAACCACTTGAGACACTTCATCCACTACACCTGCCCAACGCTTCCTCACTTCACTGCATTGCTATGCAGGCCGACAGACAGTTGCATCCCCAGAGACACATCGCTCGTAGTCATTGACTCCTTATCCGCACTCCTGAATCACAATTTCCCTAAGATCCCCGAGGCAAAAGGCACCCCAAGTTCGGGAAAGGGTATGCCCCTTTATTGACTCTTCGCGTTTCTCAACTTGGGCTAACCAGGCTTATAAGGTCCGTCCTTGTCTTCTCGGAGGTTCCAGGTGCTTCAGTATATCATCGATGCACTGAAGAAGCTTGCAGCAACACGTGACATTGCTATTGTTGTTCTCACACAATGTGCCACGAAAATGCAGGTGGAACGAGGCCCGACCCTCATACCGGCCATCAATGCCAACGTCTGGGAGCAGGGTATCTTCACTAGGCTGGTTTTGTTCAGGGACTGGGGCGTGCATCAAGACAAACCAACTGGGCTGCATTTTGCAGGAGCCCAGAAGATAAACGGAAGGGGTCATTATGGATCCATCGAAAACATCGCCGCTTTTAGCATCGAATCGGTCAGTTCACTGTTTTTTTGCGACTTGGGGCGCTGCTCTGGCGCCTCGAAAGACGGGAAATTTTAACAGGCCAAATAATAGAGGGGCTTAGTTGCAGCAAGCTTCGACTCCGCTAGTCAGGCATCAATTACCTTGCCCACAACGCCGGCGCGGAAGCGCAAGTTGAGAGACACAGACTTCGAGGTCGCTGATAGCGAGGACGAGGACTACGGGTGGCAAGTTGAGGATGAGGATGCTATCCCGGGTATGCCATCCCAATGGCAAGGCAGCGAGGACCTCCTCCTCGGGCAACGTCCAGAGAGCGACGGAAGCCAAGACGAGGATGGCCAAGCTCCAGTGGCGGTGTTGGGGTCCGGCGAGGGAAGTATCGCCGAAGAAGGGGCAGAGGAATCGCCGGACGGACAAGGGGCAGAGGATATTGCCGAAGGAAGTGCCTGAACATGGGCCATGACTCGGGAAAGCCATACAGCCGTCGCTTCGCCTCCTCCGGGTTCCCCAGCGATAACTGGGGCGTCCCGCCTTCATACAGAATTTTTTCTTACACGCAAGGGGCAAGTCGTAATCCCGCTAGAAGCACACGTGGGCTCCGCAAACTTCTGTGAAGATTCTGCCGATGGGCCGAGCCGTCAGACTGGTCTCCACTAATTTCTCGGCCGTTCCTGGGCGGCATTCTTACTCGGCTGAAAGGCTTGTCGATGAGTGCCGAGGCAGGACCAAGTTATGACGTCGCGACTGTTTTCCTGGCAAAGTTCGTTGCGTCACCTAGGTCTAGGTATGCCAGCATCTCTGTTAGTACGGGGAATGGCGACTTGGAAAAAAATGGTGCCAAGTACGGAAGCAGACAGTGCGATTTAGAATATGTCCTGCCCAAGTCAAGTAGGTACCTACAACATATCCGTACATGCGTACACCTTTTTATCCTGGCTATCCTCACGCCACTCCTGTTGGGGGTGTAGCTCGCTCCGATTTGACTGGGCTCTGAACAGATCTGACCGCTTTCACATGGTATTATTACCGCGAGGCTGCTCCTGTAACAGCAGTAAAGGACACTCGACAGATGTTGCGTCGCATATCTGAGAGCGCACAGAGGCACAAGTCTCGCCCAGGCTGTAGCGTTACGTCGCAGTCTCCTAATGCGTATAGCAACCAGAACCCAGACCACGGCCCACAGTGGGCAACACAGCTGCAGCCAGACAGACGGTGCAATGGCAATCAATCCGAGTTCAAGTGCTTCTCGCTGAGCGTCATCTCGGCGCCGCCCAATGGTACAGTCGGTGAAACTGTGCCAAGCCTCCCTGATCCTTTTCCCTTCTGTTTTCCGACCCTCGAATTCATTCCATGGAATTCAGCCTACTTCTCGGCCCATCGTTCCCAGTGATCAGCCTCCCGGACTCAGCGCAATTCTCCAGCGCGAACGGACCGGTTCGTCTATGCTGCCCGTAGGATCGCCATGTCCACGGTGCATCCAGTGCAACACCAAATATTAGCCCGAGAACAGATGAAAACCGTCATGCCGACGCACGAGTTCGCACATCATCCTTCGATCAGGGTCGATCGTCCATCCTCCTACAACGCCTTGAGGCTTTGACCCGTTTTTCCAAGCCGGTCTCCAAACACTCCCCCCTTTTTATCCTTGCCAACAATTTAGATTCTAGAATCCGCTTATGGTTCCATTCGCGATTCAATTGTACAGTACTTCAGCCAATTGCCCCCCTGCAACGTCGGTGTGAAGGGCTAGGTCGGTTTTCTCGAACAGAACGGGTCGCCTGCAGATGTTGCCTGCAGCGGAAATGCACCTCTCTCCTCCCCGCCTGCAGTGCACTCACTCTACGGCTGCGGGAAGTCCTGAGATATTGACTCAGTGCTGAGCATTCGTTTTACCTCCGCAGGGATTTCCCCATCCTCAAGTGAGGTACTTTGTCGCATCCTCTGGTCCATGGCGAAGGAGCCCGAGCATTTCTCGCTAGATGGCCGATAGGACCAAGTGGCCGAATGATACTCTGCGCTGCATGCGACGCTTTGGTGGAGGAGAACAATATCGGGCGGCCATCAACGATACACATTGACTCCACCTCGTCTCGCCCTTGTTGTCTTGGAAGGGGGGGGGGTTTGTTCATAATTGAGACTGCCTGACCCGTCTATGGCACAAACTTCCCACCCGAGATGCTCCACCGAAACGCGTTTTGGATGTTCACCGTCATTCATGTCAGCATGTGATTCATGTCCAGCCCAGTTTCGATTGAATTGACCGTCTCCCCACCAGATGTCCTTCATGGGGAGGAGTTGCATCATTTTCTTCGGCGCCTTCACTATCTCATCGTGCAGGAGAGCCAGACCACTTCGAGCCACGTCGGGCAGAGCTTGAGGTTGTTACTCGGCGCTCGTCTGATAAGCCGCAGCCTCTAGGTGCGGGCTCCTTTTGAGTCCTCATCGCCTCTCTTAAGTGACAACGTTGCCCCAGTGCTTCTGATCATCTTCATCCTGCCCAAACATTTTGAAGGCTGCGGGATGATGTGATAATCATTGACATTCCGTAAAACACTCCTTGTTCCCGAATATGCACGGCTGTTCCTTTACAGGTTATCAGAACAGATCAAGGTTCAGGTCTGCCCAAGTAGGCCTTCAAAGCTTCGCAATGCAAATGCTATTCACAGTTCAATTGGGGGCAGCCCTTGGGCTTGTCTTGTTCTTGGACAGACAGATATGGGCCAGGGGCACTTCAGCGTCTTGCAAGCTACGGCGAGGACGGTCAATCCAACGGGATGGCATCCTTCCCCAGCATGATAGAAGGTATTCCCCCGGGGGGGGTGGCAGGTGCGAGCGAGTACGAAATTCGCGGAGACGGCGATCTCGGACTGACTGATCACACCCCGACGGCCAAGGGGTCGAGGGAGTCGTAGCTGAGACCAGTTTATATGGCCTGCCGACAGCGGGGTCCTCGAGCCATCCATGAGACTGTCGGGGGGATTGGAATGGATAAATATCAGGACGATGCGCTGGGAGTGAGAAACCACGTATGTTGTGGAGGTATATTGTTGGCCCGTTGCTCATGGCGAGTGCCTGAAGTTGTTCACGAAGTGATGGGAGGAAGGCAACTCTAATCCTTCCCTCCTCTGCTGTCGAACTAAAGGGCCATGGATACTCTTGAGGACGGTGAGTTTTTTTTGGGTTGCAGCTGGGAGAATCCCGTCTGGTCAGCAATCGAGGCTGTAGCTGGTGGGATAATCGGCTTGGAAAGAGAGGGTGTAAGCTTCAAGATGGAAAGTGCAAATGCCATAGATCCTGTGAGGTAGCTTGCTTTATCGGTTTTCTTGATGGAGCGAAGACGGCTGTTAACGCCGGACCTAGTGTCTGAATACCTATAGTGACATTCCTCTTTTCCTCTTCTTCTTCATTTTCTCCCTGTTTTCCTCCAACATCCCCTTTTCTCTCCCGATGGGTGTATTCATTCACTTGACGACTCTGTGAATCGATTATCGACCCGGCCTTCTCCACACTGAGGGTCGCTACAGTGTTGATCCCCCTTCCCCCATTCCCCACCATTTTTGGAGCTTGGACCATCAATCCGCTCAGCCTCATTCGTCAGTTCTCAGACATTCGGCCACATCAAATTTCACCACCACATCCCAGCCTCACCTTAAACATCACGAATCTCACTGAGACGATGCGTTTTATCTCAGTCCAGCATATAAGTCCTCACTACAAAACGAATATCGTACGGAGTCTGTGATAATTCTCATCTCTACCGTTGCAGGGAAGTTGGGGGCCGCGCGTGCAACGGGAACCTTCAGTCAAGACACCAACTGCGACGTCGCCTGACAGTTTCGTTCTATCAATCAGCAAGGTTAGTCATGACCAGTTCATGATCACTTTTCATATTATGTAGGCCTTCTTGTCCAGAATATGCTGTTCAAGTGATACGGTATTTGACGAGGTGTGTCTTGTCTCGTCGTGAAAACTCTCCGTCGTTAAAGTGGGATACGCGCCAGCTCGCTTTTGACCCCGTGACACAATCGCCATACAGATATATCAGCCCCTGCTGTTGTAAATTAGACTTAAAATGCTAATGTATCACGCATTCAGTACACAGGATGTCTGGCGAACAACCGGAAAACGGAGTCCAACCTCAGGATGAGGCAGGTGACCAACCGCCGGCACCCTCATTCTCATGGCTGTGAGTACCTCTTCTGAGATGATTCAAGTCCCATTGGGGTGCCTTATAGCTGACTGGGAGTAGTGATCCGCATCCTATCTTTGTTATTGTCCTGGTTGGTCCGAATCAGCAACCATTTGGTATCCAGAAAGACTTCCTATGTGCGAGATCCGCGTACTACAAGCAGTACTTTTCGGAGAACGACAGAACAGATGCGATTGAGCATATAGTCGAGCTGCCAGACACGCCCGTCCAAGTTTTTGCCCTCGCCCAGAACTATCTCTTCACAAACAAAGTCTTTCCCAACGAGGACAACTTTCCCTCGTACGAGGTGCTCATCGGTGTGTGGAAGCTTGGTCACCAGCTAGCCATCGATGGGATCTGCGACGCCACCCTGGGAGCAATGGCCGAGTGTCGACGTATCACTCAGCGTATCCCCGCAACGCCGCTGCTTGTTCAAGTATGGAAAGACACCCCTGAGGGATCATCCATACGGAAGCTGCTGCTGTCATGGGCTGCCGAATACATGCGGTCCTCGGATTCTCGGGCCGAATTTGCGAGATCATTGCCACAGGAAGTCCTCAGTGAGCTTGTCGTCGCAATGAGCTCCCTGGATATCACCCCGATTGTCCAGGTTAATGGTACCGGACCCGTCTTAGCCCAACAACAGCCACAGCAGCAGCAACTACAGCAGCAGCAGCAGCAGCAACCACAGCAGCAACATCAACCACAGCAACAGAAGCAGCGGAATATTCATTATATCGATGACGACGAAGCAGATAGCGGTAGACCGTTGGCGAAGAAACCGCGTCATTCGGATGTTCTGCCGACCGGCTCAGCAGCTTCTACGGGGAAGGCGGCCGCACGGAAAGCCGGCTCGAGAGCCTCTCTGCCAGTAACCAAGCCCGTGGGGAAACGCCGATCTGTTGCATCCTTTGCTGCTGAACAGAAGTTCACCACGGCACAGAAGCTGAACTTCTGCGCCGACCTGTTGACAAGGATGCTCTCGGGACCAGGTCTGAACCCCCTCCCTCCATGGACCTCACAAGGTTGAGTTTCCGCGCTGACAATTTGGTAGGGTTCTGGACTCGCCTAGTTGGTCCTTTTAAGGAACCCGTTGACCCGATTCCGGACGGCGTTCCCGACTATCATGAGAAAATCAGCAAACCCATGGACCTGGGAACCATGAAGGACAAGATGGACCGCAAGGGCTATGCAAGCGAGGAGGAATTCCTGGCAGACATGAACCAGATATTCACCAACTGCTACACCTATTGGACCAAGAAAGACCCTATGTGGGGGGCTTGCGAGAAGCTGCAGAAGACGTTTGAGGAGAAATATTCCCAGATGAACAAATGGATTGCCAAGATGGAAGGTGACGAGGGCACTTAGGTGATCCTTTCTGGGGAATCTGCCGGCGATATGGTGGCTGAGGTGGCTGAGTTGGTTGAGGTGATTGATGAGGTGATTGATGAGGTGAGCCCTTTGGTGAGCCCTTAGGGGGAGTCCTTTTGTGTGGCCTACCAACTAGGAGGTGATTGACCGGCCTTCAGACCAGTCCGCGACTGATCGAGAGGCCGAAGTGGCCCCATGCGTGCAGTCTGCCGATAACGATGGGATATTGGCGACCCTTTTGAGACGGTCTGCCCGATGGTCTGCTTAGAGGGACCCAGTTGGGTTGTAATGTTATGTCCTGCTTGATGTGGCGTTCGTTGTTGAGTCTACTCTCCGTTTCTCACTGCATCGGGAAAGTCTGATTAATTCTTGAAGTGGCGGAGCTGTATTATAGGTGTATAGGTTAGGAGGCAAAGAAGTCCCACAGCGGGCTATTAATGTAGTGTTTTAATGATGATTTTGATCCTACAATGTTGCTACCGACAGGGCCGCGCCGACCGCCCACGATCGGAGCCGGCTAGTGGAATTCGAACGTTTCGGGAGAAACCCGAGGGATGTGTGCCGCACCCGGCGCCTAACAAGTGCGACATGTGTGTTCGGCCCACTCTAGGCAGACAGGTAGGTACCTCGTGGTAATGCACAACTCACCGGCGTGAGTCACGGTTGTCCGATTGCGAATACCTACCCTACCCACTAATATACGCATACGTTTGGGGACACGCGATACGAAGACACCAGCCCCAAGAAGATATAAAGTCCGAGTTTGGAGAATCACCACCATTGTTCAGGCCGATGACATCTCGAAACCATCTCCTTCTTGATCTCGCCCCATTGATTGACTGATCAGAAGAGCTCGCAACAATGACGTCAATTGCATCCGATTCCGTATCGACCATCCTGTGCTCTTGCAAACAGACTCGGTTCCACATTGAGAGCCCCAATTACAGAGAGGTAACGAGGCCAAAAGGCACCCCCTTTTTTATTTATTTTTTAATACATTTTGTTGTTATTTTGTATATATTCCATGTTTTGTGCTGAATCTCCTTTAGCTAGACATCGAAGGGCTCAATATCACTGTCGCATCTAGCGGCAAGCCCTCGGCCAAAGGGAAAGGAAAGGCAAAAGCCGAAGGCATTGAGATCCTATCCAATGCCACATTGCGCTTGAAGGCAGGCCAGCGATACGCATTGATCGGGCGTAATGGGTCTGGGAAGTCTAGTAAGCAGAAGTGGAACTTCCGCGCAACGGGCCGTCTCATTAACGTGTCCGGCAGCCCTGTTGCGAGCAATTGCAGAGAAACTCATTCCCGGGATTCCCGAGGGAACCCGAGTGTCTATTCTCCAGCAGACGAATGCCAGCGACGCGAACGCTGATGATGTTCCCGGGGAGTCTTCCTCCTCGGATAGCGCCTTGCCGCAGGGCCCGTCTGTGCTGGAGAGTGTCATCGATCAGGCCACGGCGAAGAGTGAACTAGAGCAAGAAATCAACAGTGTGCCTACCAAGATATCCAGGGGTTTCCGAAACTCTCTCACTGACATGTACCAGCCCTGACAAGCGGGATGAACAGCAGCGAACCCCTTGGCGTTCTCCGCTCATTGAGGAAAGTCCGCCATGAGAGGCTACAGAAGCGACTTTTCGTCCTAGACAAAGATGCCAGACTCAGAAGTGGCACCAGGGGCATGCAGGCCCGTAAGGCCTTGACCGAGTTTGAGAAGGTCGTCGCTGAGTCGGAGGCCTTGTAAGTGTGCCTGCTCTGGCCAGAGCCATATCTCTCACGAGACCGCAAGCTGGGCTGACAGCCCGCCAGGAATAACCAGGCCGACGATGAAATAACCCCGGAGGTTGTCCAGGCCGAAGTCCAGGAGGCAGCAGACCTCCTTTCTGAGCTTCAGATTCAGGTGGAACCATCCAAGCTGGCAGACATTGAATCAAGCGCAAAGAAGGTCCTCACTGGTCTCGGATTTAGCGAGGCCTACATGTCGAGATCTGTCGCCAGTTTGTCGGGAGGGTGGCGGATGCGGACGGCTCTGGCGACAGTCCTCCTCCAAAAGACTGACATTTTGATCCTCGACGAACCTACCAACTTCCTCGACCTGCTGGGCATCATCTGGTTACAGCGCTACCTCCAATCGCTGGAAGACGCCCCCGGCGCCCCGACGCTCATCCTCGTCAGCCACGACCGCGACTTCATCACCGTAGCCACCGACCTGCTGATTCTCAAGGACAAGGCGCTAACCTACTTCCACGGCGACCTCCCGACCTACGAGGAGTCGCAGTCGGAGCGCAAGCTCCACCTGACCAAGATGAAGGACGCGCAGGACAAGCAGAAGGCGCACATCCAGGAGACCATCGCGCGCAACATCAAGCAGGGCAAGAAGAAGGACGACGACAACAAGCTGCGGCAGGCAAAGTCCCGGCAGAAGAAGCTCGACGACCGGTGGGGCCTCCAGGTGAGCGCCAAGGGCGGCCGCTTCAAGCTGAACCGTGATCTGGTCGGCTACCACCTCACGGCGCGCGAGGAGATCGACATCCCGCAGGACGAGCGGCCCGTCACCATCGCCCTGCCCGACCCGCCCGACCTGAGGTTCCCGGGCCCCCTGATCAGCCTCGAGGGGGCCTCGTTCCGCTACCCGGCCAAGGCCAAGGCGAACGTGAAGGCGGCGGCCGTCCGCCCCCCCGCCGTGCTCCAGGGCATCGACCTGACGGTGCACGCGGGCGACCGCGTCGGCATCGTCGGCCTCAACGGGGCGGGCAAGTCGACGCTGATCCAGCTACTCGTCGACGCGGCCAAGCCGACGACGGGGAGCGCGACGACGCACCCGCGCCTCCGGCTGGGCTACTACTCGCAACACGCCGTCGAGGCCCTGCAGGGCCTCGGGCGGGCCGAGCCGGACCTGACGGCGCTGGCGCTGCTGATGCGCGAGGTGGCGGGCGAGGACGGGCTGGACGAGGGCTCGGTGCGCGGCCTGCTGGGGTCGCTCGGCCTGCCGGGCCGCCTCGCCTCGGACGTCCCCGTCCGCCGCCTGTCGGGCGGGCAGCTGGTGCGGTGCGAGCTGGCGCGGCTCCTGTGGCGGCGGCCGCACTGCCTCGTGCTGGACGAGGTGACGACGCACCTGGACTACGAGACGGTGGCGGCGCTGCGCGAGGCGCTGAGGCGCTGGGCGGGCGCCGTGGTGCTCGTCAGCCACGACAGGTGGTTCGTCCGGGGCGCAGTCGAGGGGTTGGTCGACGACGAGGGTTGCGGGAGCGACGAGGAGGACGATGAGCGGAGCGACAGCGCCGGGGAGCGGAGGAGGGCCGTGTATCGCCTCAAGGGCGGGCAGATGACGCTGCTGCAGAACGGCGTGCAGGAGTTTGAGGATGTCATGGAGAAGAGGGTGAAGAAGCTGTTGGGGGCTTAGGCATCAATTCCGTCCCCATAGAAGACTATGGGGTGTACGGTATTGGGCGATAAGGAGGTTTGCAAGGGAGTTTACCAGACCTACGGATGGTTTGATGACAGATATGTCAATTACCCCTGACTACAGAGTAATTCCCATTTCCACTGGGACACGAGAGGCTACCATGGTAGGATCCATGGCCTACAGAAGCAGTATCTGTCTTGCACTAAGTCGAATTGAGCATTTTAAGGAGTTTCTACGGCTTTTTTCTAACCTTCCTTTGTTTAGCGTACTAGCACCTGGCGCACACATCCCCCCTCTTCTGCACACACAGCAGGATAGGGTATGGGTTTGTTGACGAGGGTGCTAGACTGGACGTGGAGCAGAAGGAATCATATCAGCCCAAGTCCACCTTGCTTGGCTTAGCCGACTTACTGGACCTCGTATTGCTCAAGACCGACATCACTATCGATGGACAGCAGCTGATAGACGGTCATTAGCGGCAGGGGTTCAAAGTCCCCTTGTAGGCAGAGTCGCCGAATTCTGTCGACTAGTAGGGGTTAGACTTCCGAGTTTTTATGCCATTGGTGATCACAGGTATCCCAGGAGATGCTGAAGGAGTGCCGAGTGTGTGAGGCTTGTTGAACGGTTTGTTGCCGTTGACCTGCGGTGAAGTCATTGTGTCGAGGGTCTATTGTGGGGAGGTGATATATCGAAGGAGGGAGGGTTGGTGGGAACTTGATGGTCCAGGGCGTGACGCGAAGATCAAAATGTATGCGGATAGGGGTGAGAGAGAAAAAGAGGGGGGTGGGGGAGGGGAGAACACAAAGGTCAGTACCGGCCTAATATGGGAGACGAGGTATAAGTGGTCCCTGCCAACGATGTCAACTGTCCTTGCCCACGGAATAAGTTGTAACTGCCTGCAGAGGAATTCCCATTTCCACCGGGATATGATGAGGCCTCGCTGCACCATAGAATGATCAATCGTGCCTGCAGGATCAGCATCTAGGCCTCTAGAGCCCTTGTACCGAGTCAAATCAAGCTTCGGCTGGACCCGTCTCGTATTGCTTCGCCTCGGGCCATCAGCTCCTTCACTGCAGATCGGCCCCCGCACCGTTGGATCGGGTCTCCTTGTATGGTTGGTGGTGGCCCATGCCCTCCCGTGCAGATGCCACCAAATCCGGGGCTTCCGAACTGAATACGGGAAAGCCCCCACTTTCAACTACCTCTGTCATCCTTACAACCGTGACTTCGTGACATAACCCTGCCAATCTAGACAACTGAAATGGGGGTGTGGAAGCAAGCTGTGGAAAATACCTCAGCCCCAGTACAAAAAAAGAACTCTGCCTAGCTTGACAGGGTAAGCGTACGGGGAGGGGGCCATCTACGGTTCAAGGAGACCTTCTCCGGAATACAGTCAAGTTAGGGGATGCTACCTGGCTGTTGGGTCAGCTGTGATTTGGATGACTGGCTGTTGGAAGGTGTAGGATAGCCGTTATTGGGTTGCTGCTATGCAATACAAAAGAAGAAAAAAAGAAAAGGAGCTTTGGGCATTTTTGCACGCCCAAGTTTACTCACTGATTCTCTAGGCGCCCCTGCAGCATGACCAGGGGACATAAGTTGGACCGTAAGGTGAGGCGTTCGTCAGTCAGCTTTCAGATACCCATTAGAAACACACATGTGCCAAACCAAGAGTGACATACAGGCATGTTGCCACTTGTAATCCTTTGAGCCCGGCCGCATTGGCTGCGATTTCTGTCACCATGCCACCAACAGACAGCCCTTGTTTGTTGCCGTCTTCAATAATGATTAGGCACATTGATTCCTCCTCATCCTCGGCATGTCCCTTGTCTCCCATTCCTTGCTGCCTCTATCAGTCTTCACGATGCTCCCGAGGTTGAGGATTCATAGATTCACCATCTATATCTCCCTCACCCTTTGCTTTCTAGCTGCGACATATCTCCTTTTAGGACATGATGATTTCACCCATACCGGCTCATGGAGGACTCCTCTTTACTCAAGTATGTGCCTCCGGATGTCGAAGAAGTCAGGTCCCAGCTGATGAGTAGATAGGCTACTTCCCGGCTGCTGATACAGGGGAAGAAAGACCGCCGGGGTCGGAGCCATTATATCACGACGCTACCACACCACCTCCCAAGGCGGATTTGACCTCTCATCCAACACAGGCTAGCAGTGGAACTGCACAACTACCAGTTTCTGTGGTGGAAGGGCTAGACCAGGGCGAAGAAGCTGCCCCGAAGGAGAAATCGACCGGCAAAGGGGCTGGCAGCCTTGCGTCATCTACCCGGTCGCCCGCGCCGAAGACCGCGTCGTCCCCCACGGCCGCTCCGAGACCGAGTAAGACAGAGCTAATTTCAATCGCGCGCAATTTGCTCCCTTCGATCCTCGACCCAACCAACACCTCCTTCGACCGCATGACCTGCCCTCCAATCAACCAGACCCGCTATTCATACTTGAAGGTGGACAAGCGGGAGAGCAAACACAAGTACTTCTTCGCCCTCAACCTGCGACAATGTGTGGACCTCCTGCCTCGCCTGATGGGATCCGTATTGGAAGCCATCCGCTTCCTTGGGCCGCAGAACTGTGCGCTCAGCATCGTCGAAGGCAACTCGGACGACGGCACACTGGAGGTACTGGAGCTGTTGACGGATGAGCTGGGCCGACTGGGAACGGCGTACTACCTACGCAGGAGCACGCTAAACCCAAGCGACGGCCAGAGGATCGAGAAGCTGGCCCAGCTCAGGGCGATGGCCGTGGAGCCCATAACCGGCATAGCAGGTCCCGAGGAAGAACTCCGGAGGCACCACCCACCGCCCACGACCCCGGACGGGGCAGGTGACACGGGACCCGCCGCTGAAGCAACAGCAGCCGCGAAGAAGCTCGACCTCGCCGACGGCGCCACCGTCCTCTTCATCAACGACGTCGCCGCCTGCGCCGAGGACCTCCTCGAGCTGGCCCACCAGCGCGCCCTCCAGCGCGCCGACATGACCTGCGCCATGGACTGGACGCACCCGGGTGGCGGCGGCCCGCCTCTCTTCTACGACGTGTGGGTGGCGCGCGCCCTCAACGGCGACCTCTTCTTCGACATCCCCGCCGGGACGGCCGGCTGGGAGCGGGCGGGCGACCTGTTCTTCAACGAGGCCACGGCGCGGTCCCGGCTGGCGGCCGGGAGGCCGTTCCAGGTGTTCGCGTGCTGGAACGGGGCGGTCGCGTTCGCGGCGGGGCCCGTGGCCGCCGGGGAGGTGCGGTTCCGGAGCAGCGCGGGGGGGGAGTGCTTCCAGGGGGAGCCGCAGCTGTTCTGCAAGGACATGTGGTTCCGCGGCCGCGGCAGGATCGCCGTCGTGCCGAGCGTCAACCTCGAGTACACGGACGCGCTGGGCAGGCTGGTCAAGCGGGAGAAGGGCTATGTCAGCGACTGGGTCGCCAGAGAGGGGGAGCCGGAGCCGGGGGCCGGGGACCGCCCCCCCATGGATATCTCTTGGCAGCTGGAGCCTCCAGAAAAGGTCAAATGCATGCCGGAATTCAAGAGACAGAGTTGGCTGCCGTGGAACGAGAGCCTAGCGCGATAACGCATCTGGAGCAGGGGGTGGGTCCCTGACACATCTCCCGTCTTTGTCAAATTCCTTGGTACGACTCGTAGCTTTGTTCAGCATACCGTCTCAGCCCCGAGATTGGACAGAGTTGAATCAATGCTTCGTCATTGTCTGGCGTGATGGCGTCCGGTATTGCTTGAGGCGGCTTGTAAGGCGTCAGCCGTCAGGAAGATCCCGTACCGTGCAGCAGCCGCCCACATATACCCAGCATAGTGCGTGTTACTGGATAATAGGAAGCCTGCGGATCGTTTCCGCAGATCTGCAAATTTGTTTGACCTGATTATCCTGCTGTGCAACAGATCGATGATCTCAGGGATCGACAGCAGGGTGTAATTTCATTTGATGTGACGCGCATATATGTATGTTTGCTTGCGTTCCTGCATTGGGTTGTAGGTAGTTGGGGGTTTGGAGTTAGTTGTTGGGAATTCAATATTTGCAAACATCTCGTGTGCTTGTTGGGCGGCTAGCACCTGCGTTCTAACTTGGAGGGGCGTTCTAGGAGGTGCTTTATTCTCGCATTCCACGTGTCATGGAATTGAGTAACGTCACTCTAACAATCACCAGGGAGAATGGGTAGGTAGTAAAGGAGAGATGGAGTCTCACGACGCAGGCGGATCAGCATCAACATGTGCAAAGTTGGCATGTTACTGTCTCCAAAGCAATTATATCAAGGCGAATAGGATGGACTGCAGAAGGCAAACGCAAACGCAACTTCACAGCCCTAGAAACGGCCGAGGCAAGCTCGGCGGATATCGAAGATTAAAACAAAGCCACTCGAGGGTCATGCCCTTCGTTATCCGTCCCTGCAAGCAAAATTACCAAGCCAAAAAAACGAACAGATCATCATCAGCGGCCCCAAGGTGGGCGCTGATATAAAGGGTATTTACTGTTCAGAGCCAAACATAACGTCCCAACTTTGCACAAAAAAAGGGGGGTTTTGAAGTTCCTGTGGCTTGCTCCCATTGTCGTATCTCATCTCTCATTGCAGTGTTGCTAGCAGAAGGGTATCAGACGCCGGGTTCCTTCGCCAAGTTGGGCAGCACTATGCGATTTTGAGCCTAGAGAAGAACAGCGACACCAACAGCTGCGATGAGAGCCAGCACACCGGCGGGACCGGCGACACTGGCGCCGCTAACAGTGACCTCAGTGGGCGACGGTGAGCCGCTGGGAGTGAACTGTGTCGCCGTCGCATTCTGGGCTGGGTAGCTTGCTGAGGGGCCAACAGTGCTAACGGGGCAGGAGGTAGTTGTATTGTACCCAGTTGCGGTGACGGTGGCGTTCTTGGAGGGGGTGTAGCTGGAGACGGCGATGTAGCTAGAGGTCGTGGCAGGCGCATAGGTCGAGCTTGGGACCGACGAGGTGGCCGGCTCGGGGGTCTCCGAAACAAGACCACCGTCGATATTGTATGCTGCAGCACATGCGACAACGTCCATGCCGTCGGGGCAGCACCATGTCTCGCCTCCGGTGTCCGCCGTGCAGTAATAGCCAGCATCGCACGAGTCTAAATTAGAGTCAGCGTCAAGGCGTCGGGTATCATATTTCCATGACAGAAGAACTTACTGCCCGAGGCGTCGGGACAACATGTCTGGGCGCCAGGGTTGAAGCAGTGGACCATCTCGTCGGACGATGAGCAAGCCTCATAACCGGCACCGCAGGCTTCGGCGCAAGTGTTTCCAGTGCCGCAAACGGCCTGGGTGGGCTGGTATCCCGCGTCATCCTGACGACGAACTAAACCGAACATCTGGCGCACCGACATCCTCATGAGGGGTTTGTAGGGCATGGCCTCGGAGGCGCTCGCGTGGGCGGCGAAGGCGAGGACCGCCAGAGCGGAAGCGGACTTGACGAGCATCGTGGTACTTGATCTTGGGTGGTTGGTGGGAAGGACTGAAATGCTGCTACAATTGACTGGGAGCAGGAGCGAGTCCGTGGAGTCGCAAAAAGAATGTGTTGAGTGATGCTAAAGGAGTGGCAGGTGGCTTCGAGAGAAGATACCGAAAGTTGAGGAGGTGAAGGAGCGACTAGGAAAGGGAAAAGGCAAGGGAAACCAGAAATTACCACAGTAAATGACTGGACGGGAAGGCTACGTTAACTGAAATGAAGCATGGGTTGTGTACCCCACCACAGTAAAAGTGCAGTAGAGGTACTTGGGCGCTACCACACGCCAGGTAATGGTGCCTCCTTAATTTTACCCTGGTCTGGGCATCAAAAAAGCGATAGAGGAGGTAGCATTTGCGTATCATTTGCCCAGCAAAGTGAATACCTACATAGGTACCTACGGATTACCTCTACGTAATTACGCTCCCTGAAATTATGGACGATTTTAAACCTATGACATGGCGGCGCCTTCCTCCAACACAAACCTGGGAACTGGAAAAGTTTGCGCCAGACAAAGCAAGCGCTTTGCATTGAGAAACAAGGTGGTCAGCCACTGGCCAAGACGGCACAAAAACCTGGTCCCTCGCCGCCAATCACTGACCAGCCGTGATATGCACGGAATGTTATTGCTCGATATTCCTCGATATTGAATGCCGGCCGTTTCCAATAACCCAATCCCAGGTTTCCCAGTTCCAACACGGCTGCTGATGTGGGATAAATACAGTTACAGGTTTCTAGAAATCGGTTGACGATGCCTTCCAAATTAACAAGGAAATTGGAGGAAACCACCCAGCCCAAGCCATTCGAAAACTCCAAGTCGAAGCGCCTTGAACCACGGCCCCAGGTGGTGGTGATTCAGGTGAAGCACGTCCCCAGCTCGGCCCCTGCCTACTATGTACACATTTGAGTGGTCAAGGCGCGTTGTTCCTGCATTAGCAGAGGTGGCCACACTAGGCTAAATTTGGGCAATGAGCGCCGGGGACTCGCGCTAGGCGACTGCACTTGATGACTGGCTGACGTTGACCGTAAACGGGGCTGCGCCTCATTGGCCGTCAGCTTGAGCCGACAGCCACATCAAAAGACCACAATACGCCGAGTACCGAGTAAGCCTGCCCAGCGAATCTTCCAAACAGTCCAGTGTTCACTGGTTGACCTACATGGGTACCTTGGGAGGTTTGCTGACGAGCTCTCTCCCAAATAGAATCTAGTTTTTGAGAACCTAATTCAACCGAGCCTTGGCAGCCCGATCAAGATCTAGGAGTGAGGCCTGGTTGAGCTGCCCCTCCTGAAGCTTTAGGCTGAGGATGACGGATTCAGGGATGTGAAATCCCAAGGTCTCCGTCCCCATTTACCCCGTGGTTGTTGAATCCTTTTCCAACGCTTAAAATGCAATGCATATATCGTGACGCGGGCAGCAAGGCATGCGCCCCTTTGCCGTTTAAATCCACCCCCCCCAGCCTCAAAATCTCCAGATGGCATCCGCCATCATCACGACCTGTGCCATCTCCCTGACGTCGTGCACGCGCACGATATCCGCGCCCCCCTGGACGGCCGCCGCCACCGTGGCCGCGGTACCCCAGATACGCTCCGCCGGCGTGTTCACCCCCGTAATGTGCCCGATGAAGCTCTTCCGGCTCGAGCCCACCAGCCACGGCAGGCCGCGCAGGCCCGGCCACGCCCGCAGCTCGTCGAGGCGCCGCAGCACGTCCAGGTTCTGCGGGCCGATCTTGGCGAACCCGAGGCCCGGATCCAGCACGATCCGCCACCTCCGGATCCCCGCCGCCTCGGCCGCCGCGACCCGCTCAAGCAGCTCCTCGGCGATGGCGGAGACCAGCCCGCCGGGCTCCGCCGGGTAGGTGGCCAACCTGCTCATCGTCGCCGGGGTGCCGCGCATGTGCATCAAGCACACGGCCGTGCCTAGCCGGGCGACGGTGGCCAGCATGTTCGGGTCCATCCCCCCCGCCGAAACGTCGTTGATCATGTCGGCGCCAGCACGGACGGCCGCCTCGGCGACCGACGCACGGTACGTGTCCACGCTGATCATGACGTCGGCACCCCCGGCCCCGGCCCCGGATATGCTGCGGATCAGCTCGATGGCCGGCAGCACGCGGCCGAGCTCCTCCTCGGCCGAGACTTCGGGTTTTCCAGGCGCCGATGACTGCCCTCCCACGTCGATCATGGTTGCGCCAGCGGCAAGGAAGGACCGGACTGTCTCGGCTAGCGATGACGGGTCCGAGGGCGTGTGGAGCCCGCCGTCGGAGAACGAGTCGGGGGTCATGTTGAGGATGGCCATGACGTGCGTCTTCCGCGTTGGGTTCAGTGCCTGGAGCGGCGGGTGGCGGGCTGACAAGGGGGTTAATGTGGTGAGTGGCGAAGAGGAAGGGGGTAGTTCATTGAGGTAGTCCTGCGTAAGCTTCCAGGGCCGGGAAGAGTCGATTGGTTTGTGCGGAATAATTCTGGTTTCCCATGTCAGTCTCGTTGCTTTCTAGATTGCCGTTGGGCTGGGGCATCTTCTCACTCAGCCAGGGGTCTCAACACAAACTCCCTCTCCGGGATGCCGATATGCGGCACCTTGAGACGGGGGTGATCGATCTTTTGATCCTCATATAGTAGGATATCGAGATCAATATTACGAGGCCCCTTGTCGATGACCTTTTTGCGACCCATTGAGTTCTCTATGTCCTGGAGTTGGTCTAAGAGCGCGAGCGGCTCCAAGTCTGTCTCTACCTTGGTGCAGTGTTAGGGGTTATGAACATGATCGGAGTTGATAGGCAGGACTGACTTCGCAGGCTCCGTTGACAAATCTCTCCTGGTCTAAAACATACATCGGTTCTGTCTCGTATAGACTGCTGGTTTTCGTGACTCTGATGCCTCTCGCATCCATCTCATTGCAGGCTTTCTCAATCCAAGAGACCCGGTCCCCCAGGTTACTGCCGAGGGCAATGTAAGCCGTTCGCTTGGCCTTGCGGCTCTGAGAGCCGTTCGAGCTTGCGCCCATTTGCGGCATTGTATATCTCTTGAACGGGGTTGAGTCTTGATATGCCCGGGTTGAACTGGAGAAAAGTTTTCTGCCTATCCTGGTCGAGACTTTAAGCACGCTTTCTGGGGAGTTTCGAACATGGCGACGAGGGACACAGAGATATCTCGGATTTATAAGACAACCCGGTATGGCCGAAAACAACTTCATCATCTGAAGCCGTCGATAACTATCAAGGTGGCGATTGGCGCGAGGTGGAACAGGTAGTGGGAAGCAAGGGAGAGATCCAGGGTTAGGGTTTGTCCATCACTGGGCGCGGGCCTGTCCGTGAAGAAAGTCAACATTCGCAACTTTAATCCTTCGTAAACTGAGTACAATGTAAGCTCGGAGGTTTTCAATGCGCCCTGAGCTCTAGGACGATCGAAGTATATCACGCCTTTTCAACTAGGTAGGCACCGGTTTCACAACCTCGAGTTCTGTGTAATATGGCCCCAATATGGTCACCCTTCCCCATTCGGTCCACGTGACCACGCCCCGCTTTTTCTCAGGCCAACTCCATCACCAGTAGGTAGCCAAACGCAACTCTCAGTACTCCCAAGCCGGACCATCCCATCGCAACCCCCCAATTTCAATGTCCAAGCAAAGCCCCCTCGCCCCCGTACTCGCAAGCGACGTACGCATCCAGATCCGTTTTCACAGCCGCCGCATGCGCGCTCTGGCCCCACTTGTGGATCTCATTGACCCAGTCGACCAGCTGGAGAAGCGACGCTATATCTCGGCATCCGCCGCGCCTGACCTCCGCCACCTCGCAGCCCGTCCAGGAGTCGTTGTTGCTGATGTTGTGTTGGCTAGCACTGGCACTTGTACCAGTACTGGTAGGACCGTCAGTCCGATTGGATGTCGAGGTCGGGGATGAGACGCCTAGAGATTCGGAGACTGAGATAGGCTGGTGTTCCTGCTGCGACTGTTAGTAGTGCGCGATGCTGGCTTTGTTGTGAGCGGTAAGACGATAGACCTTGTAGCTGGTATGCGAGAGGGTGATGCCGTATTACGAGATAACGCCCTCAGCACCGACGGCCGTGGGTCCACAGCCTTGGGAGCGGTGCTTTGCTTCGGCCGCCGCTTTGCGGAGCAGGAGGCGGTCGTAGAGAGCGTGGCTTCCCGTCATGACGAGATGTTCGAGCGCCTGATCCAGTTCGCTGTCCTTCTCACAGTATTGAATGATGAGGTAAGGACACATGGACAGCTCGTCGGGTGACCGGACGAGGGTGCAGAAGACGTTGCGATGGCCAAGATCGAAGCCGGTGGCGAGCAGCCAGAAGGTGCATGAGACCATGTTGTTGTGCGCGGGGGCAGCCTTCCGCTCGACTCCTAACGGGACTGCTCCGCCAGAGAAAGAAGGCAGGGTGCGCCATAAGGAGGTAGGAGGTGGTGGGCGGCATGAGATGCGCCACTTGTTGTCAGCCGAGTCGGGCTGATCCGACAGTGGATGGCCGCCCAACAGATGCCGCACAAGGTTCTGCTGAACCATGTAGTCGTTTCCACCCAGTCTGCAGACCAGCGCAGCGTGTTCTGTTGCGAAGCGCTTCCCTTCTTCCGACGAGACGGTGAGAGGCTCCGAAACTTCTTCCTCCTTGGCGCCATCTAGCACTGTCGTTATGTGCTGGCCCATATCTTGCCCCGTCTGCTTCTCCTTGTCTGCGGCTTCTCGTATCTTCTTGAAGTGACCCGCAGCTACCTAAGCTAGGGTCTTCGCGTCAAACACGATATTATGTCGCTGGAGTATGATGCTGCGGAAGCCGGGCGGCGGCTGGGCTTCGGAGGCCATCTTGGGTGGAGAGATCAATGAGGAGGAATCTGACGCGATGATGACGAGGTAAGAATTGTAAGTAGCAACGTCGGCCGAGAGAGCGCCGATGACGGCAGGGTTGGTTTTCGCAATATCAACGTCTGCTGCAGCCTGCTATCGTCAGCTTGGGGATGGTCAAGAGAGCGAGAAGGAAAGGGAGGGAGATACAACGAACCATCGTTGTTGATCGGCCTTTGAGCGATGTGTTTTCATCCTCGGGCTTGAGGGTATGGGGAGAACTGGCAGCACACGGTTTGGCTTGATTACTCAGGCCGCGAACTGGAAGCTCGCCCAGAACCTGTCGGTCTCTCCTCATATTGATGAGCTGTGCACGTTGGAATGATTTGTATCGATCCTCTGCCCAGTATCGAGAATCCTTCGATTTGGCATTGTTTTGCGAAACCGACCATCCTGATCAGATTGGGGTCATGTTATGGCTGTTTTGTGTTCTGGGTCCTGGTGACCACGTGCATGGACTCCCTTCTTAATAAAACCCCTGGACATGAACAGGACTGGAAACGGCAACAAGAACAGGAAGGCAGGCAAGCAACACTAGAGAATGGCTTTAAACTTCATGATGGCTTCATTCAAAAGCTCCAAAACCGCGATCGTGAATTTATGGGGCTCCAATGGAACCGCTCCATTGGAGGCGAACCCCATTCGATCATGTGCCGCAGCGTGGGGTGGAGGCGATCTGCCTACCTAGCCTCGGCCCCTCCGCATTCCCAAGGTCTAGCGTCGGCCATCATGCGAAACCTCGGCACAGCTCGTCCTCATATAGGTCGGTCCTGAGTCGCGGTGCGACCTTGTTACTGTTTCCAACATTGTTCATACTTTCCCTATTCCTCTAGATACCTATCTCTCCAACATCGGTTATTTGAACACATCTGTCTCTAACTGCCTACCCTGTCGCATCGCTACAATGGCTTCACCACGTAGGCCGAGTCCCTCTATTCCCCCATTGGCATGTGCTCTTGCTGACTCGCTCCGTCCTGCAGAGAAGATCCGAACGCCGATAACCGATCTTTTCAAGATCCAGCATCCGGTCCTCCTGGCCGGCATGAACGTCGCTGCCGGCCCTAAGCTCGCTGCCGCGGTCACGAACGCCGGAGGGCTCGGTGTCCTCGGAGGGATCAACTACACCCCGGAAATGCTTCGGGATCAGATCGACGAGTTGAAGAGCCACCTGACGGACAAGAAGGCGCCGTTTGGAGTCGACCTGCTGCTCCCTCAGGTTGGAGGCAACGCACGGAAAACAAAGTAGGTAGCCCCAGCCCGCATAGTCTTTCCCAAGTCATTTCTGGGGTTGGAGAACATGATGTTTTGGTAGATTATGCCGCTAACCACGCCGTGCCCCCCCTCACAGCTACGATTACACAAAGGGCAAGCTAAATGAGATGGTCGATATCATCATTGAGTCTGGCGCCAAGTTGTTCGTCTCCGCGGTCGGCGTCCCCCCGAAGGCCATCGTCGAGAAGCTCCACAAAGCTGGTATCGTCTACATGAACATGGTTGGACATCCGAAACATGTCAAGAAGTGCCTCGACCTTGGCTGCGATATCATCTGCGCCCAGGGCGGGGAGGGCGGTGGCCACACCGGTGACATCCCCACCACCGTGCTGATCCCCGCCGTCGTCGACATCTGCAAGGGCCACACCAGCCCCCTGACTGGCAAGCCGGTTCAGGTGATCGCAGCGGGCGGCATCCACAACGGCCAGCTGCTGGCCGCGGCGCTGATGATGGGCGCCAACGCCGTCTGGGTCGGCACTCGGTTCGTCCTGTCGGAGGAGGCGGGTGCCCCCGAGTCACACAAGGAGGCAGTCCGCACCGCGGGCTTCGACGACAATGTCCGGACGCTCATCTTCACAGGGCGGCCGCTGCGCGTGCGGACCAACCCCTATATCGAGAACTGGGAGACGGAGCGCCAGCAGGAGATCAAGGAGCTGACCGCGAAGGGCGTGATCCCGTACGAGGTCGACCTGGACAAGGTCATGGCTGGCGAGATGGACACCCCGCCGACAAAGGCGGGTGCCTCCAAGGCGGATGGCGAGGAGGATGTCGATGTCGACGACCTGATGGATCAGTTCCGGCCTTTCTTGATGGGCAAGTGCGCCGCGGTGGTCAACGAGAAGAAGTCCGCGAAGGAGATCGTCGACGAGTTTGTCAACGATGCGGCTGCTGTGATCCAAAGGGGCAACAAGATGGTTGCCAAGTTGTAAATATCGCCCACCTAACCTACCCACCTACTCATTTCCGGCCGGTTTGGATCCGCCCGTACCTGGATTGATGGAATCAGTACCTGTATACATATTCATTCAGCTTATTTTGCCGAGTTCTAGATACCGGTAGCCTTTTTAACACGTCTTTGTTTCCCCGTTTAAAACAATGGAAGAACTTGATATACTTCTTTGTGAATGTGAATACTGGCCTGTTTGAGACCAGTTTGAGACCCAGGAAACCGAGGGACACAGGAAGAGAGCAACTAGACCGCCAGTCCGTCGGACCATCAACTAACCAACCTGGTGTTCTAAGGACATATGTATTCCGGTGTTATTTTAGACTTGAGATATATCTAAGACCGCCCGGCTGGAAGGCCGTCTGAAGCCCGGCCCGGAAGCCCAGGCCGTACAGGGCCATTTCAGGCGATCCAAAAATTGGTGACGCGCCCCCCAGCCAGACCCCTGTTGGTTCCTAGGCTATTATTGGTGGCAGCGGGAACAAACCAAGATCTTAAGCGACGCATCTCTTCAAGCAGGTCTTGTCCTCTCATCCAACGACCTGCACACACCAGACAGGAGATGACGCACCTGCGCCACAGGTCTATTGGGTCAAGCCATGGCAACGGGCAATGTCGCGACCAACCTCGTTGGCTGCCCGGCTCTGAGTCAGGGCTGCTACCAGCCTGTCACAGTGAAGATGTGCGATGTGACGCCAGAGGGTGTGCTTGCCACGAAACAGGCCTGGCCATAAGACCCTTTAGACCTTTGCTTACAACGTAGAGACTGGCTGCCGAGATGGTCTACTAGCCCCCATTTTACACTGTCACCGCCGCTGACTGTTTGTAGCCGACGGTGAACCATTCTGTCTTTGATTGCTCTTTATATATCACTGGTCCCTTGGACTGGAACACTCCTTTGTCTGCTACTCCTTCCTCCCACTTAACGATCATATATCCCAACCTTCCTTTGGATAATCATAATATAATCTCTCTTTTTCGTCAATACAAACACGAGCTGGTACTCGAACATCCACATCACACAAGATGAAGCTCTCCATAGGGATTCCAATCATTTGCTCCCTGGTGAGCCTCATACTCGCGTTGCTGGTGCTCTTCGCAGGCAAGAACCCGGGGTTTATGGAAGACTATCACATCATTATGGTACGATAGATACTCATCCGCCAACCGTTGAGAGCGATGCCCCCCTAACAGTCATGTCAGCTTAACACGTCGGAGCTTGGAAAGAACCTCGTTCCCACGCCGACGGGTGGCGGGAGCAAACCTAGCTCGACCGACAGCGGTTGCGGCCTCCCGGGCCCCTTCGGCAAGATCTGCGGCAGCGCAACCTCGGCGGTCGCAAGTGTTGTTAGCGATGTCGCCGACGCCCTAGACGATATCGAGGATGACATTGCCGACAAGCTAGCCAGTAAATTGGGTATCCACGAGTTCTACTCGCTGCATGTCATGGATGCCTGCGAGGGAAACTTCAGCCCCAACGCTACAGCGAAGGGTGCCAAGTTCAACGTAACCAAGTGCACAAAGCCGCTCAAGACCGGTATGTGCAACCGTGGGATCGGTTGGTCGAAGCTCACTGTAAGCTAACATCTTGTCAGGTCAGTATAACATCACCGCGCTCTTCGACCACGAGCTCTCGGTCGGTCCTCTCGACCTGAACCTCGCCGATCTCGGGTTCACCAAGGACCTGCAGAAGGAGTTCGACCACATCCCCAAGATCCTCCTCGCCATGGCCGTTATATACATCCTCGCCATCGGATTCACGGGCCTGTCCTTCTTCGCCTCGGTGGCCGCCGTGGCTCTCATCCCTAAGCAAGCCCGGACGATCACCCTGGCGAATCTCGGCATCGCGGTCCTCGCGGTCCTACTCCTCCTGGCCGGGAACCTAATCACAACCATGGGCGCGAAGCCCGCGGCCCACAAGATCGACGACATAGGGAAGCGTATCGGGCTGCGGGCTTACTCGGGCGACAAGTTTATCGCGATGGCGTGGGCGGCGTTCGCGCTCATGGTCGTCGCTACCGGTTATTGGGGCTGGGAATTGAGCCGGAGCGGCAAGAGGAATGGGCGCGTGGGCGTCCACGAGAAATATGCGAGTCGGCACTCGGCCGAGAGCAACCAGCATTCCCAGTCCCGGCCCCAGCCCGGGTATAATAACCCTCGATACTGATCAACGGGCGTCGATGGTGAGAGCTGGGACCACATCGATTGGTCCTGTCAATCCCACGTGGTGGCCCGGCTTGGTTGAGTGTCTTGATGATATAATGAGCATTTCCATGGTGTTGACAGGCATTTCTCTGGCCCTAGAAGGGCGGGATGAATACCGCATGCATGCGGGGAGGGGCTTGGCGTTTGCTTGGGGGGTTGACCGCCTGCCCAGTTGGCTCTGACTTTGTGTGATTTTGTTGATGATTTGCGTCAGATAGTAAAGATACCTTAGGAACACGCTCATTTAGTCTGATTTCAAGAAGCTGTTGAGTGATACCCGTTGCAGAGACTGTAATGGAAGTTCTATGTTATCTTCTACATATCGAGGTTCTACTAGTATGCAGGAGGTAGGATATTGAATTGCACAGACCCCTGCATGGTCCCCCACATCATCTAGGCGTTCCAGGTGCGTCACTACCTCCCCCCGCTGGCCGATCCCCTCTTCGTTACAAAACTGCCATTGCTGTCTCGTATTTTGTTTATTGTACCTGTATTTGGTATGTACGTGAGTTGACGAATGCATGAATGACTGAGTGGGCAAGCTCGTTAGACACACCCGTCGAACCCAGATATGCCTAGGCTTAACGATTTTGGTGAGGAGGAAACAGAAGAGGACTTGCTCGAGGCAAGTAGGCGTAGGGCGCGCCGCCTCTGGGATGGGTTCCTCGACTTTGCTCTTCAAGGCAATATCCTCGAAATCGCTTTCGGCTTGATGTAAGTGGGATTCTGGTCGTTTGTGCCTCACAATTGGCCTGGTTTACCTCGAGTAAGCCGTGTTCGGTCGGAGGTAGTGAGCTTACACTGCAAATACAGTCTAGCAGCAACCTTCACGACGCTGGTCTCTTCATTTGTCAGCGACATCTTACTGCCGCCTCTCTCTGTCCTGCTTCCGCTGAATAAGAACCTGGAGGAGAAGTTTGCCGTCCTCCACCCTGGGCCCAACTATGACAACCAGCACGGCTACAACACGCTAAAGCGGGCCCAGGATGATGGGGCCGTCGTGATGGCCTACGGGTAACTCCTCTATTTCTAGGCTTTTCCCCTAGTGAACTCAATCTGACAGCTGTGGCTGACCACCCCATCAAGTGTCTTCCTCAACAAACTGGTCAACTTCATGGGCATTGGCTTTGCCTTGTACGGGATAGCTGGCCTCTATCAATGGCTGTCCCACGACCCTATCATCAAGCATACCATCAAGTGCAGGTACTGCAGGAAGTCGATCAACGAGAAGGTGAGGCTCTCGCAGCGAGATTGTCGTCGTGATCTGGTCACTAACTCGACGGCATAGGCGAAACGCTGCGTCAACTGTACTAGTTGGCTGGATGGGAGGGAAGAGCTGTTCGGATATGAATCCCGCCCTCAGCCCGACTCTTCACAGTCTACCTGATGTTCACGATCAGATCACCTTTACTTTAGCATCACACAACACATAACCACCATTCATCTTCCTTAATATCACTTCACATCTAGCGGCAGAGGACTTTGCATCAACATGTATGAATTCTCATCTTAATCCTACCAGTCGTTCTAAGATTATACACATATCTATATATATGCACACATATAAACATGGAGTATACAGAGATGAGAAGGAAGTGAGAAACCAGTTGGAGCACTCCACGATATCCTAGAAACAACCCCGTTCCGGAAACCGGCTGGCTGGTAGGGTAACAGAGTAATGTACAATGGATAAATACAGTCGGCGCTTCTAGATCTTTGCCCGTGATTCGCAATCTTTTGTCAGAAGGTTTCAGTCTCCAATCTGACCGGGATTTTAGATCATGGCGACACCACCTACAATGGCAGCGACGCCAGCAAGGACCGCGTTCTGAGTGATCCTGGGAACACCAGCCTTGCTTGAGCTCGAGCTAGAACCCCCGGCCCCGGCCCCGGTCCCGGTGGCCGTGGGGGTTGGGGTGGCGGTGCCGGTCAACTTTGTGGTCCCCTTCGATCCGGACGGCGAACCCGAGGTCGTCGGGGCGGCGGAGCCTGACCCGGACCCGGACCCGGAAAGGAGCTCGGCGCCGGCGGTCACGGTCACGGGGACCCTGAACGAGGTGTAGTCGGTTAGGACGTTCACTTCGTGCGAGGACGACTCCCCCGTGATATCCTGGGTGCAGGTTGCGTCGTTGCCGACGAGGACGCAGCTCACGGCCGCGGTGCTGCACCAGGGAGACAAGGAATGGCTGGTTAGTCGACAGAAAAGAATGGTAGGATGGAGGGCCCTCTCTGCGAAGGGATTATTTTATATATATTTACAATTCAGGTCCCGAGGTCAAGTGGAATTCCATGGTCGAGGGGCCCTCCCTCACCAGGAAGCCAACGCCTAGGCCGCACTCGGTGTCGTCTTCGTTGGTCGGGCAGGAGAGGGCATACTCGGTTGCCGTCGGGCCTACACTGACGACGGAGGCGAGGATGGTTTGCTGGTCGACCTGGGGGATCACGAGGTCGATGACAGTGGTCGACTGCGCCAATGACGAGCCTGCTAGGGCGGAGAGGAGCGGAAGGGCGAGGAGAATTCGTTGGGCCATGGCTTGGTTCTGCGGCTGTAGCGGCTGAAGTATGGGATGTAAGTCGTCGGATCACAGCGATTGGGAAGTGCTGGGCATGCGTTAGTGTGAAATATCAGAAGACAAGTGTCGGCACTAATATTAGGCCAATCCTTTAGGATCAAGGCCCAGGGGTAAGACACTTGAGAATTTGCTGGGGGTACGAGTAAATGATCAATGCGTCCCTGTACTGCTCCAGTTGGGGTTCTGATTGGACGTTTATTAGAAAGGTCATAACGCGGGGTTCGGGCTCCCGCATTTGACCGTCACTGAGAAATGAGGACCCCGAGATGGAATTCGTCGGAAACCAGCCAACAAGGTCCCTGCGCGGGAAGCATTCTGTATGTGCCGGCTACCATGGTAGACACAGCCTTGCAGACAATGGGTTGTGGGCGCGCACAATCCAAGCCTAGGAGGACCGCGCCTTTCGCCTAGCTTATCTATCCTTCAGCTTGGGAATTTCGATATCGAATGCGATGGTCCTGCGGCGGTAGTCCTGAGTCGTTCTCTCCTGCACTACACTACCTGCCCATTGTGTCGATCTTGTTAAGCAAGGCTGTCTCATCATGGTAAAGTGAGGAAGGGGTCTTGGCACAGGACCGCCAAGCAAAAGCGGGCCAAAAAAATCAACTTGAGGCTCGACTGCAATTGAACACACCACTGTTCTCTTTTTTGCTCTCCTACTGATTCTATTGATGATTGACATGCAGCGCGAGCACACAGATCTTATGCGAAAAGTGCCCGGGATCCGACATCCGCCGAATTGACCGTCTGCCATGACACCTCTTCCCTGGCTTCTCCGGCCCCTCGTAGCCATTTGGCTCTGCGCCGGGCTAGGCTGGAGCCAGACGACGGTGCCCGTGTACCTGCCCGGCTACGATGCTTCGGATTGGAAAGCCCTACGCGGAAGCGTGATCAAAAGTGTACGGAATCGAGAGCCACCAGCCCCGAGTCCGGCCGTCTGTTCCCCTGCTTACCTACTTTTTGCCACCTAGGATGAATCCATGACCACCTACACAATATTCTGCGCACAGCAGACACCGCCGTCATGCGTGTTAGATGATGCCTTGCCATTCCTCTTTGCAGAGGGCGCCAGCTCAATGAGCTTCGGCGGCGCGGTCCCCGGTGATATGTACGTCCTGGTCCAGCCTAGTTAGACGATGGAGCTAACCATGTCTCGGATGGCCGTATAGAACAGCGGACCTGCGCTGCGACCTCGTCGGCACCACGGCGGCGACTTGTACGGGTTACTCGTCGCTCGGCGCCGATTTCCATGAAGGGCCTTTCACCGGCCCGACCGAAACGACGTGGACAAGCACCTTCTCTGGCTCTGCCGTCGAATGGGGCGTCCTTACACTTACAACGGCTCCGACAACCACGCTAACTCCAAATCTCGACGGCACCGATATAGAGTCAGAACCCAAGGCAACTTCCAACCCCACATCATTGGCAGACCCTTCATCTCCCACCTCAGCGGCGAGCCTGACAGGCAAGGGGCCAGGCAACAAATTAAGCCTCAGCGTGGCATTTATTTCCGGTGGCGCTATACTGGCTGGGATTCTGCTCCCATGAGGCATCAGATACCTAGAGAAGGGATCGTTGGCGGAGAACGGCGTTCAGGGTGGCTTCAGTTCAGATTTATCTTTATGAGCACCTTTCGTCCAAGGGCTCCTACAGGGGATTTCCACGGCGAAAGAGTTTTTTTCTTGACATCTCGGCCCTGATGGCGAACTGACGCAGACGAGGACATGAATATGATCGATACCCATTACTATTTACTCCGTACATGACGCTCCTGTACCGAGACCTGAGTTATTAGCCATATCATCAACAGATGCACACGTTTACAGGCACATCTTAGTCTCGTACACCCTGTTCCCTACTACAGTGACCGTAGCACAGCAAATCTGTGGCATCATTTCAGGGCTCTAGATAAGAATGCCCGAGGGAGCTTGCGAGTGACCGACGCCAATGAGAGCTTCTCCCTTTCGAGGCGACGAAGAGGGTTGGTTGTGCTGGTGGTTTGACTTAGCGGCGGGTCCACGTGCTGAGGACCCCTGGAGAACCCGAAAGCCAGGTCCAGATACCAGTACAGACTCCGAACGTCGGGTTCATTCGTAAATGGGAAAATCGCAACATGCACTGGAAACAAGTATATATTTCTGTTCCATCACTGCGAGTCACCTGTAGGAGTACCTAACTCACACAGCTCAACGTACTCAACCATGTTTATTAACCCAGTCTGTTCGCCATTCTACTCCTGACCTACTTTTGCCCCATATAGACCTCATCTTTGCTGCAGATGGATGCGACTTGGATGCGACTGCGCCCCAGTTGCGCTTCGGAATGATTTTTTCCGCCAGGTTCGGCGGCTCCCCAGCCAATCGCTGTAGGGCACAGGATGTGATTGTGATGTCCTCTGTTTGTTGAATCCACCCTAAAACAGTTGTTGCAGACGGCGGGGTGTTTTCTCTTCAGCTGCACGATGCAGCTTGAGGAATACCCCTGAACACCATCCGCTGCCAGACTATGGTGCTCTTCAAGCGCAGTCACGGGCAGGACCCAGCTCAGAAATCTGGGTCCGCGGCCTTGAAGACCACAACATCACGCTTCCAAAGACTGCTGGGTAAGAAGGGTAGCAAGACACAGCTAGATGCTGGGTCCGTCGCCTCCTCTGCCAGCGGCTACAGCCATACCCAAGAGGAGGAGCGCGGTGAAGACAACTTGATACCGACCGTTCAAAAGAATGATCTGCTTGTGGATCATGAGAAACCGCAACCCGCCCAGTCACTCTGGGATCAGGCATACGACGCACTCAGAGGTGACAATCCGCAATTAGTGGAGAAATACGAGACATTGCTCTCCAGGGAATCACAGAGGACAAGTGCGTGCCATTCGCAGGCTAGATGTCGCAAGATCTGACTTTACGTAGGTTCCGTACCAACGGACGGAGTCAACGACATGACCGACGTCGCCGATAGACAATCTCGCAAAGCCCAGTTGAACACAATAATAGACAAGGGGCTACAAAGAATGGATGAGAAGAAAACAAAATGTACCATTGCCGGACATGAATTTATCCTGGAGCATCAAATCGCGCAGGCCGCAAAGCTGGTGCTGTGGGCACAAGGCTGGATCGGCGAAGCTGTCAAGGCTTCGCCAGAAGCTTCGATCGCCTGGGCTGGTGTCTGCCTCGTTCTCCCGCTACTCACCAACCCGGAGACTGCAGATGAAGCCAACCGCTCGGGCTTCACATACGTTACTACGCGTATGCGCTACTTTGCTGCGCTCGAGTCAACACTGCTGCGTCTCGGGCGAAACTCCGGGGTTGACACTGACTTGATGGGGGAAGCCAATGGACACATCGTGTCCCTGTATCAGCACATTCTGGAGTTCCAGATTCAAAGCGTCCTACGATTCTACCAGAGTATGCTTGGGAAATTTACACGGGATGTATTTCAGCCCAAAGTCTGGGGGCAGATGACAGACAATATCAGAGGACTCGAGGCTACAGTCAACGGAGAGCTGCAGCAGATAAATGCGTTGGCGTCGAGGCAAGAGCTGGAGTCTGCCAACCAAGAGCTAGAGTCTCTCAACGCAACGAGTACGCAGTCTCTCGAAATCATGCAGCAGTTTCTGTCTGTCGGCGAAAGACATCTACGAGTTGCAGAAGCACAGCTGCAAGTCCAGAAAGATATGGCCAAGCAGAGGCTGTCCGACAGAGAAGAACAATGCCACCAGTTGTTCCGTCTCACAACAGGCAGCAAGGACACGACGTATGAGTGGTACAAAAACCGCATTGAAGACCGAGTGGAAGGAACGTGTCAGTGGTTCCTACAACATGACCATTTTCAAAAGTGGTTGGAAGAAGATTCAGGACCATTGGTGGTCTCGGCAGACCCTGGGTGCGGCAAATCAGTCCTGGCAAAGTACTTGATTGACAAGCAACTGCCGCAGTCAGCCACCACCATATGTTACTTCTTCTTCAAGGACCAGGATCAGAATACTGTCAATCAGGCGCTCTGCGCATTGCTGCACCAGCTTTTCTCCCACCAGCCTTCTCTGATTCGACATGCCATGACAGCATATTCCGAGAATGGACGTGCCCTAGTAACCGCCACGGAATCGCTATGGGATATCCTGGAGAAGGCTGTGCGAGATCCCCAGACAGAACCTGTCATCATGGTTCTAGATGCGTTGGACGAATGCGCTGAGACAGAGTTTAGGGACCTGATTCGGATGCTGAAACATCTCTTCCAAGGGCAGAGCCAGCTTCGCAAGATCAAGTTCCTGCTCACTAGCCGACCCTACGAACATATCGTATCCCAGTTCCACGACCTGCTTGCCGCGTTCCCTTATATTCGTATACCGGGAGAAGACGAGTCAGAGGCTATCAGCCAGGAAATAAACCGTGTCATCAAATTTCGAGTCGAGCAGCTGGCAACAGAGAAGCGGCTTTCAACAGAAATCAAGAACTACCTTGAACAACGGTTGATGGAAACTCCGCAGCGCACCTACCTCTGGCTATATCTTGTGTTTGACTACTTGAAATTCCAAGACTTCAAGAGGACCAAGAAAGGCATTGAGTCACGAATTGCCTCGCTCCCACAGAGCGTTAACCAAGCATACGACAAGATCCTTTGCAAGTCCAAGGACGATCAGATGGTTCGAAAGGCCTTGAGCATGATTTTGGCAGCAAGTCGGCCTCTAACCCTAGCGGAAATGAATATTGCTGTCAATATCGACATCTCATCGCAGTCTATGGAAGACCTTGATCTTGAAGAAGACGCAGACTTTCAATCGCGTCTCCGAACCTGGTGCGGATTGTTTATCTCGGTCTACCATGGCCGGGTTTATTTTCTTCATCAGACTGCTCGGGAATTTCTCCTTGCAGACTCGTCCTCGCTTGCAGCTGTTCCGTCGGAGCTACGCTGGCACCACTCCATCACCACCCGTCAAGCGCACGAAGTTCTTGCAACGGCCTGCGTGGTCTATCTTGACTTCCTCAATGCCGGCGCCACTCGGCCAGAGACAAGCGAGAGAGCCAGCCTACACAGCGATCGCCATACCTTCTTGGATTATTCGGGCGAAAATTGGGGTGCTCATGTCCGCAAGGCTGATATCAGCAGCGATGCTGCTATGGTATCTTCCGTCTTGAGGCTCTGTGATCCAGCTTCCAAGTGCTATCTGACATGGTTCGAAATTTACTGGGCGTCTATAGGCATGACTGATCCTGAATACCTAGACTTTACAGCTCTTATGGTAGCAGGTCTTTTCGGGCTTAAGGCTATTGCTCAACTGCTTCTCGACAAAGGGGCCAACCTTGAGGCAAAGGATAGCTATGGGATGACAGCGCTGTCATGGGCTGCTAGGGCAGACCAGGCGGCTGTCGTTGAGCTGCTTCTCGACAAGGGCGCTGACCCTGACGCGAAGGATAGTCGGGATGGTAATACGCCGCTGATATTCGCTATCAGGGCAGGGTATACGGATGTTGCCAGGCTGCTTCTTGACAAGGGCGCCGACTTCGAGACAATGGATACTGATCCCGACGATGGTATGGAGCCGCTGACATGGGCTGCTAGGGAGGGTCGTGAGGCTATTGTCAGGATGCTCCTTGACAAGGGCGCTGGACTTGGGGCGAAGAATCAACACAATCTTACACCATTGTCCATGGCTGCTAAGGGAGGGTATGAGGCTATTGTTAGGCTGCTTCTTGACAGGGGTGCTGATTTCGAGGTGGCGGGTACTAATGGTTCGGCGCCACTGGCATTGGCTGCACAATATGGGCATGAGGCTGTTATTGAAATGCTTCTTGACAAGGGTGCTGACCTTGAGAAAAAGAACAAGGGTGGTTCAACAGCGCTGTCACAGGCTGCCAGTTTCGGGTATCTGGCTGTCATTGTGCTGCTTCTTGACAAGGGCGCTGACCTTGAGTCAAAGAATGTGGATGGTCAGACGTCACTGTCATATGCTGCAAAGTATGGGCATGAGCCTGTCGCTGAGCTGCTCCTTGACAGGGGCGCTGACCTTGAAACTAAGGATATGGCTGGTCGGACGCCACTTTCATGGGCTGCTGGTGAGGGGAAAATGGCTATGGTTAAGCTGCTCCTTGACAGGGGCGCTGACCATGAGGCGAAGGATACAGCTGGTCAGACGCCGCTTTCATGGGCTGTAAAGAATAAGCGTGAGGCTGTGGTTGAGCTACTGGAATCAAGAAAGTAGTAATACAGGCTTTATCGTTGCCGCTTCACACTATCCCCGGGAGACAGAGGGGTCGGAAGGGAGTTTCTGGGAAATAGGGGGAAGTAAATAATGGCACATGACAAACGACAATTGATACCCAGTGCCCAGGGTGGCCGCACCCATATTTGAGGTTCCGTAAATTGGACTTTTCGCAGCCTACTCGAAACTCGCCTGGTCGCCGTGTTCTTGGCGGTAGGGAGGAGATGATCATGGCTCCAAGCCTGTGCCCCCCGATGGTGTAGCCGCTCTCTCGAACGGCTAGGTAGGTCGGTTGAGAGTAGAAGGAGCATTCTCTTCGTCGTCGTCGCGGTTGGGGGCCAAATCCAGTGCCAGTTGCTCGCAGCTGCCAGAATTCCTTGCGCTGTCTCCACATTTTCCATGAGGCGCGCGGTTGTGGAGGAATGAGTTGTCAGAATTAAAGATGTTTCAGGTTTTAGTTTCTTTTATGAGAGCCAATCGGGTGGCCCTGCATGCCCCTTAGGCCTGCTTACCCTAGCTCCACATTACTATGTAGCCGCTAAACACCCAACTCGATGCCACGACCACCATTCATTGCCCACCCCTGAATAGGCAGAATGAGTACACTCAACTGGCTGGCAGCAGACTCACAGCATTGTCAGACGCCGCAAGTCCACAATGGCTTCTGCTGAGCCAATAAATGAGCGACCCACTTCTCTTCGCTGGCCTGATGCCTTGCAACGTTTCCTCCTCGCTGGCGCGCCGCAATCCTCCACTCACTTGTTCTTCGATAGAGGAGGCCGAAACCAGCTAAGGCGCCTGTAGCACACAAGTCGGTCATTGTCTGTGTCCAGACTCCAGCAGGCGTTGGTCATGGCCAGGGATTCGTCCATGACCCACTCCCTTTCCTGGTTTCGGTTCCTTTTGTTGTCTGCCTTTGTGGGGTGTCAAAGATGCAATGATCAACTAGCGCACAGAGTATGTGCATACATGTGGGTGAGGGGTTGTGCCGGCTGAGGCCTCGCCAACTGTCGACTTCTTTTAAAAGCTACGAGCTGCCCCTTATTCAGTAGGTCGGTCTTCTTCAAGCCAATTGTGCCTTCCAATTGTCAATCTCGTCCGTCTTTTTTCTGTTCTTTCTTTCCTATTGTCCATTGGCCGAGTTCGGCTATTGTTCAACTGACCGTCGTTGACTCTTCGTTTCTTGCCTACTATATTCCACTCGTTCTGCGCTTCCAGGAGGAGTCGTGGCTTATATCTACATTCTCCTTATCTTGCCTTGCCAAACTCTCGCTGGGCGACAAGACCGACTCGACCTTTCTCCAAAACCTCCTCATTCTTTTAACATTGCTGGTATTCCCAAACCCAACAACCGCGCTTGATAAGTAGTCAAAATGAAATTTGTCAAATCCACCCATCTCGCCTCTACGGTGGCATCGATCGCCTCCTTTATCCTTCCAAAGGACCTCGATATCGGCGAGACCAGTAAGATACCGCACCGGAAACTCCCCTCCGAGGAATGTGGCTGCTAACTCTCCCAACAGCCTCGATTCAAGGCGTTGCAAGAACGATTGCCGCCGGGGCCATGTCCTACTATCCTGGCAACGCAGAGCATTTCGCAGACCTCCCAGCACCGTATTACTGGTGGGAATGCGGCGCCTTGATGGGCGCAATGCTTGACTATTCTCATTACACCCAAGACCCCACCTATGACAAGACTGTCGCGACCGCCCTCCTGGCACAGGTCGGCCCCAACTTTGACTACATGCTGCCGGCGCACTTTGGCGACGAGGGCAATGACGACCAGGCCTTCTGGGGCTTCGCGGTCATGGCCGCGGCCGAGCGGAACTTCCCCCAACCCGATGCCTCCGTGCCCCCGTGGCTGGAGCTGGGGACCAATTTGTGGAACTCACTGGTGGCGAGGTGGAACCCATCGACCTGCGGGGGCGGCCTGGCGTGGCAGATCTTCGAGTCGAACCCCAACGGGCTGAACTACAAGAACACGGTGGCCAACGGCGGCCTCTTCCAGCTGTCGGCTCGGCTGGCGCGCGCCACGGGCAACGACACGTACCTGCACTGGGCCGAAAAGGTGTGGGACTGGACCACGGCGGTCGGCATGATCGACGCCGGCCTTAACGTGTACGACGGCGCCGACTCGCTTGACAACTGCACCAAGATCAACCCCGTGTCCTTCTCCTACACGGCGGGCATCTACCTCTACGGCGCAGCCGTCATGGCCAACCACACGGGTGACGCCGCCTGGGCCGCCCGCGCAAAGGGCCTCCTCGAGGCGTCCCGCTCCTTCTTCAGCCCCTTCGCCAACGCCACAGACATCATGTACGAGCACGCCTGTGAGCAGGTCGGCTCCTGCAACGTCGACATGCTCTCCTTCAAGGGCTACATGTCGCGCTTCATGCACGCCTCCACCCTCATGGTCCCGTCCCTGCGGCCCGCCGTCGACGGCTTGCTGAATACCTCGGCCAAGGCCGCGGCGGCCGCCTGCGCCGGCGGCGAGCAGGGCACCACCTGCGGCCAGAAGTGGTACGTCGGCGGCTTCGACGGCAACCCGGGCCTGGGGCAGGACATGTCCGCCCTCGAGACCATCCAGGGCCTGCTCGCCGCCGGGTCCGCGCCGCCGCTCAAGGGCGACCAGATCAAGGTCGTGAGGCAGTTCCGCGACGTGCCGCCGCCGCCCTCGGCGACGACGACAACGGCGGGCAAGAGGTCGAATCCTGCGGCGCCGTCAGCAGCGTCCGCGGCTTCGGCGGCTTCGTCGGATGCGGATTTGCGCTGGGTCGGCCTGGCCACCCTCACTGGGTTGCTGGTGTGGGGCATGGTCTAGGGGCTGCTTTCCCTGCGCGGGATGGAGCCAGGAAGGGTGTGTATGTACGATACGCCAGCTGTGCTGCTGGAAACCGACCATGGGCGGCGTAGGGAAAGAGGGGAGAACAAAAAAGAGGCATATTCAACTTCATTTGTACATAAATTAAGGCACATCGATGTCTGCCTTTTTGGCAAAAGTTGGCCTAGGTCGACCATCCCTTGGTTAAGACCTCGGTGGGAAATAGAGTAGACGGCAGTTTCCCAGGCGTTGTGTCTCAGACACCCGTTGATGAATGTTGACAGGTCTCGTCGTCATTAAACATAGTGTTTCCACACAAGCCAGGGTGATGCCAGTGCCGCTACACAGGGTATCAAGTATAAAAACGCCCAAGCAACAGGTATAGTGCGAGGTCCCAGGAGACCGATAACAGAGCGAAGCCGTGACCGCAAACTCGTGCTCTCTGCCCTCCTTCATCAATACCCGCCCAACAGAGGCTTTATCTCCCACCCCCATTTCACGAGCTCCAAGACCCGCCTTTGCTTTCCAGAGATGCCCTCCCCAATATCAGGGCCCGTGGAAAAGCAAAATCCCCCCTCCCCCCCACCCCACCTTTTCACCTCAGAGCGCCCCCAACACCACCAGCCCCGTCCGCCACCGTCGGGTCGAAGGCGAGGCACACAGCGGTGGCGTAGTCGCCGTCGTGGCTGATGCTGAGGGCGGCCTCGCGGTCTGCGTCGTCGGCGTCGTCGTCGGCGGCCCTGATGATCGCGACGGGGGGCCCGCTCCCGCTACGCTGGAGGAGGGGCGTTTCGTGCTGTTGTTCGGCGGAGGAGGAGGATGCGGTAGAGGCGGCGGCGGTGGTGGTGGTGGTGGTGGTGGTGGTGGTGGTGGCCCTGCGGACGACGACCTCGTGAAACGTCAGGCGGCGGTGGGGGTGCGCCTTGATGGCTGCCTCCTTGGCGGCGAAGCTTTTCCGGTCTCAGTTTTTTTTTTCCGGGGGGGGATGCGCAGAGAGGGATGGTCTTCTTGCCAGACTGGGATCGGTACCTACCGGCCGGCCATGAAGGTGGCTGCTTTCCAGAGCTGGGACTGCCGTTCGGCCTCGGTCGGGAGGGCGGGCTTCCTCCCCCCTTCCCTTTCCCGCGCATCGCCGGGAGCGGCGCCCGACAGGATGATGGAGAGGGGATGGTCGTCGCGGCCCGGCCACGCTCGCTCCTCCTCCGTGAGCACGCGCCGCACGAACCGCGGTCCCTGGGCGCCGCTCAGGATGCGGTGGATCCTCGAGATCTGGCAGATGTCGGTGCCGATGCGCAGCGGGAAGGGGAAGGGGAGGACGCGGGAGGCCATTGGGAAGGCATTTGGGGATGCGCTTTTGGTATTTTTACATGTGATATCCCTCACGCTTAATCTGCCCCCATGTTTACTTTGTTATCGTTTATCTCTTATCCGTTATCTTAATGGTTACACGCCTTGGCGTTTCGATATTAATGGAAATGACGTCACCTTCTTTCGATAAGGACTTCGCGATCGCAAATAAAAGGAAAACGCCTCTCATTACTATCCAAGATTATATACGTCGAGAAAAGCCATAAGTTGAAAATAAACACAAATGCGTATCCCCGGGATCAATTTTGCGGGAACTAGGAGGTGAAAATGCATTCTCATTACCAGACGGGAATTTTCAGTGAATCAACCGGGGCGCCAAACGAAAGGCACTCCCATTTGACGCCAGAAAGTAGATCCTAACGGAGCTGCTTGTTTTTACGGGACCGGTATTAAAACGCGTCGGGGATCTGAATCCAGAACCCTGACACCAAACGGCTGGGGGGGCACAGCTCTCCTCTCCCACCCGTCATGGCCGGTCATCAAGAAACCCCCCTGGGTGAGGGGGGCTTCAGTTATCGCCGAGGAGAGGGGCGCGCTCCGTGTCGGCGGCGGGCTGCTGCTGGCGGCGGCCGATTCCGAAGAAGCCGCCGTCTTCGCGGCCCGCCCACGCAGGGACGGCGACGAGGACGGTGAGGACGAAGAGGACGGCCATGATGGTGAAGGCGAAGATCCACTGCAGGGCGATGAACTTGCCCTGGAACTGCGCGACGCCGAGGGCGGCCGAGAGGACGCTCAGCGAGAAGCCCATGGTGTAGTCCTGGTAGGAGAGGTAGTCAATATGCAGCTCATACACTCACAGTAGAAGGGACAAAAGCCCTTTGAGAAGAATAAAGTGGGGGGAAAGGGAGACTCCCAACTAACCCTATAGGCCACGATGAAGAAGCCGCCGTACGCCAGGATGGACCAGACAAAGATGTTTGCAAAGACGCGCGCGACGAGGCTGTGGTGGTGAGGCACCATGATGGCGCCGTTCCAGTAGATGGCGACGAAGGTCCAGGCCAGCGGGCCCGAGACGGCCGGGAAGTGGATGGCGCGCGGGTAGGCGTTGTGGCGGAAGTAGAGCGACGACAGGTTGAAGAAGTTGGCGACCAGCACCACCTCGGCCCAGGCGAAGTAGGAGCGCACAAAGAGCATGACGAAGGCGAAGTGCAGCAGGTTGTTGGCGATGAAGTGCGACCCCACGGCGCAGGCCGGGTTGACGCGCTCCAGCTTGCTCGAGAAGAGGTGCCCGATGTAGCCCAGCTGCAGGATGAAGAGGACAATCCTGTAATCCCCGCTTTTAGCATTGTGACGAAGCGGAGCGATGCGAGTCCGGGAGTTCGTATCGGGGGGGGGGGGGGGGGGAACACCCAAAAAACCCCCATTAAAATTAAACAGATATTTTGAGGGAATGAAATAAATAACCACACACCCAAAAATACAATGCCAACAGACCAAAAACCCAATAAACCGCCCCGAAAAAACAC